>NC_136951.1:6678622-6803622 GCF_949987615.1 Pollachius pollachius | reverse complement strand
CGCTACGGGCGCCGCCATCGCCTCCTCCTCCTCCTCCTCCTCCTCCACCTCCTCCTCCTCCTCCTCCTCCTCCTCCTCCTCCTCCTTCACCGCCACCGTCCTCCCCTGCTTCCTTTCAGTCCTCCCCTCCGGGCCGACATATTCGTCCTCTCTCTCTCTCTCTCCCTTTCTACTCCTCTTTCTCTCTCTCCACCTCTCTGTCCTATGTCTCCCCCCTCACCCTTTATCTCTCCATCCGTCTCTATCTCTTTCTCTCGCTCCCTTCCTCACCCAACCATCCCCTCCCCCCCCCCTTTTGCGCTCTCCCTCTCTCTCCCGTTTTCTCCCTCCTTCTCTCCCCCCCCCCCCCCGCCTCCCTTCCTCACCCGCCCTCTCACTCTCTCCATCCCTCCCTCCGCCCCCCCCCCCCTCCTCTCTAATCATGGCCTGTATACCAGGTGATGTATGTGGTTGTATGGCTCTGAGGAGCCATAGATCAGACTAACAGCAGGGGGGCCCCGAGGCAAGGGGGGGGGGGGGGGGAATGATGGCCAAGGTGTTTGTAGTGCTCTGTGTAAGGATGAGTGTGTGTCTCTGTTTATGTGTGTTTATGTATTTTTGTGTTTATGTGTTTGTGTGTGTGTGTGTGTGTGTATGTATGTGTGTGCTTGTTTGTATGTGTGGGTGTTTGTGTGTGTGTGTGTGTGTGTCTGTGTGTGTGTGTGTGTGTGTTTGTGTGCACTGGAGTAAAACCCTGCTATGATGGACTGCTCTGGGAGGCCGTGGAAAAGCAACAGCAGCATCACCGCTCTCAGCCGGGGTCCCTCTCTCTCTCCCTCCTCTCCCTCTCTCTCCCTTAGAGCACCTCCCTCCATCTCTGTCCCTCTCTCATCCTCCTCCCCATCCATCCCTCCCTTCACTCTATTTCTCTCATCCCTCTCTTCCTCTCTATCTTCCCTCTCTCTCCATCCCTCCCTCCTCTCTCATCCTTTTCCTCTCTCTTCCCTATCTCTCCATCCTTCCCTCCTCTCTCTCTCACCCCTCTCCCCTCCTCTCTCTTCCCTCTCTCTCCATCCTTCCCTCCTCTCTCTCCATCCTTCCCTCCTCTCTCTCCATCCTTCCCTCCTCCCTCTCCCCTCCTCTGTCTTCCCTCTCTCTCCATCCCTGCCTCCTCTCTATCTCTCTCTACCTCTTTATGCGGTAATATAGGAAATATTGAATAGGAATTAAGGTAATAAAATATTTTCAAAGAGGATTCAACATAGTACAAACACAGATGTCACTCATAACACAAACAATGGTCTGGTAATTTCCTATCTACTACCCACACCATGGTACATAACAGGAGCTGAACCATAACCAGTGGTATGAGCCACACCTATGTTTGTTCTATGATGACGATGCCTCTGTGTTCTTATGATAGACCGTTTAGGCCATATTTCTAACTTAACTTCTTCAATCTCTATCATACTCTCTCTCTCTCACACACTATATACTCTCTGTCACTCACTATCATACTTTCTCTCTCACTATCATACTCTCTCACTCACTATCATACTCTCTCACCCACTATCATACTCTCTCTCTCACACACACTATATATTCTCTCTCAATCACTATCATATTCGCTCACTCACTATCATACTCTCTCTCACACACACACTATATACTCTCTCTCACCCACTTTCATATAGTCACAATTGTTTGTGAGAAAGTAGTACCCTAGTATGATGGTGTGTGAGAGAGAGAGAGTAGGATAGTTTGTGAGAGATTATGATAGTGTGTGAGAGAGAGCATGATGGTTTGTGAGAGAGAGAGAGTATGATAGTGAGTGAGAGAGAGAGAGAGAGAGAGAAAGAGAAAGAGAGAGTATGATGGTGTGAGAGAGAGAGTATGATAGTGCGAGAGAGAGAGAGAGAGTATGATAGTGAGTGAGAGAGAGAGAGAGAAAGAGAGAGTATGATGGTGTGAGAGAGAGAGTATGATAGTGCGAGAGAGAGAGAGTATGATAGTGAGTGAGAGAGAGAGAGAGAAAGAGAGAGTATGATGGTGTGAGAGAGAGTATGATAGTGCAAGAGAGAGTATGATTGTGTGAGAGAGAGTATGATAATGTGTGAGAGAGAAGAGAGTATGATAGTGTGTGAGAGATAGTATGATAGTGTGGAGGGAAGTGTGAAATATGGTTTTAACAGGCTCTATTTCTCAGCAGCAAATGCTCTGCAACCCCAAAGATACACAAATTTTGTCCATGGCTTTTATTATTGTAAGCTGTGCAACAAAATAAATATTAAGGATGAAGTGAAAGCCCAACGATGCAATTGCCTTCATTCCGACTCTTTGAGATGGTTTCATGGTGGTTTGAGTGTTGCCAGCGCGTTGACATGAGCAATCCGTGGCTACTGACCCAGACTAAAGCTCATTAAAGCACCAAAAGAAAGGAGACTTAAAAAGAAGCAAATGGTAATTTATATATAGACATGTGTTCACCCCCCTGTAATCCCCTGTCCCTCCTCCACCCCACCTCCAACTCCACCAACAATGATAACCTCCAACCGCTACCGCCGCCAACCAGTCCACCACCACCAGCACCAAAGACCTCCACCACTACCACGGAGCTAACCCCCCCACACCAACACCGCCACCAGCAACACCACCCAACCAAACTCAACCACCCACCTATCAACTACCACCACAGCCATCACCCAACCCACCTCCACCACCACTATCTTCATCACCTCCACCCTCCCCAATACCCGCACCACCGTCCCCTCCAACACCACCCCTCCCTCCACCACCATACCCATCATTACTGCTCCACATCCACCACCACTGCCTTCATCCCCTCCACCATTCCCAATACCCCCACCATCACCACCATTCCCTTCACCACCACCCCTCCCTCCACGACCATACCAATCCCTACTACTCTACCTCCATCGCCACTGCCTCCCCCTTCACTACCACCATCACCCAAACACTCCTCCGTCGCCATCAGACCTCCCCATCTTCACATAGAAACAATGAGGAACAGACCCCTGGCTGCGAAGCGTGCGATACTCAGGTATGACCCGGGAGGGTGTAGTACCTGACCTCCCCCCTCCTCCACCCACCCACCCCGCCCCCTGGCCAGCTGTCCCCTCCACCCCCACCCTTCCCCTGACTCCGTCACCACAAAAGCAGAACAAGTGGCCGTGCGGCGGAGGCAGCCCTTGATTACACGCGCAGATGGGATTAGTGCGGCGGCAGGACCAGACCCAGTGTGTCCAATCACTCTAGTGAGCTTTGGACGGACAATGTTCCGGCAAATATTATTTAAATGACATGGGGATGGAGTGGGGGAGGGGGGAGAAGGGAGGGAGGGGGGGGGGGGGGGGAATTGAGGGGACGGTGGTGGCACGCTGGTGGAGGAGCTAACAATGGCCGCCAGATGAAAGCCCAATCCCCCCCACGGACCGCATGCTCTCTATTATGCTAGTCATTTAAATACAGTAATCTCATTTTCAGCATCGGCTGACAGAGCAGGCTAGATCTGTGTGTAGATTGTGTGTGTGTGTGGGAAGGGAGGGAGATTAGTGTTTCCCCTTTCTTTCAAAGCACATTTGAGTGTGTGTGTGTGTGTGTGTGTGTGTGTGCGTGTGTGTGTGTGTGTGTGTGTATGTGTGTGTGTGTGTGTGTGTGTGTGTGAGCATGTTTGGGTGTGTGCCTGCTTGTGTGTGTCCGTGTGTGTTTGTGTGTGTGTGTGTGTGTGTGTGTGTGTGTGTGTGTGTGTGTGTGTGTGTGTGTGTGTGTGTGTGTGTGTGCGTGCGTGCATGTGACCGACGTGTGTGTTTGTGTGTGCTTGCTTGTGTGTGTGTGTGTGTTTGTTTGTTGTTTTTTGCTTGTGTTTCTTTGTCGTGTCTGTGTGAGTGACTGGGGAGTGCTTGTGTATTCGTATGTGATACTGTGTGTGTGTGTGGGTGTGTGTGCGTGTCGCGGCCTCGGTGCAGGTGTCTCTATGCACACATGTCACATGAGGTGTGTCTCATGCATGCGTGCCTCCCTCTCTGCGTGCATGCATGTATGCATGCGTAGCAGCATTACTCATGTAGCACAGCGCCAGGCATTAGCATAGCACAATGCATTAGCAGCCGTATCAGCTGCATGCATTAGTCATGCAGCACGTTTTAGTGTCAGTATTAGCGTCATGTATTAGCTTATCAGCGTGTTGTATCAGCACCACGTATTAGCTCGCCAGCGAGCAGACATTAGCGGCATACATTAGTCATGTAGCATGTTTAGCAGCGTGTTTAGCAGCGTGTTTTAGCAGCGTCTCTCAGCGTCGGTATTAGCAGCACGTATTAGCTTATCAGCGTGGTATATCAGCATGCATTAGCTCCGCTTAACAGCATGTATTAGTGGCAGTGTTAGCGGCAGCTTTGGTGGTGGTGGAGGTGGAGTGTGGGGGGGGTGTTAAGGGGTGTGTGTGTGTGTGGTGGGGGTGGGGGGGGTATCATATCAGATGGAAACAACAAAAGAGAGGGAGAGGATGAAGCGGCTGGGCTTCATTGTGGCTCGCTTCCGGTCCACTGCAGGCGCTGATGAGGTTTAAATGAAGCAGAATTAGGAGATCAAGCAGACAGGGGCCCCGATGTGTTGATGGGCCCTGGGGGCCCCGCCGATGCCTGCTGCTGGGGAATTGAACCAGCAGCCACTGACCTGGAGGAAATCAACACCATACAGGGGTGAGGGAGAGAGGAAGAGAGAGAGGGGGGATAGAAAGAGAGAAAAAGAAGAGGAAAAGCGCTGGAGTCCGAGAGAGAGAGAGAGGACTAAGGAAGGGTGAGGAAGAGGGGGAGAGAGTAAATAAAATGTGTGCATTGGTGTGAGGGGTGTTGAGGCGAGAAGAAGGGGACACCTGCTGGTGTGTGTGAGGTGGGGTGTGTGTGTGGGATGGGGGGGGGGGAGGGGGGGGCGGTCCTGAAAGAGATAAGGGGATGAAGTATCCTCTAAATGTGATAATCTCCAATCACCTCTAACATCAATTCTGTCAGGGTCTCGGTTAATGAGCCCAGAGCCCATCAAGCGTAATGCTCACTCTCTCTCTCTCTCACCCTCTCTCTCTCTCTCTCTCTCTCTCTCTCTCTCTCTCACACACTTTCTCTCTCTCCCTCACTCTCTCTCTCTCTCTCTCTCTCTCTCCCTCACTCTCTCTCTCTCGCTTTCTCTCTCTCTCACACTCTCTTTCTCTCCCTCGCTCCCTCTCTTTCTCATCATCACTGTTGTTCTTTTTGATTTGATCCCACTTACTTCAGCTGATCTGAGCAAGAGGGGCTTGCAGAGGGAGGAAAGGGAGGGGAGGGGGGAGGAAAGCCTATTACCCAGGCTCCTCTGCTCTCGCTGCCGCTCCTATCTAAATGCTAACGATGTGAGGGAGGGAGGGAGGGAGGGAGGGAGAAAAAAGAGAGAAAGGAGGGGGATGGAGAGAGAGGGAAGGGAGAGAAGGGAGAGAGTTGGCAGAAGGAGTGGGAGAGAGAGGGGGGAGAGAGGGAAGAGGGAGAGAGAAAATAAATGGTATGAGAAAGTGAAGATTGATGGACAGAGAAGCAACAGGGGGAAGCAGAAAAAGAGAGAGGGAACGACAGAGAGAGGAAAAGGCCCATTTGTCGGTGAGGGACGACAAGATGTTTCCGCAGCGGAGGATGGCGAGAGAGAGCAGAGGGAGGGAGGGAGGGGGGTTTAATCTGCGGTTGTCTGGGGTCTCGGAGAGAGCTTTACTTATCTTCAAAGATCAGAGCAGTAGAACTCTGGGCATCCTGTGTGCTGACCTCCACGCCCCCCTCCCCACCCACCTGCCCGCATTGCACCTGCCCTCTTCCACCTCAACTACCTCCACCACCCTCCCCCTCCCCCCCACACACACAAACTAGTGTCCGCATTCCAAGCCGCCATTTTGGTTATTTTTCACCATTATTAAAGCCCTCCTATTCACGACACAATTCTAGAATAATAACAACTGGTTGCTCTACTGCGTGGTGCCCTTATTATTAGTATCGTTTATAGAGAATTTTTAGTTCAAATGTCGTCTTGGGATGTGCTTTGTAACTTTGGATCACATGATAGAGACCGAAAAGATTCACATTCCTGATTAAAATGTTGTTGACCCTACAACATGCATCAAAATATATTCCCTTTTTAAAATGTATTTTATTGAGAGACGGTATGGAAAAAATTACGGTAAATTGTGCCAAAAAACAATGGCGACCAGGTATTACCCTGTTCCCTCTGAAAGTTTGGCCTACTGGTTTGGGAGGGACCAGGGTAGATCTGGGTTGGCTGGTGTACTGGTCTGGGAGGGACCAGGGTGGATCTGGGTTGTCTGGTGTACTGGTCTGTGAGGGACACGGGGTGGATCTGGGTTGTCTGGTTTACTGGTCTGTGAGGGACACGGGGTGGGGGATCGCGGGTTGGAATGGAGAGCGATGGTGACTACGACCATCTGCACGGCATGCTAACCGAACCCGTTTTAGATCACGTTTAGCGGGTCTATAGTGTCATGAGCAGATTCCTCTTTCCTCACACACTCCTTTCCTTTCCCGGGGTTTCTCTGTGTTTCCCAGAGGAGCCTGAAGAACTGTACGGTAAATGTATAGGTAGGTTCTGCCACATATAGATTTGCCGCCACTGAGCTGAGAATCTTTTTTTTATTTCAGGGGTTTGGTACATCGTAGAGAGACGTTGGATCTGTTCCTTCAACTCATAGCTAACTCACTAAGATGGTTGTGGTGTCCACTCCCCCTCCCCTCGTCTCACTCTCTTCCCCCCACCACCAACCCCCTCCCCCCTATGTAGCTCTTTCTCTCCCTCTTTCTCTCTACCTCTTCCTCCCCCCTCTCTCCTCTCCTGGCCAGTGCACAGCAGGGTGCTTTCCGCATTATATTCAAGCTCTCTGTGTGCATTTTTCATATAGGGCCCGTCGTCTTTTATGTTTTATGTGCACTGGACTCGGGGGAGAACATCTGTGTGGGCGCTCGAGATCCAGAGAGAAAGCGAGAGAGGGGGAGAGAGGGAGAGAGAGAGAGAGAGAGAGAGAGAGAGAGAGAGAGAGCGAGAGAGCGAGAGAGACAGGGACAAAGAGGGAGGGAGTAAGAGAGAGAGAGGGGTGGAGAGTTAGGGAGAGGCAGATAGAGAAAGAAGGGTGGAGAGAGTGAGAGAGAGGGGAAGGTAGAGAGACTACCGATTTCAGCCAGGCCAGTGTCTGCATGCCAAGCGCGGGTCTTCTCTGGGATGGCGGGAGCCCCTCTCTACCTGCACGGGCCCCACCGTCTGCATGCGCTATTACATTACCATAACACCCATTACCATAACACACATTACCATAAAACACACACACACACACACATAGAACAACACCTCACACACACAGCCCTGCTGCAGTAGTTCCAAGAAATAAATATATAAAAATACAACAGATTGACAGAATTTACAAGTTCTCATCTCCCGTTAGCTGCGACCTCGCTGACCTCCGCGTCTTGGCGGGGAAACTTTGTTTGAGGGGAATCGCATCACGGAAGGCTTATCCCCAGATGTTCCACAATGTTCTCCGGTATCTGTGATAATCTGGTGTTGTATATAATAATGGTAATATCGTGGGGCAGGGGGGTTATGCGTAGGTGTGTGTGTGTGTGTGTGTAGGATTCTGTGGAAATGGAATGAACCTAAGGTGAAGAAAATAAATAAAAATAAATAATGTAGTGTGATTTAATAATTGACCCTGCTTGCTCTCTCGGGCTCCAAGTTATTAAATCTCTTTGATGCCGTAAAGTTCTACGGGTGAATTTAAGTGTTTTGTTCTGTGGAGGAAGGCAGCTTTTCTCAGTATTTGATGTGTTAAATTATAATGCAGCCACTTCTTTTTATAATACAGCGTCTATGTGTTTTTGTGTTTCACCTTTTTTTTGCGATGATCCTGTGATCCTCGCTTGGTTTGAAAAACAACATATAATCCTACTTAAACTTTATTGGTGTATTTCATTTTGCCTTTGTTGTGTTTTTTTTGTTGTTTTTAATTTGAAGTGTTCTTTGAAGTGTACTTTTGGTTTATGTGAGAGTTCAGTATGAATCTCGTTTTAAATTCTACTGGCGTAAGCCACAAACATGAAACAAAAGTGATGTACAAATGTTTTTAAATCCCTAATGGAGAAACACGCCAGACAGTGGGCCTACTTTGTATTGCTGTTAGAAGGTCGTCTGACACATGCCAAATCGCAAATCAGAGTTAAAGTTGCGTTGTGTAAAATCTATGTAAGCAATTTATAATAACTAAATGTGCAATACATGTGGTATATATGTAATATTCTATGCTTGTCTCTAGCTGAACTATAGGGCAATATTTTTCTAATTTGACCAAATTTCATACTGATAAATTTACAATATTTTCTTGAACAACATATAACTAAACTATTTTCTTGACAGGTAGGTGTTATATTTAAAGAAAGTATCTGTCTGGGCCTACCCTGACCATTTGAGTTGTCTAAACCTAGACAGTGCACAGAGATTTTTGCCTTCTACACAACATATTTGTTTAAACTTTTTATGTTTAACGCTTCGTGTGGTATTCAGCAAAATTCCAACCAAATACTCGCTTATCATGCAAAGTGCCAAATTGCTGGCCCTATGTTCATGTATCATAATTAGACCCTTTCGTCGTGCCTTGTTTCGAGTGCAACACTGCCACCCAGTGGAATACCGGGTAGTGAAAATGTGTGCCTTTCATCCACTGGTCCCTCGATGTGACTACACATGAGCACCATCCAGCTCTGTATGGATGCAGGTGGAATCCATTGTAACTCAATTAGCGAGAATGTAGATGGCTATTTGCTTGGTTATATTTGTTCATTGCCATTTCATTATTCAAGGTCCAAAATAGTAATATAAATCAATACAATTGTAAATGTGTTTAATGATCCATTTATTTGGTTCAACGATGAGGCTTTTGCAAAAAAAAGAGATAAAAGAATATATAGGCTTCATAGTTTTAAAGTTTAGTTCTGTACCTGGACAATAGTGCCACAGAGTTTTGATGTTTCTACATGGCCTGCCTCTCTACACATTCATTAACCACTTACCCCCACTTCTACTGAGATACTCCAAATGATGCAAATCCGTAAAGCTAAACATGTAACAGCTCAACTTAACGGAGGTCACAGAGAATGGAAACGGGGACCAAAAGACTAAGGGCGACTAAACCCTGAATCTCTGCGGTCGCAAACCATAGTCTATTGACTCTCTAATAACATCACATGGTCTCCTACTAGCATCACTAATACCCCAAAGAAACACAATGAGGGAAGGAGAGCTGGTCACAGATGAAAAGAGAGGAGAGATGAGGAGGTGGGGAGGAACAGAGAGATAGAGAGAGGAGGGAGAAAGAGAGGGAGAGAGAAAGGCCTGAAAAGGGATATCATTATGAGGAAAGACAACGCACCCTGGGATTAGCAAAGAGGGTGGTTAATAGGGTGCAAGCGTGCCCACATATTATACTGAGTGTATCTCTCTCTCTCCCCCCCTCGCTCTCCTTCATCTCTCTGTGTCTCTCTTCCCCATTCTCTCTCTTTCTTTATGTCTTGTGTGTGTGTCTCTCTCTCTCTCTCTCTCTCTCTCTCTCTCTCTCTCTCTCTCTCTTTCTCTCTCTCTGTTTCACCCTCTGTCTCTCTCTCTCTCTCTCTCTCTCTCTCTCTCTCTCTCTCTCTCTCTCTCTCTCTCTCTCTCTCTCTCTCCGGTCTGTGAAGGAGGTGAATCATGAGCTGTAACTGATCCGTCGAGCCCACCAGAGACAACAAGTCCTGCGGCATTAAGAAGCGAGAAGGTCAGACCCCGAGGTATCTTCTGGGAGAAGGGGATAGCATTTTATTTTTCACGCATGAGCGCGTGCTATTCGCTGGGTCCTGCTAACTGGCCGCCCACCAGTAATACTGTACACACACCCTGGTCCCAGCTTGATGTTTTGTCAATGTGCTGTGACTAATCCGGGAGGGGTCCCAAAGTCCCTCTACTTAGCCTAATTAAAAGAGGATTATGGTGAGGAAGGCCGTCCCTGGTCAGTCACTCTCTCCTCTCTCCCATAACCATCCTCCCTCCTGGATTATCCCACCTCCCGGACCTGCAGTCAGGGAATATTTGCTGTTTTTGTTGTTTATAAAGTCGACCACTGTTCTCAGTAGACAACGTTTTGAAATGTCAGTTGATCGGTCTGAGGGCCGGTTTAGACACCGCCCCCTGGTGGGGTGGTTTAAGACTGCACAGCAAGTGTAGATTATAATTAACATGAAAACGATAGAAAATGGGATTTAAAAATAATGACAAATGCTGAAATTCCTTTGTTTGGTTGATTCTGTGAAACTGATGCATTTATTGAGGTGTAGTCTTGCTATACCACACGATCTGAGATCTTGTCGCCTACCAAACGTCTGGGGATTTCTGAATGTGAGTCATGCCTGGCAAACATTAAACAATTGATCAAATTTAGAAAACCTTGGAGAACACACATCTAATAATAGATAAAGATACATTTAATCGTTCAGTCTTTAAGTGTATGGAAGGCTATGGTACAGCACAATAACTGAATCCATTCCCCATTTAAGTGTTTAGTTGTTAAAGTATACTTAATGTATCAGTTGTATATGGCAAACAATCCACCTGAGAATCATGGAAACTATGAAGATAAGACAAGCAAAACAAATGAAGGAATATTATACGTTAAACTCCCTGTGCAACAGAAGTAATACATCATATATCACAGGGAATGTTGGTCCATGAGCCGTCAACATAAGGCTCAATTAAATGAAAGAAGTTACACGCTCTCTTACTTTTCATCATCTGAAGAGCGATTCAACAAGAGATTTGTAAAAGGCACTAAATGAACCCAGGTGGTCTCATTGTATCCCAACCTTTGCTTTCTGCATCTAAACCTACACGTCTCTGAAGGCCATCCATGAAGGTTTAAAAGTGACTTCAACTGGCACAGAAATGTCAGTTGATGACATCCATTATGGGATGGAGAAGGAAGATTGAGGGGGGAACTCTTAGACGATTAAGATAGCTTCCCGCACAAACAAAAAGGCTTTTTTTTCAAAGGAAAATCATTGTAAACAAACAAATCAAGTTTTCTTGTTACATTGCGTCTTCACCACTTAAGCCATGAGCATTGTTGACACAATCTTTGGCTCTATGGATAGCACTTGTCTCCTAACCAAATAATTGACATGATGTTGGAAACAGGAATACCCGTAGAATTGATTGAACATTTAGGTTGAAAACCTCACAGTGAGGCAATCGTTACAATTAATTATATTTTCATCATTAAATAAAAATAGTATGTGACATAAAATTTACACAGACAATACAAAAAAGGTTGATCAAAAATAGAAAAGATTAAGCAGGACACTCATAAAAAACTCATAAAAAAGATTTGGATCGTTTTCTATATATTTGTATAGATAGCCTATATATATATAAAGATATTTGGACCATTTGTATTCCATTAATTTCTGGGAAATAACAGAGTTTCATAAGTAGCGTGTGCAGAGATGTGACGTATTTATATAAGAAAGAATTTGTAAATTGTAACATTTGTCAATTTTTTGGTCTTCTAATAAGACACCACAAATAATGATATAATGTTCTATATCATAAGGATGAAAGCATGAAACAAAGCTCTGTTGTTTAAAAAACAAACACTCATTGCTCTCAATGCCAAACCTTAACCTTAAAGACTTGCTATGGGTAGAAGTTATTCATGTAGTGAATGTGTTATGTTTGGGGTGATACCAGCTACCTGAAGATCTTTGGTCTCAATTAAGATACATTTGAACAATGATATTGTGAATATTATTTGCAACAAGAATGAGCAGGTTATAAATTGTTGTTGGAATAGTCCATGTGAAATAGTCCCATTAAACAAGTTCCTACAAATATTTTATTTTGTGAGGTATGTATATATTTGTTGTTCGATAGTGGGGTTATGTGGTGTGAAGTGGTGACTGTAAAATAATTTCCCCCATAATAAAACCTGCTTCCTATAATTTGGTGAAATTGTAATCACACTTTAAGAAACAAATTTTGAGGAAATATAAGCAATATTACTGCATCACAAATATTTTCTAATAATTGTGGGAATCTTTTCTTTTATCAGTTCAAAAAATGTTAAGCAGTCCTGTTCAGAGAATGACATTCTATAAAAACAGTTGTAGAAAGAGAAGATTTCTTTTGAAATAATTTGGGATCAGACCATTCTTTTATTTTTACTAAAGGATATTCTTTTTGAAAATTCCTTTTTTTTTTTTTTTTTTTACATTTCATTGAATTTCAAAGTTGTTTAAATCCTCCTTCAGCATGGCTCTGATGTGATCGTAACCTTTAACCTTCAATAGGTTTGCGTTATATTTCTTCATTTGAGATCGTATTTGGAAGGGTTAAAATGAACCCTTGAGTTGTGGGGAACAGAGGGGCATTCGATTTCTTAATAAATACTGCATTATATAACTTGATATAGTACATTTAATTATAGAATAAGGCTTACTAAATCCTGATCTATATGCGCCGGTTCGGTAGGTGGCGGTATGCATCTAGTTAGTACAACAAGCCGCTAATAAACGAAGAGAAGAAGTCTCCCTGTTGCTTTTATCCGCATTTACGGACTTCTACAACATCATTATTAATATAATACAATTTATTACAAAGGGAAAATCACTGTCATCGATTGCTTGGTCACCAAAGTGAGCGGAGGCATGACCATATCCCACCAAAAAGTGGCATTGACGCACGGCGTGCACTGAGGGCCATGCCACCTCCAGGCCCAGGAGTGCACACAGCACCGGGGGGCCAGGGCAGCCATGGAGCCCTTATCCTGTCAGCTCCCCTTACGGAAATAAAGCTGTTGATACACGAACGGTTTACCTACATGCGAGAACATCAACAAGAAAGAAAATCATACTGGAAGTGCACGCAGTATTCACATTTAATATGCAAAGGTATGCACTTTTGTATTATTATCGTGGTGTTCGATTCATCTCGAACGCGGCATAACTCCTGCGTGTGCTCTCTGCCACCATCTAGAGGCCGCGGACTGACACAGAACTGTGCGTTCAGGCAGAAATTAAGGTTCCTTCTGGTTCTTTACATAGATTGGAATTCAATACCTATTACATATGTTTAATACATTATAGCTTTTTATATGTTTTTAACATACCCAGTGCCGTGTTTGTCCAAAAACCCTAGGTGGCAACTCTTTGTGAAGCCAAAGGCATGCTGATATAGAGAGTTTGACGCAAGCTGTCCGTAGAGGTGAAAATATCATATAATATTCTACATTCAGATAAGAGATTTTCATGAACAGGTCACTATGGAAGGCACTGCGACTTAGAGGTTGCAATACACTATGCACGAAGGCTGATGCTAACATACTCTTAGTCACTTGTGGCTATTATTAGGCTGTTATTATTATCATCATGACAGGGTGCGTCACTATCACCAATGGCTTTGTCGCCAAAGTGAGCGGGACGCATGATCACCTCCCATGCCAGAGGTGCATCGATTCCGGGGGTACACTGAACGTGACCGGCGTGGCGCCGTCTTTCTCTGCAAACACGTAAAACCTCAACCAAATGAATGCACTGAAACTTTTGGGACTGGCATGTCATGTTCTTTTTGACAAGTCGACGGCATATGGACCAACATTCCCCGTGATATGTAATCTATTACTTCTGTTGTAGAGGGAGTTTAACGTATAATATTTCTTCATTGCTTTTCTTATCTTTATAGTTTCCATAATTCTCTTGTGGATTGTATGCCATATACCACTAATACATTAAGTATACTTGCAATGCTATTGGCTGCTATTGGACTATAATGCTATTGGACTATATGTTACTGAGAAGAAATCGATGTAAACGTTGTATTAGCCAATATTGCAGTGTTGTGGCCTCATCCCCATCTTAGTTTATTCTTTCACCTTCTTTCCTTTTTTAACTACTTAGACACAGGCTGTGACGTTCGAGACACAGTGTGTCAGTACGGGAATGTCAGTTGACGGCCATTATAAGGAGGAGAACGAAGCCACCCATATTAGAATGAAACCGTGGGAGGAGGAAGAAAGCTTCCCAAACAAACGTCTCAAACAGGTAACACATTTGTCTACATCCCTATCTGAGTGAACAGTGGTTTTCTCAAAGGGAAGACTTATCAAGCAATGAGGAGTTCTACTTAATGTGTGGATTATCCCTATATGTCACCAGCTGTTAGCTTGTTACCCTTAGCAATGAAAAAAATCTTTTTAAGCATTGGTTTCAAGTTCCTACATTCATTCATTCAACCGTTATTGACTTCTCAGGAATCAATTTAGGGGCAGACCCTCATTTTTAATGATGCCAAGAATACATATAGCAACAACAAACAACAAATTAACCAGAAAAGACTATAGTTCACTAGAAATAATCAGAATGCTCTTTTTTTGATCGTCACAGTTTGCTGTGACGATCAAGATGGATCCTTCGGAAGTATCAGTTCATCACAAACTGGAGAAAGAGGAGCAGCCGCTGAGATTAGAGTGGAACTGGGCAATTAAGTAAGCTTTCCACACGATCGAATATGTACTAAGTAACACTAGGTGCTGACGCATTTTCTCCACAATTTCTGGAACATGTGACTCAAGGATAAAATAATAATAAACTTCACCCACTATTGTATGTGCTCTGACTTTTGACACTTTTGATTTTGACTCCAATCATCTCGTGATTTTACTATGGCTAAAGAAGGAAGAGGCAGAAGTTATATGGGAGAGCAATGAATCAGATGATCTGTCCCAGGTCAACTCAAAGGACAAGACGTTCTCAGCAGAAGGGCCAGATTCCATTTTAGACCCGTGAGTCATTTATTGGGTTATTTTACACATAATGAATACTATACATCTTTATGTCAGGGTTACACACCTGTATTTCTTTAATGGGGCCAAGATGGGGATGGGACTTAAACCATGAATACACCTATTTTCAATTGCATCAGATCCATATATCACCTTTTGGTAATAAATCGATTCAAAATGCCTTTGAACCTTTTGGTAATAAATCGAGGTCCAGCGATGACTCAGACCAGGAGCCGACCCTCGGCTCGATCAAGCCCCTCTACAGGAGCGTCGCCACCGCCTGTGAGTCCTCCCTCCAGCCCGGCCAGCACCTGGCCGTCGATCAGAGGGTGGCGGGGTTAGGAAGCGGGAGGAGACCAGGCATCATCGATGCACCTGCAGAGCACCAGCACCAGCTCTTTGTACCGGTCGACACCGCGAGTGGCTACACCTGGAACGCCTTCGCATAGGAGGGGAGATGCGGTGGCGGCGGCGGCGGCGGCGGCCCTCAGAATGGCCTCAGCTACTGCTCGGTCATGGCCTTTGAGCTGCTGGGTCTCGGGTACAGGACTGGATGACTACACCAGCTGCAGGTTCAAGGCGCTCTCGAGGTAGAGGCGTCAGGGCGTGCAGGAAGATGAGTTGCACAGATTTTGATTCTCTGGATTTTCCCTCTCAGAACTCTGGCCAAAATTGTAGTGTGTATATGGTTCATGTAAATGGCCTTCATTTATATAGCGCTTTTCTAACCTATTGGCCACTTAAGGTGCTTAACAATACTGACACACACACACACACACACACACACACACACACACACACACACACACACACACACACACGGCGGAGCCAGCCATGCAAGGTGACAGCCAGCTCGTCAGATGCAGTTAGGCCTAGGTGCCTTGCTCAAAGACACTTTGACACTCGGAGCCGGGGATTGAACCAGCAACCTTCAGGTTACAAGCCAACCTGCTCTACCTCCTACGCTACTGCCGCCCCAAGCTAATATGTCGTAAATCCTCCACGCTCTGAAGCAACGTTTGGTCTCCATTGAAACATACAGAGATTTGCCCTGTTGCTGAGTCTATGCTTTTTCCACTCTTATTTGGTGCACGTAGCATGTAGGCAAGATCATGAGTATATGTTTCCTTTAAATGTTATTGTACATTTCTCCCACATCTGGCACAGAATTGACAGGTTTCAGCAGGAGCTGCAGTCATGAGATCTTATTAAGAAGAGCACACAGGCAGACAGAACGGTCATCGCTGCCGCCTAGTGGTCAGGAAAAGACAGCATGGACATAAGAGGCTTGTGACGTTCCTCTCACATACTCAATGCCATAGCTGTTAAACAATTGCATCTGCACCGAAATGTTATGGTTTTTTTTTCTAAGTACATAGTTTTCGTTAACAGTAAACTCTGCTTTCTGTCAAAAAAAGAAAGCCTATGGTCAAAACTGTTAATTAAATAGTTGTACAAGGTCTGTTTTTTTATGTACCCGTTTGTAATGGTTAATAAGCCTTGCTGGTATTAATTGCTCACACATATGTCACTACTCTTATTGTCAAGGGAATAAATAGGAAAACTGAAATGTAGTTGAACACTAATCTCATTGTTGGTCAAACAAAGCTTTCATCACGTTTGTCTTGAGGGCAAACGCCCCATCAAACACCATGAGGATGTAAGGGCTCGCTGTATGCTGGGTAGCTGAGGTTTTGGATCTCGTAGCTCGAGGGTCCTGCTTTGGAGAACCCCTAACTCTGCCGTTGGCGCCTACATTCACATAAATAAATATGAGGTCTGCGTCCGCAAGGGGCCCGTGGATGAGCCCAACTGAGTGGGAAACTTTGTAGTTCCTGAAGTGGGAGCCACTGTGTTTAGGCAAATGTAGAACTATGTGCTTCCTATCTTTACTGAACCAAAACAGTTGGGAAATTGGCACTTTTTCTCAAAGCCCTATAGAAAATTGCTCATTCTTAAGTGGGTATATATAGATTGCTATCCATTTATTTGCGACTTTTGTGTAATTCACACCCCGTATTGTATCCCCCAAAATCAATCTCAATATCATCAGTGAATATAGCATTTATGTTGAGGATCTCATTTATCTATACTTGGTGTTTACGATTAGAAAAATGTTACATTGTCACCAATAATCAATAGATAACAAAAAAAGGATACGGATGATTGGAAAAGGCCATCGCTGTTATCGACGTGCGTGGATTGGATAGTGACGTAGGGGGCCCACCCTACCAACCCAGGCCCCCTCCTCTCCCCAGCCAGCCCCGTCTTACATTGGTAAAAAAACTGCGTAACACCTAGCCCGTCTAATGCGTCCAATCGACTTGTAAAATAATTTTACCACGTGGTATGATCGCCTGTCAATCACAGCGATAGGGGCGGGGCATGTTGAGTTACGAGCCGAGGAAAATAACCGAACAGAATCAGCGCGCGGAGAGAAGACCACAGAGGAACCGTTAGTCAGTTCATCCGCCTAAGACTAGCTATGGCCGGAGACGCGAGGGAATCCGCCGAGATGAAGGAACAGAGGAGACGGGAACGACAGTCGGGTATGTGGATGAACGGCAGAGCGAATACAGCCGATGTAAACAATCAGGTTAACGGTGTGCATGAAGCTAATCAGCCTAAAGGACCAGCACGATACCCATGTCACTTCGGTTTAAGGCTCGTCAGGATGCACACTGTGCTCACTGTTAGCCTTCTACCATAGTCCTCATGGTCTGGGGTACTGGGAGGACTGGGAGGCCTTAGTTTG
The DNA here is from genome assembly GCF_949987615.1 of Pollachius pollachius. Classification (NCBI taxonomy): domain Eukaryota; kingdom Metazoa; phylum Chordata; class Actinopteri; order Gadiformes; family Gadidae; genus Pollachius; species Pollachius pollachius. The sequence goes on along the minus strand of NC_136951.1, from coordinate 6,785,992 downwards.
ATAGTACTTCGACGTTAAAACTGGTTTCAAGACCAGATTTAACTGTCTTTAGATTCAGATGAGGTGATACTGTGTGTGTAACGCTTCTACCTGATTAGTAGCATCACGGGCATGCCAAAGGCAAAACCCTAATAACAGTGATGATCAAAGATGATCCATTGATTGATTAGAAACGAACGATATTAATTCGTTGGGCTTGCAATATGTACAGCTTTGTATCAACTTTTAAATCGACTTGTTTAATGCACATAACACATGTGTGATTTTTATTGGTAACACTTTATATTAAGGGTACATTCATTGACAATTAGTCAGAATTAGTGAATGCAGTAATAAGCATTAAGTACCAGTTAACCCATAGTCTAATAATAGTTTACTAGGTGTTAACTAAAGGTGAATTAATTTATACATTATCTATTAGGGTTAGGGTTACCCTTACTCTAACTCTAACTTAAACCTAACCCCCGAATGTTATATAACAATGCATATAACTGCACTAACTAACGTTCATTAATGTACATTATTGATTGTATTATTGTACATAAGGTGTAACCATTTTATTGATTGTGTCCATCTTTTTCCTCAGCGTTAGACAACCACGACGGTTCCTTCGGAGTATGTGGCTGGGTCCTGGTTCTGTTCTCTCTCCTGCTGACCATAATCACGTTCCCCATTTCCATTTGGATGTGCATCAAGGTCAGGCCTCTACTTGCACTACACTCATACACGTTATGTCTATTATCAGGCATTGACTTGGAGTGGGCTTTTTAACCAACCGCCATTGTAAAGTATGATAAAAAGTTGCTGATCAACATAAACAGCAGATGGGTTCGTTAACGGATAGTTAAACAGCATGATGCACTTTGTGGTCCTTGCAGATCGTGAAGGAATACGAACGAGCCATCATCTTCCGCCTGGGCCGTATCCTGCGAGGCGGCGCTAAAGGCCCAGGTGGGTCCTCTGTTTATCATGGTGTGACATGCACCAATGTCAATTCAATGTGCTTCACATGATAGGTTTACAGCCTCAGCGGTCACCGGCCACCCTTTAGGGCCAGCTCTGACTCTGCTCTTTTCCCACATTGGTTTCAGTCATGGAGGTAAGATGATGCTAATCCTACCTTTAACCCTTGGTTAATTTCTCCAATACCATCAGTTTTTCTGTCAGTCTATTTTTGAAGAGGTTGCATTGGGAGGACACCACTCTGATTCACTGCAACACAAACCTTCAACAGGTCACCAAGATCCGAATGACAGATTGACATCATCCTCTGATCTCCAATACAACATGCATTACTGGGGATACCCTGGATCGTAAGAGCTTTGCTCTCACTCCCACCGGGAGTGGCATTGGACATTTCACATGTAATAATACACTGAATACTTCAACCAGCAACACAGCCTGATCCTCCTCATACTGTCCCAGGCACAGTGTACCTGCAGGAGAGCCAGAGGGAACAATGCTAGCTAATGCAACCCATGGACCAGACCAGACAATCCCATGTTCCGGGTATTGTGGTCTTTATCACATTTCCTGTGGAACCGCCTTAAATTCTAAGGCACAATACTCCATTTGCTTCCTTTGCATGCCAAATAGATTCTGTTAGTGATAGTGCCTGGAGTGTAGTCATTGGTGTGGCTAAAGCTTCATTTATACTTCTGTATAGTAGCTATGAGTCTCTGTTTGAGGTGTAGCCAACAGTGGCAGCCAAAGTTGTTTTTGTGCACCGCTCCCTAATGGTGCTGCATTTTCATTAACTGTGAGTGGCTTTGTATCAGCAAACAAGAGAACATTATCCCTGAGCTCTGTGCAGACTCAAGATGAGGATGGGATGCTTGGTTGCTCTGCGTTTTCTTTTGCTGTGTCAAAACACCCACATGCCCCCTGACCTCTCCCCTTGTACTCTCTAATGCCATTTAATAGAATGGTAGACGGCCCAGCCCTTCCTTTGATGACATCTGTTGCCAGGCCGCCTCTATTTTCAATATGTGATGTTTTGTAGTTGTTCATGCAGAGGTGAATGTTGTCGTTGCCCTGAATACGTGGAGGAATGCTAGTGTTCCCATTCTGGGACTGTATGTACGCAGGTCTGTATCCATGCGACCATCTTGATCGTGGGCCCATCGATCGGCTGTCTGAGGGCAATTCAGTTCCCCTATTGGTCAGTTTAAGTCCCATTGCAGCTTAGGCCTGGGAGCGGGCGTCTCCCAGAATTCTTAGGGGCATTTCATGAACAGATGCTCAGCCCCACCCCCACTGAATTCCCAGCGTTCCTCAGGAGCCTTTGCCAAATTTAAGTTTAGTGTTTGGTGTCTATTTCTACCCTGGTTTATGAAACTCATGCCCACACACACACACCAAAACACATCAACACCCACACACCCACACAAACAAACAAACAAACAGACAGAGATGTTTGGTCCTGAAGCTTCACGTTGTGCCAGCACAGGTTCTACTGAGCTGTGTGAAAACCACAGGCATGGTAGTTTGATGTCTGACTCGGGTACAGGGAGTTTTTACTGTGTTTCCTGTTAAAGCAGTGCTGTGAAGAATGTAGGCAATAAAACCTGGCTGTGGTTGTGAGCGGTGTTCCCAGTGTGCCTCCTGACTAGATGGACAGCGATTGTGAGAGTAATGCAGAAAAGGAGCATTTGTTGGAGGGCTGAAACAAAAGGTCAATGAATGGAGAGCAAGAAATATGTTTATCTTGAGATTAAACATCTTTATGAGACCACAGTGACAGGAAGTCCAAAACCAAACCAAGCATAATGTAATCATTTAGTTAAACGTGTGTGTGTGTGTGTGTGTGTGTCTTGCATCTGACCCACACTGCTGCTGTCCTTCCTCCCCAGGGCTCTTCTTCATCCTGCCCTGTACTGACAGCCTCATCAACGTGGACATGCGCACCATCACCTTCGACATCCCCCCGCAGGAGGTCAGCATGCAGGGACACACACACACACACACACACACACACACACACACACACACACACACGCACACACACATGCACACACATGCATCTTCACACTCAAACATAAATCTATAAATCTATACAGAGCACACACGCGCGGAAATACGCGGCCTGCACTTCATCTCACACACACACACACACACACACACACACACACACACACACACACGCACACACACATGCACACACATGCATCTTCACACTCAAACATAAATCTATAAATCTATACAGAGCACACACGCGCGGAAATACGCGGCCTGCACTTCATCTCACACACGCACGCACGCACGCACGCACGCACGCACGCACGCACGCACGCACGCACGCACGCAAACACACTGGTGTGAGCTGCAGTAAACCCCCAGTGCCTCAGCCTCCACACAGACGTGTCCTTGCTCTGTGGTGCCAGGTGCTGACCAAAGACTCTGTGACGGTGAGCGTGGACGGCGTGGTGTACTACCGCGTGCAGAACGCCACTCTGGCCGTGGCCAACATCACCAACGCCGACGCGGCCACGCGCCTGCTGGCCCAGACCACCCTGAGGAACGTCCTGGGGACCAAGAACCTGGCGGAGATCCTGTCGGACCGCGAGGAGATCGCCCACAGCATGCAGGTGGGTCGCCGGGGGGGGTCCGGAGGGGCTGGGTGTGGATGTCATCTTTGGTTGTCGACTACTCTATTGTTTTGTTTTATTTATTTATTCTAATTACAAGAAATTTGGGAATTTTAGTTTTTTTAATTAGGTTACTCTATTTTGCCATGCAGGAAGGGTTGCATTGCAAAATTAACACTATTGCAGCCTTACATCATGGTTAACAACGTTATTTTGAATAATTGTACTTTATTGAATTGCACTTAAAAGAACATCCAATTCCAAAGAAAATGGGTGGCGCTATCAACTGTGGATGTTGTACATTCAATGACCTGTTAAGTGCACCAAAGGAAGCCAGGGGTGCACACATCAAACCAGCAGGACAAGGACAGTGTATCAGTTTGAATAACTATTTGTTATTATGACGGTATGGGTCGGGAGGTTGGTCCTCACATGCACGGACTAAAACCAAGCGTGTGTGTGTTTGTGTGTGTGTTTGTGTGTATCAGTGCACACTGGACGATGCTACCGACGACTGGGGCATCAAGGTGGAGCGGGTGGAGATCAAGGATGTCAAACTGCCTCAGCAGCTGCAGAGAGCCATGGCCGCTGAGGCAGAGGCCAGCAGGGAGGCCCGCGCCAAGGTGGGCTCATCCTCTCCTCACTCATCCATCGTTTGTTCATTCATTCATTCAGTCATTCATTTGGTCAGTCAGAAAAAAATGATGCTTTTATCCAAAGCCACTTACAGTGAATTCAGCTTTGTGACATTCAGGAGAAGGTAGGAGTTAGGGGGCATCTTGCTCTAGGATGCATACAGCTGTGGACATTGGGAATCGAACCCAGTACCTTTCAGCTGGGAGTCGAGCACCCCTAACAGCTGGCTGCCTATCCTGCCCCCGTTCATTAGCTTATATACATTTTTAGTGACTAAGCTTCTATCGAAAGTGACGCAGGGTGAGTTCAGTTACATGTGATCAATGGTAAGGTAGGGGCTAGGGCATCTTGCTCTGGGATGTGCAGATCTTCAGAAATTGAGGATTGGACACAGAACCTCTCAGCTGGAGTCAAACACCCTCGCCCACTACGCAACCCTCCCCAGACACGGCATGAAATGGTGTCACATATATGAATAGATAAATATAGGTACAGGTGGCAGGTGCATCTATCCTATAAATAGAGAAATATCCAGGGCTTTAGTGTGAGATGTCATTGTACAGCAAATTGTGCGTGAAAAAGATTGCATTTGCTGGAAGAAACAATGGTTATTATGGAATTGTATTAAGGTTTGCGCGATTCCCGCCGGTCCTCACCAAACGTCAATCGATTTTGTCATCGTTTTTCTAATCATGAATTTGTTTTGGTTAAAGTTATCGTCCAACAAATAAAAATTGTTTAGGAAAATGATGACGAAAAAAACGTCAATGAGATGAACAATGGTGTGTGTGTGTGTGTTTGTGTGTGTGTGTGTGTGTGTGTGTCCAGGTGATCGCGGCGGAGGGGGAGATGAACGCGTCGCGGGCCCTGAAGGAGGCGTCCCTGGTAATCGCCGAGTCCCCGTCGGGCCTGCAGCTGCGCTACCTGCAGACGCTCAACACCATCGCCGCCGAGAAGAACTCCACCATCATCTTCCCCCTGCCCATGGACATGATGCAGGCCTTCATGAAGAAATGAGGAGGAGGAGGAGGGCAGCATACAGCTACACACACACTCATACACACACACACACTAATGCGCTAACAAACATACACATGCTGACACACAAATACACACACACACACACACACGTACTGACATTCAAACACATGCGGACATACACAAAGATGCTGACAGAGATATACATACTTTTCGTATACTCTTCTACGACATACGCTCTTCTCTTAGATTGCCCAGACATAAGTTTATGCTATTTTTAAAGGGAAATATACCACTGTAGCAAAGTCGGTGCTACTACTACTTTAATTGGGAATGAAGAAGTCAGCCGTTGTAGCGAGTCTTTATGACGGAGGTCGAGGGGGACAGAGAGCGCCCGATCTCCACGGCCAATCGGTAAAGTACAGTACACGTTTATATGCTAAATTTAAAAAAAGGTCCTGCGATCGTCCTCTATGATCGCACGGACCAGGACCCGACCTCACTGCCCGAGAGTGAGCACAACATACGTCAGTATTTAGGTCCTGCTTCCTCATCATGCTCCCTTCCAACGGCTGCCTCTGTTCCCCTTGATTATGCCGTCCCCCCCCCCCCCCCCCCCCCCCCCCCCTGTCTGTAGCCAACTTTAAGCCACACCCCCCTGTCTGTGGCGGACATGAAGCCACGGCCCTCTCGTAACAGAACTGCCGTCCGATGTTGTGATGATCGTCACAACACGATCGCCTATTTGCAAAACAAGACACGTTGCGAGATCAGATGTCATCCGAGATTGTGGTTATCGGAATATTTCAGTAATTCCAATAAAACTTTTCCTCGCTGAGCTGAGTAAAATAATTATCATACGCAGTATCACATTAATATTTTAGTAATCACTTGTGCCGTTTGTTAATGCTACAACCAAAATATCGACATTATATTATATTATACCTATTCCTTTAATATATGATAATACTTGAGTCATATCGCCAACCAGGAACCCAAAATACTGCAGGATTTTATATCTATTCCGCAACAACGATATGGAAGCAAGAGGGTAGGCGGCCGACTATGCAGCTGTGAAAACTCATGGTCCACTGCCTGAAGCTTCGTCCATTCATCTAGTGTCTGGTTCGTTTGTTTACCCCAGGGACCGCGTGCCCCATCGATGACGCAAACACACACTAAACTGACACGCAACAGGATTCACCGTGGAAGACACACACACACCATTGCACACGTGCACATCCTCATGGCTCCTACACTCAGATTACATTGTCTAGTTCCAGTCATGTTACATTTTAACCACTGCCATTTTGTAAAGTATTGGGCTAACTGCTCCTCTTCCTAAAGCTGTTTGAGCACTAATATCTTTAATGTATTAACATAAACATGTATTTCTTATGTTACGTGCGTTTGAACTAAAACCTCTTATATCTGCTTAAAGCCTTAATCGCAACAGATTCACTTTACAACCTCGTATTACAGATACTATGCATTTCCACCTTCAACCGATTTTCATTGAGATTTGAAATCCATGTATAACACAAGTTGAATATTTTCAGATTTGTGTATGTAAATTACGACACATAATACCTACCGTGCAAAAATGTCAGTTGGATTAAGCTTTGGACATGTTTTCTTTTTCATGTTGTGCTGTTGTAGATTACCACGTTTGAATGTGATAGACGCTCTAACTTGTATGTTTACACTGCAAATAACCAAAGTTCAATTTTAGTCTAGCTATTTACCATGGTTTGCTCAATAGCATGTCACGGTACTCACCATGTTTTTGCCAAGTTTCTGTCCCAATGTTTAACCTGTTATTCTACTAAGCAGGAGGCTTGTCTCTTTTCCTAGCCAGGTTAAGTAGAGTTGATATAAACATCACACTACAGAGCTTGTGTGCCTTAAGGTGGACCGATGTCTCAGTGTGGGCCAGCTAGTCAGGTCCTGCTTATTCCTAAAGAGGTACATAGTATTACATTATATCTTTATGTCTAGTCATGTCTGTCTGTCATACGAGATTTTGATTCACTAATGACGAGAAGAACGTCCTAATTGACCACTTCAAAATAGTGGAAGCCAAGGGTATTGTAGTCAATGAATTTAAGTTTACAATTGCATGCTAGTATTAGATTATTTTAAATATGTAAACGCTCACTATATGTTGAGTCATCCTGTTGTATTGGATCATAATAATAAAACATATAAGAACAACTGTGTGTTCTGTTCTGACATGGTTGTGACTCAAAATGGAACCAGTGTAATTAGTAATCCATACAGAGACAAACACACTTCTTTCAAAAGTTTATTGGAACATCTTGATTGGTGTGGGCACTACCTCAAGGCCCTGTCTGGAAGAGATTTGTTTTGATTGTTGTCAGCAGCAAAGCTTTAGATTCCTGCTAAAAATAGAGCAGCCTGCAGAAGGGCCCAGTCACAAACCGAGAAGTAGGCCCAGGCAACTAGCGGGAAGAACTGTTTTCTTTGCTACAAAGGCCCAGAGCAAAACGCCCCCTTTATAGAGTATCCTAGCATCCAACAGTTGTTATTCAGCAGCAGTGTAAATATTAAAGCATACTTGAGAAGCTAAACAAGACCCTGGGATGCAAACAGAAATTTAAGGCATTGGTTGTATTGCTTTGGAAAGGCTTAGAAAGGTGTTACTGGCAGTGACTTAACCAACGAACAAATGGCTTTGCACCTCACGTGATATCTTTATCCCTCTCGTAACCTTTTACAGGGTTTATTTGTACCGGGGGAATACAATGAAAAATCACATCAACAAAACGTTTTTGTGGACAAAATGTGCAAAAGGGCTTCCCTGCGGAAACCGGGGTGTGTCACGTGAAACGACATATCCCTTGATCCTCTCTGTTAGCACCGACTGGAGCATAACTTTGCATGCAAGACTTGGAGACTTCAATAAATTAAGCCACTGTGTGTGCCCACGAGTGCCAGAGATATCGGCAGTCCTTCGAAATATTAAAAAAAAATTAAAAAAGAAGTCATCTTATGGCGTTCTAATTAGTTGCCATGGTAACGGAGACGAGTCCTTGAGAGAACTCTTCAGGGCTGGATCTAACTGGCTGAAGTTAAGGTTGAGCGTCAAGGGGGGGATGGGGGGCAGTAGTAGAGCGGCAAAACTAGCACTGGGGGGGAAGGGGGGAGCGCAGGGGGGGTCTAGGGGGAGCGCAGGGCCGGGGTTAGAGTGGGCGTTACAGCTCCAGCTCAGCCATGGCTCTCTCCAAGGGGTCGGTGGTCCAGTAGTCCAGGTCCCAGCCCAGGAACCAGCCCGTGAAGGTGGGGGGCTCGAAGGTCTGCTTGATCTTCACGATGGGGGTCCGGCGGTCCCGGTTGGAGGGGTCCGTCTCGATGTAGCGCATTGCTGGGGGGGGGGGGGGGGGGGGGGGGGAGAGAAAGGTCCCGTCAGGTTCACAGTCCCAGTCCTCATGTTTAAAACACTCACACACATTGCCCCAGGCTGGGGGGGCATGTGCTTGGGTGTTCGACCCCCAAACAAAAGGTCACGGGTTCGATCCCCGATGTCCGCAGCCTAACCTGCAGCCATCCTGAAGCAAGATGCCCCTTAACCCCGACCTGTTCCTTAAGGTGTATCTAATCCCCTTAAGTCGCTTTGATTAGAAGCACCTGCTAAATGACTAGTAAATATCAGTGTGTTTGTCAATACTGTATTATATTAATAACTGAGAATGCAGATGTTTAATATCAATCAAAATGTGGCAGAAGACCTCTTTAAATATGGATGTGAATGGCACACTTGGAATCACACACAAACACACACACACACACACACACACACACATACACTCTCTTCCTTACCCGAGGCCATTGCTTCAGTCTTTTCCTCCTCCTGGGCTTCGTTTCCGATCCACACAAACACCTGAAAAACGCCGGCAGTCAGATCAATGAATTATTAACATCCTCTGTGTCTCTGTTCGTGGGCTGTCTAGGCTGCGTGTGTCACCGGCATCAAACCGCCGGCTGCCTCACCTGGTCCCAGGTGTCCAGGATCATTACATCATCGGTGGCGAGGTCGTCCTGGGTCAGCTCCCCTGGTACCTCCTCGATCTGTGTGTGGCAGGAGAACAGAAGGATGAAGGGGGTTATTCATCTGTGTATGGGGATTGGGTTTTTTTATTTATTGATCCTGCTTTTCATTTTGAGGTGAGGATGACGCAGTATCCGTTAGCAACGTGCAATGATGGGCACAGTGACTGTGCTCTTTGTAGCTTAGCTTAGCATAGTTCTACATCCGAAACAGTGGGGCCCACTGGCTCTTTAAAGTAGCTCTGGTAGGTTCAGCTCTTGCTAGCGATTGTTAAGATTCGTGGTAGAGGAAAACGTACGATGAAGTTGCCGGTCTTGTTGGAGCAGGCAAACAGCCTGGGAGGATGGGCGTCCATCTTGTTCTTGAGGCGGGAGGAGGTGCGGTATTCGCTCTTCCCGCCGAGGGCTTCCCAGAAGTCATCTGTGGATGCCAAAACCAATGAGTTGACCAATAAAAGCACACAAGTCAATTAAGATGAAGGCAGGTTCAAGCCTCTGAATTCAGTTTCCATTATTTTCCATTCAAACATCTTGGATAAATGAATTATTGTACATAATTCTGACGATCTGATTGTTAATCTTAAAGTCTTAAAAAAGTAAAACATTATAATTATTTCTTAAATAGTTAAACGGCTCCATCATTTTCTAAAGCTGCTGTTTTGGGAAAAAATCCTGAGCCCTACAGGCATTTATAGGTAAGTGCAGTGCCTGTGTGTTTTCTCTCACCACTCTCTCCCCCCTCGGGCAGCTCTGCAGCAGACACCCCCAGTATGTCGCACAGCTGGAGGGCCCCCTGTTTCTCTGTGTCGCTGGCCCCCTGCCCGCTCCACAGGAAGCAGCCCCCAGGGGCCACCACAATAAAAGCGTCGTTGGAGTTCAGATTGGAAGACACTGCTTCGAGCTAGATGAACGCAAACGTAAAAATAATAACAGCAAACAAATCAATAACAAATTGAACCTTGTTTATACAGTGCTTTGGAGCAAGGCCGACTTTCACACTCTAAAAATCTGTGTGATTCACCAGTTATTAAATATAGATTTAAATGAATCAAAGATGGAATATGTTAGTTATACTGCACATTTGATAATGAATATCACATTGACTTGATAAAGGTGTATAATGTGTAATGTACTGTTAATGTTTACAATGGTTACAGTTAAGACTTCTAACTTGACTGTATAAAAGTCAAAAATATATTTATTGGGTATGTATACAAAGTGAAGCATTGGGCGTGTTTCCCGGTGGATATATGAACATCGGGTGTACCTCCACTGCCCGCGTGTGTCCGGTGGAGTTGGAACGGACTTGGAAGAGACGTGTCTCTGCAGGCTCACTCTGACCTCCATCTCTGGAGGTCCCCCCCCGGTACACCACCATGGGCTTCCCCCCGAACATGCTCATCAGGTGGGCCGGCTCCTTGCCTTGGACCACCCTCACCTGGATCACAAGCAATCACACAGACAGACACAGGTAAAGATAGACAGAACACAACCGTATGACATGCATACACATAAACACACACATACACAAGCACAACATTTTAGACTAATCAAACCAATTATATACATTATTATATACATTTTATATTGTAACATGCGAGAAATCATGCATGATTGTTTTGAAAGGTTTTGAATAATTTTAATCTTGCTTATAGGGTTAACCCTGACTAAATGCGCTAAATTTGTCGTGGTCAGTTTTCAAGCTTAATTTGCAATCCTCTCGGTTATTTCTCCCTACACAAGGGGGCGCAGTTGAGCTACACATTAGTTATCGTACAAGTCCACGGAATAAACATTCTGTATCCCGGACAAGAGGGGGCAGTGTTGGCTACATCAGTCAAGACCATATTTTCAAGGCTAAACAGATGTTGCATATGTCTATATACAACATACGTAGCATGTGTCTATGAACAACAGACGTAGCATGTGTCTAGATGCAACTATATTTATCATCTATTTTAAACGATTATCTTCAACTGAAGGATTTGTCTGTCAGATCAGTTGTGGAAGCAACATATGCTTACATATATCATAAGCAGATTTCTGTTTGCAACACAGATTACAATGCTGGGATATTGGTTTAAACTGCCGTGCTCTCTGTTTCACTCTGTTAAGGTTGACAGAGTATTAAGTGTGTAGCTGAAAAACAATATTTAAAAGTGTGGGTATTTTTAAAACTAAACAAATAAATAGATAATTTATTTTGTTTGGATGACTGCATGTATTTTTCTGCTACTGCTATTTCATGCAGTAAAACCCATTCGGCCAGGAGGGTGGCCCATTCCTTGAGAACTCTTCCACACGGTGAATTCATGCTGGTGAGTCAGCTGGTTTCCATTTAGTTATAGTGATTAGGAAGCTTCTGGAACAAAGACCATCTCACATGAAAACATTCATCACCGGTCTGGACCGGACCCGGAGCATATCGTTTGACCACATGTTGGCATGCACGATAACACGCACACACACACACACACACACACACACACACACGTTGAATAAAAACATGGGGTGAGGGGAAGAAAGAGGGAGGGAACCGAATGAAGAAATGGACGGAATGACTAGGATGAACTCCCCCTATACAGAGCCAGGGTGTGGTCTACATTTGAGTTTGCTCATCAGTGTGTGTGTGTGTGTGTGTGTGTGTGTGTTTTTGTTTGTGTGTGTGTGTGTTTACAAGAAGGAAACTCCTTGTAATGATCTGAGCTGATACATCCTGTCCCTGTGTTCCCCACACTGTTTCCCCATTGATTAGAATAAACTTTTCTTGCATCCGAGAGCCAAACATGTAAAGAGCCTTATTCCTTCTAGATTCTAGGATTACAGAAACTCAATATGGAAACAAGGGCATGATTCTAGAAGTGAAAATTCTGGATTCTCAGTTATGTCCTTGCTTCGGAGAGCACACAAAGCAAATCCATATCCCTAGAATATAGATGCTAGAAGGGAGAATTATGAGATGTAGACTATTCTAGAAGGGGTATTCTAGATGACAAAGCCAATATGACAGAGTCAGATCATTTGACTACATTTTAAGATTTCTTCGAAGAAATGCGACTTCTAGAAGTTAAACATGTAGAGCCCAAAAGATATGACCTCTGTTGCATTACATTTCCTGGGTCTGTATTGAGAGTTTTGGAGGAGAGGAAGGGAGAAGAGAGATTCTACCTGGCTGGTTATGGGAGCACCAACAACCTGAAGAGAGCAGGGAGGAACAGGGAGGGAGGGCAGGAGCAATGGAGGGAACAGAACCGTAAGGGGGTACGAGATCAGGAGGGAGAGCAGAAAAAGCAATGGTCATTAGGCTGGAGAAGCAGGAGGATGGAGTAGATCATATTATAGAAGAGCAAATTAAAACAGACTAAAGGTTCCAGGTGGTAGCCCGGTAGGTCTGTCAACTGGTGGGTTACCTGTACTGGCCCACCACCAAGCTCATCATCCAGCTGAGCACCAAGGATGGCCGACGCTCCGATCTCATCCTGGCTGGAGTCCATTCCCTGCCTAGGACACAATTAGCATGTTAACATCTGGTATTTTAACAATATGCATGTTACCACTAGGCATGTGAACATTCAGCATGCTAACGTCTAGCATGTTACCATTGAGCATGCCAACATCTCTAATAACATTTCCCATAATAACATCTAGAATACCAAGATCTTACCATCTAAAATGGTAACATTCAGCATGCTAACATATATCAAGCTAAAATCTAGCATGATAACATTTAGCATGCTAACATCTAGCATGTTCACATCTGGCACATGCTATAGATTGGGCTGCCCTTCTCACCACATGTAGATGATGTGACCCTGGCGTCCAGCGTGGCGGTAGTTGTACTGGATGATGTAACTGTCCCCTCCGTAGAACTGCCCATAGGTGGACTCATCCACCGCTGCCTTGTCCGACCCCTCGATACGCCAGATCTGTACAAAGATACAGAGGGTGAACAGCCAAACACTAAACAATTTAACATAAATAAAAATATGTCAGGTAGACAGCCAAACATAAAACAACTGACAAACCCCATAAACAGACTGGTAGACAGATCGGAAGTCATAGGGATTGACGTCACGTCCCAATGACCGGCTGCATCTCGACTTTGTTGTATTTCAAACCACCAGAGCCGTTTCTCATGCAAGACGTGGCAAACTAAGTTTCAGCCTAGGTTATGGTTCATTTACCTTCATTCAGACCTTTACAAGACCACCACTCATCACAAAAAGGGAGTATTATCACTCAGTATAACATGAAGGGTCGTGATACACAAACCCTGATATCCAAGCTCAGCCCGGTCTCTCACCTGCTTCTCCCCGGTGCCGTCGTCCACCATGCCGTGCTGGGCGGCCATGGGGGCGGAGTCGTGGAGCGTGGCGGCGTCGAACGCCACCTTCTCGATGCGGGCGATGCTGTTGGAGATGTAGGCCACGCCCATGCCCTCGGTCTGATCGCGGTCGCGCCAGTTCTTGAAGAACTGCTTGAAGAGCGGCGTCTCGCCCATCTCGGGCAGGATCTGCACCTGCGTGTGCTTGGGGTAGCCCATCTTCTTGATGAAGTCATCGGCCGCCTTCATGGCGGCCTTGCGCTCCTCCAGGTTGGCGTCCTTGCCTGGTTTGGGGTCAGGGGTCATCGTTGTAAGCGAAAGCCAAAAAGACAGAGGAAAGGACATTTCTTCGGTAACCGTCCTGCCCTATGACTACTTGTTAGTTTCATGTTGGCCACCTGTGTTCGTTCGTTAGAATGCTCAAAGGCGTTGGATGCACAACATGACACAACAGAGATGATTTGGATTGACCTGATTTGATTGAACCGGAAATTAATTCAATTAAGTCAAATCAATTTAAATCTTGAGGATGTTTACAAACAATGTGTCAAACAACAGAAAAGCTCAAATGAGCAAATAAAGTTACAGTTGGTGGGTTTCATCTGGCAGAAACAAACAATTACCCTTACTATTATTATCTTACTATTACTATCTTACTTTTACCATATTACTATATTACTGTCACTATAACTATCTTCCTATTACTCTGACTATCTATCTACTATCATTACAATTCTTCTGAAGGTAGGAACTTGCAATATATGCGAAGACACTGCATGTTGTGTTGTGTATTCCACTAACTCCAGTTAGTGGAATACACAACACAGCTAGTGTGTCCTCCACACTAACTGTGGAGGACATGATGGATTAGACTGCAATGGAAAGGTTTGAACAGATTTATGTCTCTCTGACAATCGGTGTGTTCATGTTCTTGTGTTTTTTAGTGGATCTGTGAGGTCATAGAAATAATGAGCAAAGTCTTTGGCTTTTTGGACCATTTGAATAAATATTGCAACCTGGTGAGCTCTTGGTTAAATGGGCACTCTGTAAGAGGCGCCAGTGTGGAGCCCAGAACTGTTTACAGGCGGAGTACACAACATTTAAATTGCTCCTTGTGAGGGGGGGCCAACGCCTGAGCCAAGCCTGAACAACACTGACTGTTGCTTTGCAAATGTTGGCACACTTCAATTTACTTAGTGGGACCAGAGGGAATTCCAGACGTGGCGTTTATAATGTAGACCACTGTGTGATGGAGATGGTTGTAATCTGGGATCCAGCCGTCCTACTGTATTACAGCAGAACCTCTGATGGGTGACAGCACAGAGCCTGGGCCAGGAGCCAAAAATTGATGTGGCGATTTCTACCGAAGGGAAACTCATTCGTGCAAGTAGACAAAGCTTTCAGAAGGGGATTTTGGCGTGTGTATTAATACAGTGACCGGTCACACCCAGTTGATTCTGAATGGCTAATTGACGCCACACATAGGGGCATCCTTTAACAGGCATTCAGACGTCATGCCAAGCCGCACAAGACTGACCTTTCCAAACAAAGATCTTCCCGTTGGAGCCGTGGTCCAGGATGAAGCAGTCGCTGGACTCCAAGGCGCTCTGGGAGAATGGGTTCTCCGCCGCCACCAGGGCGATGGCCATGTCCCCGCCGGAGTTAGAGACCTGGACGCCACAACCAGGATCACATGACTGAGCCACCATCATCGTGACCATAGTTAACATAACCACCATCATCACGCCCATGGTTAATATAACCACCATCATCACCTACATAGTTAATATAACCACCATCATCACGAACATATTTAATATAACCACCATCATCACGCCCATGGTTAATATAACCACCATCATCACCCACATAGTTAATATAACCACCATCATCACCCACATAGTTAATATAACCACCATCATCACGAACATAGTTAATGTAACCACCGTCATCATGACCATGGTTAATATAACCACCGTCATAACCTTAGTTAACCAACTATCATCCTGACCATAGTTAATATAACCACCATCATCACCCCCATAGTTAATATAACCACCATCATCACGAACATAGTTAATGTAACCACCGTCATCATGACCATGGTTAATATAACCACCGTCATAACCTTAGTTAACAAAACTATCATCCTGACCATAGTTAATATAACCACCATCATCACCCCCATAGTTAATATAACCACCATCCTCACGAACATAGTTAATGTAACCACCGTCATCATGACCATGGTTAATATAACCACCGTCATATCCTTAGTTAACAAAACTATCATCCTGACCATAGTTAATATAACCACCATCATCACCCCCATAGTTAATATAATCACCATCATCACGAACATAGTTAATGTACCCACCATCATCATGACCATAGTTAATATAACCACCGTCATAACCTTAATTAATAAAACTATCATCAAAATCGTAGCTAATAGAACCACCATCATAACCATACCTTATTTAATGGCCATGTTAGACACCGAGACCACAGTTAACTTAATAATGGTATCAATTGTAACAGAATCATAGTATTATTATATTATGTTTAATTATTATATTATATTTCATCAGTTACTGGCTCACTTTGTCTTTATTTAACGAGAAAATTATTTTGTTATGCTGGCAATGCAACTGACCTATTTTTCACCAAAACAAGTGAGTCATAAAATAAAAAAACTAACAGTAATGTAATATTTCAAATTGTAAAAGTTTTGCAGGTCAGGATACTTTGATACACAGGTTCAAGATGGAAATTATTTTCTACTGTAACTGAAAATAAAACCAAAGCAAAGATAGGACTGAATGGTGAGAGATATTCTGGGTCTTACTTTGTAGAGTTTGGCCATCTTGCGGTTGGAGGCGTCTGCTTTGATGTCGTCAGAGGAACCTTCAGGCAGATCTGGTTTAGGGCCAAGAACCTGAAGACAGAAGCACAAGTGTCTGGGTGAGTACACACACATGTGTGTGGGGGTGTCATGTGGATGTGTGTACATTTGCGAGTGTGTTTGCGTGCACGTGTGTGTTCTTTTGTGTAAGTGTATATGCGTGTGTGTGTGTGTGTGTGTGTGTGTGTGTGTGTGTGTGTGTGTGTGTTTGTGTGTGTGTGTGTGGGGGGGGGGATAGCAGAAGGAAGTCGATAGATAAACACAAATCATTAACAGATCATATCATATCATATATCATCCCCTCCCTGCCCTCCCCTTCCCCTCCATCCCCTTACTCCCCCTCCTCCCCCCTCCCCCCCCCCCCCCCCCCCCCCCTTACCTCCAGCATCTTCTCTCTCTCACTCCCTTCGTCGCAGACGTAGACGCGCGCCCTCCCGCTTCGTTCGTTGTCACGGATACCCTTAGCGACCGTGGTGGCCTTGAGCTTCTCGAAGCGGTTGCTCTGCGATCCACACCACTGGTAGATCTCCTGGACAGGCATGACGAGCAGAACACAGAGTCAACACAGCAGGGTTTATGATTATTGGGTTGTAAGGGAGAGTTTATGGGCATAAGTTAAACACTGGTCGGACGATAGTGTCACTTTGCAGTCATATGTGTTTACACCTCGCCCAGTTATTATCTATAAACGGAACACAACAATTTGTCATTCAAACATGTATGTATCTAGTCATTTAGCAGACAACTTTATCCCAAGTCACTTCTTGTCAGAATATCTAATGCATGAGGATTTTATCTAATGCTACTTACAGTGACATTTTGTAATTAATAAGAAAGTGCGTGTTAGGACATTCTGCTCATGGGTCTCTACAGGTAGACACATTGAGGTTTTCGAACCCACAACTTTTTTTGCTGGGAGTCAAACCACTGCTAGTCTATCCTGCTTCCAACAACAATACAATGGATTAGCAAGCACACTTGTTGGGTCTAGGACTAGTAAACAAAGAGGGGTCGTACAGCTCCCAGGTCCAGGATGAAGCAGTCTCCCTGGTTGAAGCTGTCCCAGCTCACTGGCACCTCCGTCGCCCTGACGACGCGACGACCCTTGACCTGGAGCACCCGTTGCATAATGACCTCGTTGGTGACAACATGCTTGAAACCGGAGGCCACGCCCCCAATCTGGAATGGAACAGAAACACACCCTGCGGTTTCAAATAGTGGTAGTAGTTTTAATCAATAATTATGAAGACATAAATACATAATAAAACATAATCAACATTAATAAAAAAACAAACTGTCAACATTATGACACTAGTGTATTTGGCAATGCTCACTAGTATTGGTTATATATTGCTAGGTCTTATACTGGTCATATAAGGGTCATTGAGCATGGGCCGACGAGATGGGTGCTGGCGTCCTACCATGTACTTGATGCCAGTCTTGAAGTAGCCCAGGAAGGCCTTGGACTCGTGGCCCTGGACCTCGCGGTACTGGATGGGCTGTCCCCCCAGGTGGTCGTCCATCTGGACGGTGAAGATGGCCGCTGAGCCGCTCTCATCCTGGGTGCAGAAGTCCCCTGGTGGGTCCAAACAACAAGGATCACGGTTAACAGTCGCTCAGCCCAACGAGGAACCAGGCCTTAACCACACAGCTACACGGACAGGAGAGTGGTTGTTGTGGTTCTACAGACTCTGTGTACACAGGCTAAGCTCCAATCTTAGTTTCAAATTGTTTTATTTCACTCACGCTCACTTCCTAAACTGTTTTCCTTTATCTCCATGGTTCCGACTTTCCAAAAGAGTAGTGGGCTAGAGAAACGGTCTAAAGTGGCTGCAGAAGAAGCTGCTTCGGATATATCTTAACTATGTCATTAGGCATTCTCCCATCAAGGTAAGCTGAGGGTAGTGATTGGCCCAGATCAACACCTAAACAATTATGATACTCAAAGTCTAGTTGCAGCTCAGATAAACAATAACAATCGTTTAGACTCTTTTCTGGCTCTTTTCTTTCCCATTAAAAGCCATGATACCTAAACCTATGCCTAATATTTCAACATCACAACCATTGGCTCGTGAAACAGCCAATAGGAGCAGGTTTCAGCGCTCGCCCTCATTGCTCACCCAGCCAGAAGTGGAGGTCGTACTGCAGCTTCCCCGAGCGCTGCTTGATGGTGTTGAGGATGAGGTAGGCGTCCCCGGTGTAGAAGCCCCCGTACAGGTTCTCCGGGACCGGCACCAAGTCGAACTTCTCAATCCTCCACACCTGGAGCCCCGGCTTCTGGCCCGCACGCTCAAACTCGGCGTGGTACGCTGCCATGCTTCCTATAGGGGCAGGAAGGAGTTGAACCTGAGCCCTCTTAAGGACAAACACTCCCCTAGAGCTCAGGGAAGAAACCTTAAAAGGGAACTCAGGAGAGGGAGTACTCCTTCCAGATATGGTGAATAAAATAATACCAATATAACAATAATCAAATAATAATAATGTAATAATAATAATATTTACTCTATACTTCCCTCTACGTCTTTATTTCTACTCTGTCCTTAAGAAGGAACACAAATGGTTAGGAGCGCAATTGGTGGCAGAATCGGCAGATAAAAAGGATGTCAAATCTCTGGGCCTGTGAACTGTGAGTCTGCCACACCGTACTTCTTATGTTCTAGTGTGTGTCTGCTTCCACACACATTGTTGGAACCCCCTTTAACATTTGCCCATAAAATCAATGTTCCAGGGAGTGTATGGCGCATTGCACCACGATTGGGAGGAGTTGTAGGTTTCTTATTTCTTCGTCCTGAAAGAAAAGACAACCTATTTTTTAAGACCGTTTGAACCGTTTAATAAATGATCTCAAATACCCTCAAATATCTATAAGTCAGCCTTCTCACTCTAACATCATATGTGGCTTTCTCAAGATGGGGTCCGACCAAAAAGTTGGGGGAAAACCGTACTGCACCGCGTAGCATAGTGTTTAAATGATGACCTAGAGGGTACACTTTGGGCGCTCCAGTGGCTCACTGGGTACAATTTGTACAATTAAGGCTTGATTCATAAATACCTTCCTGTCTTACTCTCACTGTATCTGTCATGATCAAGGTATAAAAATGCCAAAAATAATATACCCAATAACCCTTTTTATTATTATAACCCTGTTGCCATAGCTCCCGAGGAACCAGCCTGCTACCGCTTCCACAACACTCTGGGAACTCTTGTTATGGCACTGCCTTTTTAGGCGTGAGGCACTGCCATGGAAACAGAGATAAACTTTGGGGATGTAGTTAGCTATTAATACAAGCAGGAGGGTGACTCAGTGGCACACAGCCCTGTGACAAGGACTTCCTTCTCAGGGCAGGAAGGGGTGGTGGCAGCTTTGACTCGGTATAGGGTGAAGGAATGACTATGAGCTGTGTGTGGCAAGGCATGGTGCAGGAGATATGTGGTGCAGGACATGCATGGTGCATGAGATGCATGGTGTAGGAACAGATGCTTTCATCCAAAGTGATACATCTGAATATTTAAATTTTAAAAAAGACTAAATAATGGGTTAGGTATATCTCTCTCTAGGATGGAAAAACCTAAGACATAAGGGTTTGAATCCTGAACCTTTTGGCTGGGAGTCGGCAACCTGGTTGAACCACTAGACTATGCTGTCAAATGCTGCACAATAGGTGCTTGCAATCTCGATGTGCATTAATAAACACAAACACTTGCATGCATACGCACAGAGACACACCCACACACACACACACTTGAGCCATATCTTTTCACTGCATTGACGACGGCTTGCGGCATTGAATAAAGTGTTTTGAAGTAGGAGCTTGTGATACAGTGGGAAAGTGAAAAGACAAGCTGATTATTGTGGCATGCATTGCTGTGTCTGAGGCTGCTATGAAGTGCTGTGCATTGGGGAAAGGACAGAGACAAAATAAGCCATCGTCTCTCGATTTCATGAGAACTTCTGACCTCCGGTATACGAGGGACAGCTGAGTGAAACAATGTGGTGTGAGTAACCCTCTGTGATTGAGCAAAGAGAGACGATTCTTCTGCATAGCGAGCTGCCCACAAACACGGGAGGAATCTGGAGCTCTGGGCAGCGGTTTCATGAAACCAAGCCTCCATATTTGGGTTCCCTTCTCGACCCCCGTGCCAAGGCCAAATTCACCCCATTTTGTCTGGTAAACCTCGGAAACCCGGTACGTTTGTTTGTATGAAGGCTACCATGTCCAACTGGCTGCCTATATACTTGATTCGTTGACATGTAGAGTCTGGCTGTTAAGTTTTAGTACTCGAGTTGCATATATAGTAGATGCTTTTAGCTAAAGAGACCACATTTTGAGTACGTACTAAATAATTCCATGTGCTGCAGGAATCCGTTTCTTAAAATAATATCATATTATTATAATACTTTAGCATCACATTTATATATATTGATATGGATATCCACCTAGCTCTCCAATAAATAGACAAACTCTCCCTAGTAATTTCTGATTTCCTTTGTACATAGTTATTATCTTCACCAAGAAGTTGCTGTTATGCAGGTTCTGCTGGATAATTGCAACAATAAACAACCTCTATCATTGGGGAACTAAATCCCTGATATCCAACCGTTTTGCTTTATAATTTCAGAGTTGTGTACACACCAACACCTACACATGCACACATCGAGCTCATCTGTTCAACAGACTTACTGTGTGGGTGGATGGGGTGGGTAGCAGGAGCGTTTGGGATGTACAAACAAAATAAGTAAACAGACTTCAACAAAACCAAACTATATTAAAGTGTTTATGAAATGGTAATACACCAAACCTGAAGGTAGACACAATCTTGTGAACCCATAAAGAACTACTCCCTGATGTCACACAGAGACATCAAATTGCCAAAATAATTTTATTCATTTCTCTTTTCTCCTTTTTCAGTTAAACTAGACTGACAGCTAGACTGACATTTTACATCATCCCTTAAAAGGACATGAAAATTCCCTTGGATCCACTGAAAGCAATTCCCATTGGTCGACCCCCAAAAAAACAAAAAAAGGCTTTTATAAAATCTTGTGAAATGTTGAGTTGTGTGGAGAAGAAGGGATTTCGGCCCAACAGGGGAGCGTTGGGTAACTCTCTTTCGGAATGCATTTCAGTTGATAGCATTTCAGGCTACGTTATTTGAGTGACTTCTGACTCAAAAGTGGCGGTACCTTCAGGGGCAAAGCGTGACTGGCGTCTGAGCCAGCTGAAGGGAAGAGGAAGTGTCTATCGGTGCACACAGTCAACTCAATTACCCACACTGCAAGTGAATATGAATTCCCGGTACTGTCAACAATTTAGTACGGAGACATCCCCCTGTCTGAGGGGCTTAGAGAGAGACCAGAATCCCACTCAGTCAATTATTCAAAGATCTGAGCATTTAATAGACCAGTGTCTTTTAAAGCAGGCTTCTCTCCCTGCCTTCTACCGAGACAAGACAGTAGACAAACCAATCTTTTGCACTATGCATTCATTGTTGAGTTTTTCTCGGGGATATAATGGGGTGCAGGATAGCGAAAGGTTCTGGGTTTGATCCCCAGTGTCAGAAACAAGATGCCCCTAAACCCAAACCTGCCCCTTAATCACATGTAGGATAATTCACTGTATCAAATTCCCATTGGATAAAAGCAATTGTAAAAGGGTAAAATCATCTGGATGAATCACTTTAGTCTACCAAAGAAAAAGCCATTGAACTCTGTTTTGGTTTGAGTTTGTCAGTCGGGGTCTAAACGCGGGTTGAGGCATGAATAGAATAGGTCACATGACTGCCAGGGTTGCGTCTCATCGTGAAACGATCCGACCAGCCGGGGGGATAGGCATAGACCCCTTCCCCTGACACACGCTCACATTCTTGGTGCGTAATGAATCAATGGAGTCCATTCCAACACAAGCAGGCAGCTGAGAGTCCCACTCAAACACGGTCGGTGGGGGGAAGAGATCGGAGGTGAGAAGAAAGAGGAGAGAATGGAACCGGGGGAGGGGATAAAGAATACGATAAGAGAAGAGAGGTAAGGAGAGGAGACGAGAAGAAAGGGGACGGGAACAGAACAGAGGGGGGGGGGGGGGGGGGGGGGGAAAGTGGGAAGAGAGAGAAGAGAGGAGAATAAGTAAAGGGAGGAGGTGAGAGGACGGTAGAGGAGATGAGAAGAAAGGAAAAGTGCTAAAAAGGGTTTCAATTAAGTCCAGTAAATGAGGGACAAACAATTTTGAAAGCCATATTGATAACTAGTGCAAAAGAAAAAATAACAATCTAAGTTGATTACAAACTATTAAAAGGCCACTGGGGAAAATGTGCACTTAGGATGTAAACAAACCCAGTTTTAAGGTTTCTCCTCTATGTCTGAGGGCCACTCCAGTGTCTTTTTATGGTGGTGAAAAGATTTTCCTGAAGGAGGAAGGAGAGGGTGACTCATTCTCTCCCTGACCATCATCGGCTAAGGCCTCCTCAGCTGTTACCAACAGGCTCACAGGGCCAAACACACACACACACACACACACACACATGCACACACACACACACACACATACACACGCAAGCACACACATACACACGCAAGCACACACATACACACACACACTCACACGCACATGTATGGAAACACACGCACATTTATAGACAAATACACAAACAAACTCTCAAGTGCATACGCAAACATATATGGACACACACACATACAGACATATGTATGGTCTAACACACAAACACACACAAAAAAGCATCTGTGTTTGTGTGTATGCCTTTGTGCATGTACATGTGTGCGTGTGTGTGCGCGTGCGTCTGGCTGTCTTCATTCAAGGCTGTCTTGTATTTTGTCCTTTTAAAGGGCCCTCTTGTGTGTGAGGCAGTTGCCTAGGTAACAGGAAGTGTGAACACAATATAAATGTACACGGAAAATCTCATCTGGTGTGACCATATATAACAACTTCCTCTCTCGCCCAGTATTTATTTCCTTGTTTCTATGGAGACCTGGGGCGTCCCATCATCAACAACACAGTGTGGGAGAATGCAGCGAGTCCAATCTACGTAGTAGTAGGCCTGTGGATGATGATCACGCATGTGAAACTTTTGGTTTTGTAGGCGTTTATCACACACACACACACACACACACACACACACACACACACACACACGCACACACACACACACACACACACACACACGCACACAACCCTTTCAAACACAACAATCCACCCAGACTGGCAACAGACGTATTTTTTAATTCCATATATATAATATACTTTTCTCGTCAATACCTCGTCTCTAAACAGCCCTGACGTTTCTCTCGTGTTTGACGATTAAATAAATAAGATATAGCAGTCTAAGTCATCTAACGCCACTGCAGGGCTGCATACTGGATTCCACGTCCAACCATCCCTTTGCGTTTGTTATTGCGTGGAAGAAACAACGGGTCTATGCAATGTCATCGGGTATCATATTACAGGGTAAAAATGTAAACTAACAGACTTTTAGCTATGCAATGCAGGCCATGTCAATTAAATGTTTGATTTTCCGCTTACCTTATTGACGAATACGATAAAGGCCGGTTTTCAACGGGGACACGTCTTTGCTGCTGCGGGATTAGAAGTGCTTTGATTCGGCAGCGTCTGTAGTTTATAGGCCAGGGCGGATCCCCGTGACGACACAGCCCGGGTCTGTCCCACTGGCGGCTGCAGTGGTGCTACCATGTCGTAGGGGGGCGTAGAGCGCAGATCTGCCCGGACACACTCTACCGTCCCTGATTTCATGGAAGCGCCCCCCCCCCCCCCCCCCCCCCCCCCCCCCAAGGGTGCTTATTACGCTATAATAGTCTCATCCAGTTCAGCCCCATGGCCAATATCTATTTAATTTGGTTGCTTCCAGAGTCAGACAAACAACATGTGAACGGTCAGTTGGTTAATAAGGAAAAAACTATTAATAAATAATCTAGACTGTCGCTTTTATCCACAACAGCATCAAGAACAACAGTGTCACCTTCTGGCACCCCTGATAAATACACCCCTTTTGCTGACCGGTTTTATTGTTTAATATTTGTTTGGAAATAAACTGGAACCGCTGGTGGATCTTTACAAGTAGCTTTTTATTAAGCAAGGAAACTAAGTGTATCCATCTGTTCAAATAAGATGGACTACTCAAAAAAATATGGAAAATGCTTCGCACATTCCTCCAACCAGAATATGGCGATGCAATGGCGTCCTCTTGAGGACAACACAATAAGTGCAATCATTTTGTAAAATAATATTTTTCAGATACATTTATTTTCAGAGAAATGGTATTGGACTCTCATCTCAATGTTTTGTGGTCATCAAACACACAATGCGTATGTTTTCTAATTGTTATTAAACCATCCACGCAATTTTTACTAACAAGGAAGTCGTACCCTCTGTGGTGAAACCGGAGTGTGCATAGCCTGGTGGTGATGGCACAGGCAAGAGCATATTCTGAAGGTACGGCCACACTGAACGCGTTACGCGCGTTAGAGGCGTAGAAAATCGGCATTTTTGCATAGGGAACCATTGGTTTAGGCGCGTGGATGCAGGGCCGATGCTGGCCGTTTAGGTGCCCTACGCGAGCGGGGGGAGGGGAGCCTCTTTTTATATATTAGGTAAAAAACATATAATAGCCGAAATTGAGTGATAGGTTATGCAATTAAGAAAAAACAACGGTGGGCCTCTTCATAACTAATTTAAATATTTTTTTGTGATACACAATGATCAAGCGTCAGGTTAGGCGCGTTACACGCGTATCTTACGCGCGTAACGCGTTCAGTCTGGCCGTACCTTGAGTCCCCCAACGGCCCTGGTTGAAACTTGGGTTGCATTTCCCCTGGGAATGTAAGACGTAAATTCATATAATGTATTTTGAGAGCTAGGGGGCGCCTCACTCTGACGTTTCAGATCTTGTAGGTACAACACTGGCGGACATTGAGAGGAGAGGACCGTCGAGAATGGTTCATATTTTTCGCCAAAAGCCTTCAACCGGAAGATCACTCATTAAACAATAGTTATTAATAATAATTAAAGTGTGTAATTAATCATTACTGACCATTAAAGCGTTCACAATTGATAACCCCATTCGATGAGTGATGTGAATTTAGATATTGTTGCTGTCCGATTTGTAGCCTACTGCATGTCAATATGCAAACAAATAATAATAAAACAAATAACTGCTTGCCTCTCAACGAACACATACAGAGAAAGATAGATGCAAACACATACACTTCAATGTCTTTATTTGTGTCCGCATTTATAAAATACATTACAAGGGCACAAATATTTTCAGCTTCAGTACATATGTGTGTGTGCGTGCGTGTGCGTGCGTGTGTGTGTGTGTGTGTGTGTGTGTGTTTATTTTCTACCTTCTGTGGTAAGGTTTTCGTTTACAATGCTTGGTTTTACTGTGTGGGTATGTGTGTGTGCGTGCGTGTGTGGGTGTATGTGTGTGTGTGCGTGTGTGCGTGTGTCTGTGTGCATGGGTGTGTGTGTTTGTGTGTGTGTGCATGTAAGTATGTATATATATATATATATATATATATATATATATATATATATATATATATATATATATATATATATATATATATATATATATATACATAGGAAAACAAAGGCAGTGTCTTTCGAAACTTTTCTGTTCCTGTACTAACAATTAATCTTCAGTTTTCGAACAAAGCATAAAGCAGCATGGCTGGACCGTCCGTATTAACCTGAAACAAATGATAATTTGGTCGGGTGCTTCTATACCAAGTGTCTTGCTATTCAATTGTGTACAATCAGCGTGGTTGGTGTCTGTGGGAATGGAACCCCTCATGCTGCCAGTGCTTATGCCATACTCCCCTCAACTCCTCAAAAGTTACAGCACCCCTTGTTGGTCGAAGGGCATTTTGACACGGCTTGCATGGATAAAGGATGAACATAATAAAGCACCTAAATAAAAATAGTGAACGTGGTGATATTACAATTACGGCTCATATTCTGTTCATCACTTTATTTAGTCTTTCCCTAAATATTCTTTACGTTGAATATTTTTAGCATCGTTATTGAGATCATTGTTTCACAAAATATCAATGAATATTCTGTACAGTCCAGATAGGGACGTTGCAAGACTCCACATTAAATAAAATATCGCTGCTACTGCCATACACTCACTGTAGTTTGAACAGTTTGCCTGTATATATGTCAATTATGGCAACCATTCACTCATGATCATCCATGGAAGGAGGGATCCCCAAATCTGCGTTCCTCCTGATGATATCTTCCTTGCTAATTAAGGGATTTTTTTGTTGCCCTCTTGGGTGCTAGGGTCAGGGGGATGTCATAAATATATGGGATTCATCTACACACTGACATCTCCTTTCCAGGATCCCCGGGCAGCAGGAGCCCCTCCATCCATCCATGCATTGGCAGTGAATGGCGATTGTCTTGCGCGCCGCTCTGAGTGCCTTCGGGCGTGCGTGTGCGTGTGCACAACAATAAAGGAGAGTTTGTGCGGATGCAGTGGTGGGGAGACAGTATCGGCAGATGAGAGAGATATAGAGCGAGCTAGTGATACCGAAATAATTATTAACAAACATACAGTTAGAAGACGTGTTAAGGGTTCAGACTTAAAGACTAGGTTGGCTGGTGGTAGTTGAACGCACCGGGGCTTTAACACTGGAAAAGTTCCCGTGTCTTGACGCGTGGGAGTGGGAGGACAGATCGTGACCGACGGAGACGAGCCCCACTCTCACAATGGCAGGTAATACAACGTTAAGACGGACTTATTGAACACATGACACACCAGTCAATTAATTATTATCGGTTTTATTTTGTATGCAAAGTTTCTAATGATTGTGTCGGAATGTGTTTGCAATGACTGAGGCTGCTAACGTTAGCGGAGCAGTTTAGCCTCACTAGCCAGCAAACTAACTTACTCCTGGCTAGCTTGAGCTATCAATGAGCTATCCGAAGCTCAAGAGTTTCATTGCTTTGCATTGGAGGAAGCTAGCCCTGGCTAGCGTGATCTGGAGCTAACGTTATCGCGTTCACTGGCCAGGCGTTGGGTCCGGGAAGCTAACGCTAGCGGTGCTAAGTTAAAGCGTGTGTTTCTCTGCAGGTGTGGTTACTAGAGATGTGTGTGTGTGCGTGTGCGTTTGAGGCAAATCACATCCACACTGAGAGCTGGATGCAAAGTGTGCTTTAGCTTTTGCAAGTTGATTGACAAAGTTTTGAACGGACCTGAACATGGAGAATGTGGCTAGACAGCGCTAGCATCAACTTTGACATTGCAGCACTGCTGCTAGACAGCATGCCGGGCCCACTTTGACTGATCACATTATAATATTCAATTTATGAATCGGCCTTAAGTGCACTCGAGTGCGTTATCCGATGTTCAGACTGCAGCCTGAATTAAGGATTAGGAAATATAGACTGGGTGTGGATGCAATATGTATCCGTTTGCAAAGCATACCTTACATATTTGTTTCTGACTGTGAACATGTACTACAAGTTTACAATCTGCATGTTTCTGCATATTATCAAATATCTCTCCATGTTAAACCGTGTGTCAAATTTAGCAACTCCATGCATTGTTGCAATACTGGATAGTGAGATCATGGCAGTATCTAACTTGTTTAATTGTGTAATATACCCTACTTTATCAAAACAATGCAGAGTGTATCGTTGTGCAATGTGCATTGTCAGTGTATAACCTGTTAGGCCCTTAAGGGAAATAGACGTTTGCGTGTTTCAACTTGAAGTCAGTGCATATTTATGCAGTCTTCACTACCATGTAAAAATGTTGGTTATGTCATAATGTGAGATTCTGTGGAACCTAGGCAGTTATTCATCGCTGATGGGGGTGTGGCATATTGGAATTTGCACATGAACATAGATCCTGATCTATGTTATCCATTATTATCAATCAACACATGCATACTCAGTAAGGTATCTTGTTGGGATGGAGTAGTCATTGGATTAAACAGTTATAAACGGATATGTTTTAATACTGCGACACCATTTTTGCTATATTTTATGTATAGGAGGTGGGAGTGAAGACATGCAGTGGTGTTTTTCTCAGGTCAAGGGAGCCATCGACGATGATGTGGCTGAAGGTAAGACACACACCTGAGGATTTCACTCTTCATTCCTGGCCTTCGGTCGGTCCTTCAGCCTGGTCTTGGTGCTGGGACTTGAGTCTGTGTGGAACTGAAGCTCAGGTTGAATTAATGGGAATGGAAATGCATGTTCTCTGAGGGCTGCAGTACATAACTGTGTGTGGTTGATTTGAGGGATCTGTCTCACTTTGCTCCACGTCAGTGTAATCATGGATTAGGAACAGCACACACTGTATTGAACATGTAGAATTCACTGAATTATCTTGAACTCTATTAGGTCTGCCATTGTAAGTAAGAATATGTTCCCAATGCCTCGGATAAATATAGGTTAAATACTAAAACTATGAATAGTATTATGCGTGAACCGTTCCACAAACCCAGTGGTCCATAATCACTGACCGTGTGTGTACCAGTGACACGTTTCACTCCTGTCTGCAATCACACCGGGGATGGAGGTGGTCAGGGACAGCTGTGTAGCCTCACTTAGGTCCTCAAAGGCTTTCAGAAGCAGGACCATCTCCCTCTGAACCCCCTGCCAACAGAGCTTCAGGGCAATAGCCTACACAAAGAAGACCAACCACAACCTTTAGTGTTTGTGTCTGTGCGTTTGCGAAGTAGGTTAGTTCTAATTCTCTGTCTGCACTACATACCCTGACATCCTTATGCCCGCGGCCTGGCTGGGAGGACCACTCTGGTTCCTTGACGGCTAAACAAACGAGGGATTAACTGAACGCCGGTTGATCGTGGTATTTTTATTAATGCACTTTGTGTACGGGTATATTATGCAACGTGTCAGATTATTAGTTTGAAACATTCAAAAGTGAACGACAATAGCAACAGAATGTGAAGGAATTACCGTTTTGAAGTTATGACAAATATGTATTTTGTGTTGCAGAGATATTTACCTAAAGTAATAATGCAGCCTGAAAACACTGACAACATTTTAGAAAAACCTGTTGTAGTTGTACAACACACCCCAGGACCAATATTTGAAATAGGTATAATATTGTACATTATTAGGTTAGAGTTGGCAATTTGTCTCTGACTGTCTTCCCTAATCTGCTCCAGTGTGCTATTTTCCTATGTTACCCACAATGCCGTGCTTTACCCCCTCTCAGCATCACGGAGCAACATTCGGTTGTTCGGTTGTACATTAATAAGCTGAATAAATGATTGAATGTATTATAACAATATGTATAACGGGCTTCATTCCAGTGTTTCCCATACATAGACCAATGTGTGGCGCAGGGCCACAGAATGAACACCGAGCGCCACAAATTGATTCTGCTTTTTTTTTGTTTTTTACGCGATTTTGAAATATAAATATCCTTCCGTTCATTCATCTCCGCATAGCACTCTTTCTCCCTGTCATTATAGTTCACACATGCACACGCACACAGAGACAAGCGCGCATACATGCCGGCGCACGCATACATACGTGCGCGGGTACACTACCACTTATTGGTTAAACCCGCGTATCACTGATACATGCACACACACTGACAGCGGTGCCGGCGATTTGAATTCGCTCTGCAGCAGGGACTGGAGATCGGGAAGATCAGGAAGTGGGCCGATCCACTTTGAAAAGTATTTTGTGCGCGATTGGGCACAACACATTGCTACCTGGTCTGTGGGAAACACTGCATTCATTCTGTAAATTAGACATCTAGCGTTATTCTACGATACCCCAAACGGGCGATACAATGTAAACTATCTCTTTGTGAAAACAGCACAAAGTGCTAGCTTGGCAACACTAGTCTTAGCTCCCCCAGCAGTGCATTCTAGAACATACAATGGCAGTTGTTTGCATGTTGAAACCCAGATGCACCAGCCATATCTGGGCTCCCCGCAGCCAGAATGGACCACATCGTCAGGGGTAACCGTGACTACCTGCCCGTTTCCTCATCGACTGGGGCTAAGCCTTGCCAGCTGTACGGAGATCATGGCCACGGCCCAACCGAGAACCGAGCAGTTTTCAGTTGGGAATGAAACTTAATATCTGATGCTTATGTTGGAAGTTAAAGTGGTTTAAAGAACTACTCCTATTAAAGCACATTGTCACTGCTGCAGCAATGTCTCTGTGTGACATAGTTGATTCTACAGGAATTTAGCCCGGGTAATGTGAAATACGACTTAAAATGGTAAAACATAACCTGGGGTGCGCAATAGATAACAATTGAATAGTGTTTTATGTCGAGACTGGGGGAGGTACCGAAGACCTTTGGGAGGAACTGTGCATTTCTTGTTTCTTACAATGGACTCACTCAATGTACACCACAACCCTCTGGAAAAATGTATGGCATACTAGTTGGATATTTGACCAGTTGCACCCTTTTTCTGTTATATTCAAACATTATACTATGTATAACAATTGTGATGAGCCATCTTTTGGTTTGATAGAACCTTGATAATTGCTTTCTTGTTACTAAACCAGGGGCAGTGAAGCGCTCCTGAGACTTGAAAGGGCAAATTAAGTGTGTGTGTGTGTGTTACAGCGGACATCATCTCAACGGTGGAGTTCAACCATTCAGGAGAGCTGTTGGCCACCGGGGACCGAGGGGGCCGCGTGGTCATCTTCCAACAGGAAGTAGAGGTGCGTTCCATACCCATATCGACAGGAAGTAGAGGTGCGTTCCATACCCATATCGACAGGAAGTAGAGGTGCGTTCCATACCCATATCGACAGGAGGTAGAGTTGTGTTTCATACTGATTCCAACAGGACGTAGAGGTAGCCACATGAAGTAAAGGTTAGTTATATACTTATACCAATAGGAAGTAGAGAACAATGGTTCAGAGTGAAAGGTCAATTTGACCACTGCATTGAATTGTTGTGGGTCTCAGCAATTTTTCCTCTGTGATTCTGAGTGTGGTTCAGCACAGCATGGTGATACTATTACAGTCTGTCATGAATTAACAGTGAAGACACAGTGGGCCTGACATCTCATCGACTGACTTCTAGCCTCATTACATGCTATTGTTTCCGATGCATGACTGAATTTATACGAGTAGTGAATGTTGTATTGGGTGTCAGTTTATGAATGGGCTATTATGCATTATCAACTTTTACAGTGGAAAACTGACCTCAATTGTGCACTTATATTTTGTTATACACACACAAACACGCACGCACGCACGCTCGCACGGATGTATATTGTCAAAGAATACAACACAAAAGAGACTAGGGAGACTGTGTCATTAGTAAAGTGGATCTGTTCACCTCGCTGGGAAAGCCATTCATTGGTTTATTTCTGCTCTGATAAATCCAGAAAATCCCATAGTTTCACCGCTAATTTAACCTTTTCATGATCAAATGATGTGGCAACCTCCTTTCTAGACATCTTGTCCCGAATCCCTCTATTAATGTATAGCATGGTAAATATGAATGTGTGACTTCAAGTTCTTTGAACGTAAATGCAAATGGGAACATAGTAATTCAAATAAATTGATAAGGAGAAAAGATACAGGAAAAGTTAATCACAGATCTGCCAAAATTAATTATGTCAACTATCTCTAACCCTGTGTTTCTGAGTGAGTGTGTTTTTGAAACCTATTGATGTCCTGTTCTTCCGCCCACGGCCCCTGCAGAACAAGAGTGTCCCTGAGTACCGCAGCGAGTACAATGTTTACAGCACCTTCCAGAGCCACGAGGCCGAGTTCGACTACCTGAAGAGCGTGGAGATCGAGGAGAAGATCAACAAGATCCGCTGGCTGCCCCAGCAGAACGCCTCGCAGTTTCTGTTGTCGACCAATGGTCGGTGGCTTGTTTCTTTTGTATTTCACTTTAATCCCCACCTTCAACTGTTGAATAAGCTTTCAATGTATCACTGTGTGTCATCCTGGGACGCTGCCATATTTGGGTGTTTTCCTGCTTATCATAATTCTATCGCTCCAAAGAAATATCCCCGCTTATTCCTTTTGTTTATTTTATATATCTCATCAGACAAATATTAACCGTGCCTTTTACTTCAAACCAAGGGATAAATGTTTCGGTTTGTGCTCTGAAGCGAGCTGGGATTTCAGCCTGTGTGCGGCGGCCATGCTGCCTCCCTCCGTCCCCCATCTAAAAATAAAACCGGTCCACTTTATATTGGCAGGGCGCCCGTGTTGTGGCTGAAATTAATCTATGTTTTGTGTTTCGCTCTATTCATCCCTGCCGCAGCAATTTGTTAAACATTGTCCCTACCAAGAATGCTTCTGCTGTACCTGTAGCCTAACCTTCATACGTCCTTCAGCATGAGGCCCATCCACAAACAGGCTTTTAATTACACAAATAAAGGTCTGAACTCAGGACTTTCAGTGCCTTTTTCTAGTTGTTACGTAATCCGTGCCCATGTATGTTGTCTTAAAAGGTCAACTCAATTTATTTTATTTTGAGTTGACCTAAATTATTACTTTCTTTTAAAATGTTCCAGATAAAACCATCAAGCTATGGAAGATCAGCGAGCGCGACAAGAGGCCAGAGGGCTACAACCTGAAGGAGGAAGACGGCCGCTACATCAACCCCGGTAACGTTACATCACTGAGGGTGAGTCATCCACATTAGCACTGACAGTGAGCATCACCACCTGCTGGGTTTACAATGCTCATTTTTTTACTTTACCATTTTTATTAGTTTGAAGGTTTATAAGAACTCCGGCAACAAACGTTAATTCCCTTTGGGAATGAACAAAGTACCTATCTTAAGCATCAGTATTTAGGGTTTGAGGAAACAGGCCAATTTGATTTGTAACCTTTTCATATGACCTAGATTTCGATCAAAATCTGTGTTTGGTGTTGTATGTTGGCCATTGTTGGTTTGTTTCACTCTTCTCTGACACTTTCCAGAGAAAATGCACTTCAACGCACGTTACACGTCACTCTTTTAGCATCGTATTATGGACAGTTGTATTATTCAATGACCTTTCTATAGTACATTTCGATTGGAATTCCTGTTTCGTGTCAAGCGTGTTTGATTCTGTCTGCCTGTAATTGCTCTCCTAGTTATCTTAGGAGAAGGATAACCTGTACTACATTCCTTTCAGTCTGTACACTCGAAAGCCATTCTTTATATTTAGAAAACCTCCATACCTGTAATTTCTATTCCCCATTCTTGATTCACATAGTCTGACTAATAGTGTTTTTTTATGGTCATCACATTCTTGGACCATCCTTCTGCCAATGTTTTACACGTCAATCAGTGTGTTTACATGGGACAGCTAGATCAGATTAAGCCTTATACCGATTTTGCTACTCAAATGGACCGTGTCAATTATCCGAACGTACATGGCCTTTAAGAGATCGGATAGTGGCCGGAGCATGGCTGATTCCGCAACCCTAGGTGGCGCTGTAGCCCTTTCAACAAGAGGTTATAGAGACACTTCCGGTTGACCTCTACGTCCCAGCAACAACAAACACAGGCGGCATTCGAGAAAGATGTTTTCAGTAGACAGCTGTCAGTTCACTTGGGCTCCATGTCATTTCTCTGACGCTCCATCGTTCCGACCTCTCGGTGGTATGCGGACTCCTCCGGCGGCGGAGCAGCGGGAGGAGTCCAGCCGGAAGAGTCCGCATACGACACGGAGTTCGGAACAATGGAGCGTCAGAGAAATGACATGGAGCCAAAGTGAACTGACCGCTGTCCCGCATACGGCAACAATCCCTTTCTCCTCCATGTAGTGTTTCAATCTTGACTTCAGAGAGTCAAAGCCAAAATTCCTTTCCCCCAATTCCTTCTCCACCATGGCCGAGATAACCCCCACTACGAGTCTTTGTTGTGGAAGTACCAGAGAGTCAGAAAACCCGACGCAGTCTTTAAGATTCATAATGTCAGAGAATATCCCCGTGAGTTTGGTCACGGCGCAATGAATGAATAAAGATCGTATACACGTCAGAAGAAAAAAAACGTTTATTTTGTCAGATGTGCCCGAAGTTACTACTTTACAACCTCGTTGATGACCAATGTTTAGGAGAACATGTACTTTTAATTCAGCCTTGGGGGAAATCGAAGCGTGGTGTGTACTAAATGCATCTTGATGATGATACACTTCTTGTAATGGCATGACACCGGCTTCCTCCATCTTCTGAGTCACCTTTTTAAATATATCGCCATTTCTCGTTTCCGACGGCGACAACCATAAACATATAAAGAAACAATTTAATATTTCTATTTAGAAAGAAATAGGAATTGTTTAAATGTCTATGGCGACATCAACATCGTCTCCTTTTACTTCCGGCTCACGTGCCCCGGCGCAAGATCTCGAGTGTGCACAGAGCGCAAAATCCGATACGAGATACGATGCGGGTTTACATGCAGGTAGAAACCGGACTATGATCAAGTTATCTAGGTGTTCTTATCCGATCTCGCCTGTCCGCTCATGTACCGATTTCGTCTTATTCGTTTCTTTATCCGATAATGACTCTGCATGTAAACGCACTGAATGTCACTCTCACACCTGACTCACTCACACACTACTACACTATACAAACGCAATGGTATCCCCCATGGATCTTAGCATTAAACCCCACCTCCTCCTGCCAGGTGCCGGTGTTCCGGCCCATGGACCTGATGGTGGAGGCCAGTCCCAGGAGGGTGTTCTCCAACGCCCACACCTACCACATCAACTCCATCTCCGTCAACTCCGACCACGAGACCTACCTGTCTGCCGACGACCTCCGCGTCAACCTCTGGAACCTGGAGATCAACGACCGCAGCTTCAGTATCCTACGTGTGGTCTGTGTGTGTGTGTGTGTGCGTCTGCGTGTGTGTGTTGGGTGTTTTTGTGTGTGTGTGTTGGTTGGGTGTTTTTGTGTGTGGGGGCTGGCTCTTTATCCTTTAGGGACTTATTATAACGGCAAATGCCTACACCTTTTATCTAGCTTTAGAAGAGCGGTGGAACTGTTTTGAAGTATATTCTTATCTCAGGTGGCCCACCCACTCAACATGGCTATCGGTTTGGTTTGTATTCATATCCAAACCGCATTTTTTGGAAGATCTTCTAAAATCGTGAGTGTATTGTGTTAGCATGTTTACTATATGTAGGGAATGCAGAGTATGATCCACATGTCATGTTCATTTTATTGAAATAGCCCTTAATCACATTTAGTCTCAAAGGGCTTTACGGGCAATATATTTACAACACACCCTAACTCCCTAAATCCCTCCTTCATTGGATTGTTTGGAGTGCAATGGGTGCCATAATTGACATACATAGTAGTGTGACAAAGCAAACACTTGAAACACAATGTACAACAAAGTACAGTATAATTATTGCCGCGTTTAGCTGACCTCTTTAGTCTTTTCTTCGAGTGTCTGCGTTTGTGTTCGTCACATGCGACGGTCGCGCACACCAAACAACCCCCGCGCCTCCTACCTCGTCTTCCCCTTGACCTCGGACCCCTCCCCCCAGACATCGTGGACATCAAGCCGGCCAACATGGAGGACCTGACGGAGATCATCACGGCGGCCGAGTTCCACCCCCACCACTGTCACATGCTGGTGTACAGCAGCAGCAAGGGCAGCATCCGCCTGTGTGACATGAGGGCGTCGGCGCTCTGCGACCAGCACACCAAGCGTACGTCACGCCCAGAGCGGCTCCACACCTGCTGTCTTTGTGAATCGGGGCCCCGGCCCTTTGGTTGTTTTTATTTGATGTGGTTTGTTTAGATCACGAGGCGCGTTAGCGTACCTTGTTTGACTCTGCTTGATGTCTGCTCAATGTGAATGTTTAAATGATGCAACATTAGTATCGGCATGTTCGACATGTTCGACATGTTGATTATTTTTAAACAGATTTTCTGACTATGGGCGGAAGGCTAGTGGGACACAGCATGCCAAGTGTTTGTCGTTCCGTACTGCGCAGCATTTGCAGGTAGCAAATGGGTATATTGGGACAGAACCAAAACGTAGGAGGATGTCATTTGATCAGCTACTGATTGATTGTAGACATGTTAATGGTTTACGGACATGTTGACCGGCTGT
Organism: Pollachius pollachius; assembly: GCF_949987615.1. Taxonomy (NCBI): domain Eukaryota; kingdom Metazoa; phylum Chordata; class Actinopteri; order Gadiformes; family Gadidae; genus Pollachius; species Pollachius pollachius. The sequence continues at coordinate 6,749,430 of NC_136951.1, read as the reverse complement.
GTTTCTGCGACAGCATCGCAAAAGTATCAAAATACTTAACACTCAGATAAGTTAACGATATCTAAGAAATAAAGAAACCAACCAGAGTCCTTATGATTGTGTTTAAAGGTTCTGAATGCGGTGTTCACTGACTCAACGTGCGACCGCCTCTCCCCCCCCCCAGTGTTCGAGGAGCCAGAGGACCCCAGCAACCGCTCCTTCTTCTCTGAGATCATCTCCTCCATCTCGGACGTCAAGTTCAGTCACAGCGGCCGCTACCTGATGACCCGGGACTACCTGACGGTGAAGATCTGGGATCTGAACATGGAGAACCGGCCCATCGAGACCTACCAGGTGGGGGGCCGGAGCACCGAGGACATGTTTTCATTTTTATGTTGGTTAATTTAGACATCTTAATGTAAAGGTGTTTTACCAGTCCAAAAATATTTGAATATCGATTGTAAATTTGGCAGCCCGATACTGAGGTGAATCCGATTGCGGTCTGCATATTTGAATATTTCAAAGAGGAGTCACGTCATTTAAATATATTTATATTATGTTAACATTTAAATGCGTCTTCCTCATGGATCATTTCAGTATTGTGTTCATTGAGAAGATGATTGAAACACAATGCACGTAATCCCTCATTTCCTGTCTGTACCTCCTGAAGAATATCTTATTTTATTGTCATCTGATGTCTGACCACTAGAGGATGTCCTAGCCACAGTAGCCTGAAAGAAAATGCTTTTCCAGAGATTAACTTCTGACCAGTGATGTATGAAACCAGTTCCTGATTTAATTCAGGAATTACCCAAATTAAGATTGACTTTGTATTTCAATACATTCACGAGAACCACTGTTAAAGTTGCAATGTGTAAGATTGAGGCCCTCCTGGGTGTCAGGTTGGAGCCTTTCAGAATGAACTCGAGCACCGTGTTCTGTCCACTCTGACTCACTGTGCGGCTGTTTGACGAGACCTGGAGCTGTTGGGCCGGCCGGGTGGCGTGAGTGGGAGGGGTTTTGGGAGTGCCCACAGTAAGATTCTTGTAAACCAAGAGACGTGCGGACTGGCCAGCCTTGTTTTCTTAGTAAAATGTATACGTTTTAGGATTAGCTTTTTATTGAGGACATTATTGCACTCCCTATCGATCAGCGTTAAACTCAAGATATGTCCAGTTTATTTGAAGCAACAAGCTAGTTGAAATGTTACACTTTAATCCGTTTGTTTTTTTTCTCTCTTTCTCAATCTTCTCAGGTTCATGAGTACCTGAGGAGCAAGATGTGCTCCCTCTACGAGAACGACTGCCTCTTCGACAAGTTTGAATGTTGCTGGAACGGAAACGACAGGTCAGCATAAAATACTGTTAGACCTTTTTTTTGTTCTCTTTCTATTCTCGTTTGAAAGCGCCACTATTTCCCCACCATGATGAGGACTTGCTGAGTAAAGGCCATTACAAGCCATTGGAAAATGAGTCCACGTTGAAACATCCCCGGTGGGAGTGTCCATCCGGATGTAGGTCAACTCTATGGTCCCCTAAATGGACTACCCTAACTGATCCATCTGTCCTAAGTGGATAGATTTAGAAATGGCTTGTAATGACTCCTCCGAAGAATAAAATAGGGGCCTTTTTAAGTTGCATTGTCCTTCTGTTGCTGGCTGTTTATTCTCTCTCTCACACTCACTTCGTCTCCTCTGTCTCTCTCTCTCCCCCCTTCTCCCTCCCTCGCTCAGCGTTGTCATGACGGGCTCGTACAACAACTTCTTCCGTATGTTCGACCGCGCCCAGCGGCGCGACGCCACCCTGGAGGCGTCCCGCGAGCACAGCCTGCCACTGCAGCTGCTGAAGCCGCGCCGGGTCTGCACCGGGGGCGGCGGCGGCGGCTGCAGCAAGCGCAAGAAGGACGAGATCAGCGTGGACAGTTTGGACTTCAACAAGAAGATCCTGCATACGGCCTGGCACCCCAACGACAACATCATCGCCGTGGCGACCATCAACAACCTCTACATCTTCCAGGACAAAGTGAGCGACCCGGACAGCGCGGACGACCTCTCCGCGTCCGACATGATGTGTACGATCTGAGGCGCTCGGCCATTTTGTTCCTCTTCCTCCCATTTGTTTTTTTTATCCCATTTGTTCATGAAAGCCCGTCATCGACCGCGACTCCCACGCGTTTCCCTCACTGTTGAGACCAGTGGTCGCTGGGGTAAAGTCTCTCCCTTGGGCGTGTCTGTGGCAACGCGACACTAGAACCCTCCGACCTTTCAATGACGTGCCATTCGTTTCGTTTCCCATTTTGTTGCTCAAACTCCCGTTACCTGTTTTAGCCCCGCCCCCTTTCCTCCAGTCATGAGTTATTGGGTGTCTGTCTGTCTGTCTATCTGGTACCGGATGCACTATTTTTTTTCTTGTCCTTACTTCTATGAATTTATTGTAATAACAGGAAAATTCTTCGAAAACATACGAAGATTTGGTTATATATTTTATCTTGTGCCATTTTTTTTTTTTTTTTTTTTTTTTTATTATTTCCTCACAAAATGACGTGATGATGTGTTCCCATTTAGCAAGAAAGTGTATGGGTTCAACGGTTCCGCACTGCTCTGTTTTCTATACAGATCATCCTCCTTCTATCCTACAACTAATCCACACACACCCGCCACAGTCATGACAACATTTTGTTTAGGTTTCCATCCCCCCCTAACACACCCTCCATCTTGGAGGGCGTTTGTTTTGTTTCAACGCAAGTCTGAGACACGGAGGGAGGGGTACATCTCCCTCGCGGACCCGGCGGACCCCTCACCAGGTACCGGTGGGTCCCGGTGGACACCATTCAACGAGAGGATCTGTGTTGATACCTCAGACACAGGCGTGTGCTGTCTGTGTCTCTCTGGACATGTTTTGTATTCTTTTCCGCTTTTTTAGTTTTGTCTATAAAAAGGAGAAAGTAAGTCAGGTTTATATTCGAAAACTTGTACAGAGTGTTGTATTTATGGAAAGGAACAAATACCGCACTGGATTTAATGTGTCCGATGAAGCTTGACCTTCCTGTACTTAACGCAAGTATCGTCGTTTCTCAGAATACCAAAACGCTGAATCAGTTCTTCTTAATACCGTAAATATATGAACATACAGTAGTTGTCTTTGATCGGTGCCATATTGTTTCCTTGACACTGGATGCCATCGCTGCACTGGCAACTAAAGGACCTGGTCTTCTGTGTCCTTTTTTTAAATGCATAATAACTTCTTGGCTCGAGGCATTACGTTGATTAAAGATGTTTGTAACTACTGTAGACAATATTGTTATCATGTTGTGGTACAATATAGGATGCACTAAAAACAGTTGATGTCTCCTAGTACCTCATTTAAATGTTAGCAAATTTTCACAATATTGTCTCCTGTTTATGAATTTGACAAAGACAAGTGCGTTTTCATTTTAATCTATATAACAGAAGTTAATAAATTAACTACTTTTTCCATTTTGTGAATGACTGATTTTTGATGCATTTGTAGCTATGTGAACCTATTCATATTTATTTTAATTAACATAATTCATATTGATTATGTCAATTGTGTGGGACTTTTTCAATCATGTGGAACGGTAGAGAAGCTTTACACATTGAATCTTTATCGAATAAAATATATGGCATGTTATAAGTCACAGATGACGGGCCTGAGCTAATAATTAATCATAGCACAGATTTCTATAGAAGGGATGGTTTTTGTTGTACTGTTCTAACATTCTCCGGGCAAATTTCTGGGCCAGGAGTGGTGGGGTCAGATTTTATTTTCTGCGTAATGGGAGTCTTCGTCTTTGTTATTGTGCCGGCGTCATCACACAGCTCCAGGAAGACGCGCGTCACACACACGCCCCACAGCTCATGGTTGCACTGCACTGGTTTGCACGACCGCTCTCTCGAACATAGTTTATACAGTTCTTCCCGGTTCGGTTTGTTGCACGCAGCGTTGCGCACGTCTGCATGTGCGCCCGGGGAAATAGTGTGTTGCGTTGACTGTCTCTCTAATGCAAAACAGCCAGTCATCAGACACCATGTCGGACGCTCCTTCCACTTCGTCCACAGATAACCACGGAGACGCGGGACTAAACGGTAAATAGAGACGTCGCTTTTTACTGTAAAGGTCTGCCATTCGTTGTGTTTGTTGGTGGATGTGTCCGAGTACATGTCGATGAATTTATGGAGGGTTATATAAGTAATTCACAATTAAAAGTCTCTCATCAGGTTGGGTTTTTCAATGAAGGGTTCGGGGGGAGGAGCAGGAACGCTATGTTCCTCTCGTGTATTGACAGCCGCTCGGCCAATAGCGTTTGAGTAAGTGTCCTTTCCGTTTGACTGATGAGCGAAAAAGCCAATCGGTGATCCTTGCCGTTATATGGAGGCGGGCTAAAGATGTTGTCAACAAGGAGAGAGATTTATGTGAAAAACGGGTTAATAAAAATAGCTAAATATGGTCACTCTTATAATGCGTTAAAATATAAGAAAACATAAAAAAATAGGCTTAGGAAACAAAGTTATTGATTCTAATTGTGTATTTTGTGTAGCCTATAGGTAATTATGATTTGTATGCATACTGTCGGCCAACGCGTCGAGCCTCAGCAATTTTAGTAAATGTTTTGTTAATTTGTTTAAGATAATGCAACGGTTAATATTCATTAAAGAGAGGAGAGACGGACGAATGTCCTTAATTGCATTAAAACAACATGAAACAATAGGCCTACGTTTGTGTTTTAATGGTCCAGTGTGGGGAATGTAGGGCGCCTCTAGCGGTCAGGTGGCAGATTGCAACCAACTAAATCCCCCCTTTCCCACCTGGCCTGTATTGTGGAATGTGCCAGCAGATACTTTATATTTCGTTATTTAGTTTGTAGAACTATAGGTCGTAGCTTCCATTCTCCCATCTCTGCAGAGATTGATGCTGATGTCCACGTCCAAGAGAGCTTTAGGCTTATAGCACACTTATTTTTAAAGACACGTGTATGTGGATGTGGGGAACTCCGTCTGAGGAGCAGTTGATGTCCACGTCCAAGAGAGGGTTTAGCTTTTACGACACGTGGATATGACGCCATGTGTTTGTGGACACGTGGAGCTCTGTCTGTGCGGCAGTGTCCTTGTCACACAGAGGGGGTTCCTAGGACACTTAAAGAATAACGCCTGTCTGTGTGTGTGTGTGTGTGTGTGTGTGTGTGTGTGTGTGTGTGTGTGTGTGTGTGTGTGTGTGTGTGTGTGTGTGTGTGTGTGTGAGCGACTGAAAGGTGTATTAAGCTGCTGGTCAGCAGTTGATTTTGATGTCAGCATACGAGAGGGTTAAGCTGCTTGGATACATAGTAATACACCATGTTGGGGGGCGCACTGACAAAAATCGCTAATTCTAACAACAATGACCGTACCAAAAACGTGTTCTCTCCAGAGCTGTTTGTCGGTTCTGGGCTACTATAGAACCATGGCTGTGCAACATGGCGGCCTCCATGGAAGAGGACCCAACACCCATGTAGATATTTAGGGCTCTAACTAGGGTAACAAGATCTCAACTATTTTTCTATTTTCATGGGAACACTAATTGAAACAGACTTATGAAGGTTATATTCCATTTCTGCCCCAAGTCCCTTCCATTCGATGCCAATCGATTCTACTTGTTGGACCTTTAAATAACTTTTTTTCTCTCTGTCTATTCTCTCTCTCTATTGATCCCTCAATCTTAGTTTATTTAGCCAAGGTCCTGATGAAACCAATGCTTATTTTTGGGGTGGCTGACTTTTAGTTTGCACTTGCGCACGTTGTGTACAGCCAAGTTGTACGTCAACCTTTTTCTGTCCTCACCAATCAGCTCAGCTCATCGCAGGTCGCTGCCAGACTGGGCCTGGCCTGCATGGTGACCTTTAGGCACAGCTCAGGGTAGAGGCCAGCAGATCGGGTCGGGAAGCTGAGTGGGGGGGTCAGGGAGGGGAAGAAAAGGCTGAGACAAGGGACAGGAGACAGGGACCGGAGGTATGTCATCCCAGTCTGCTGGATCTTCAAGCCATGTTTCTTTTTGCATATTCTGCCACACTCTGAGCTGTCCAATGGATTACTGCTACGACCGGGGGCAATGATGGACAGGACACTCACAGCAGACGTTATCATGTTGCCGTTGGCTAGTGGGGAATAAACACTGAACACAGCAAATAGTGTCAGGTGGGCATTGAACCTGGTCTCATTGTTATTGAGAGCAGAACGAGCATGAACTTTATTGTTGATCACTTATTTAGCCCCTCACCCAAGCCACGCTCCCTCACGCCAATTATATTTATAGGGGACTTTGATGTTTTGGTCAACTTGTGTCCTGGGACTGTGTAGACACTTTTATTTTCTTGTAAACCAACAACCAACCCCCAAACTATTGACATGATACTCTGGGGGCTGCTTTCAGGGGGGGTTGGGGTTGTGTTTGACCACAGCATGGGGGGGACAGTGTCATGACTATTTCTGGAGACGGTTTTGAGTTGACCAGGATTTAAGGAGGTGAGGAAGCGCGGGTCAGGTTCTTTTGATATAAGGCCAAATGAATTTTAATGCTCTAGTGGTGTGCAGGGATTTCAATTTACACACACACACACGCACACACACACACACACAGTGGCTATCAATAGATATTACATGACGTGTTTGTTCACCTACATGTTGATACATGGCTAATAAGGATTTGAACTCGATTTTAAGTCAATCTTGTTTCAAAAGCCAATGACTCACTGATAAATGAGTGTAATACACACTCTCTCACACACACGCACGCACACACACACACACACACACACACACACACACACACACACACACACACACACACACAGTATTTCAATGAATTTAACCTTGTGTAATCAAACACCCAGCCCGCCTCTCAACACCTCCTAAAGACCTCTGTACCGTTTTCTCAGTAGTCAAGTCAGTGTCCCCCCCCCAAGTTGTGGTGAAACACGACCACAACATCTCCCAAAGGGAGCCCTCAAAGTCAATCGTCAGGTCAATAGCTTTTGCGTCGGTGTTGGTTTACAAGGAAACACAGGTGTGTACAGAGGCCAGCACTCTGATGAGAAATCCTATGTTGTTCAGGTTTAATAAGGTACGCTTGGTTTCCTTCAGGCTGGGTTATCTGGCCACACCATCTGTTAACTGGTGTTACCTAGTTCTACTTAGTTTACCTTTTCCCTGGGGTGAACCGGTCTAAAGGACCTCCTTGTCTATACCAGAAAAGTCCTGTGAGTCAACATATCCCTCACATGATGTATGGACTAATGCATTAGGGGGAGGGGGAGAGACTGTTTACAAGAGAAACAAGAGTCTGGCTTGTGTATGAAAAGTGCTATATAAATAAATAAATAAAAGGCTCTGTGAACTCACTCTAATAGAGAGAAGACTGGTGTATGCATACATTGAAATAGGTCAATTGTCTACATCTATTGTTTGCGTTTTTGCATTCAGAAGTCTTGTCCGTCCTTGACGCAATATCTAATATATAAACAGCACACATGTTGACCCCAAATGTTAAAGCCTTGCAACCAAGTCCCCAGTAAGTATATTTGGTCTGAAGAGGGCTTTGCTTTTAACTTTTATGCTAAGGCCTAAACCAAAACAATCCTAGTCTCTGTGTTTAGACTTAAGGGGATCAAACTAGAGACTGTGTGTGTGTGTGTGTGTGTGTGTGTGTGTGTGTGTGTGTGTGTGTGTGTGTGTGTGTGTGTGTGTGTGTGTGTGTGACATTCTGTCTGTCTCGAGCAGCTGATAACTGCTCCGTGGCCGGAACGTTCGGCCCGCTCGGCGTCATGGCAACGCGTTTGGAGCTGGCGAGGCGGGAACAATAGGCTGTCAACACACGGCAACCTGGCTCAAGGCCTGGCATGTTAACTAATCCAGCATGAGGGCGATCTGCTGAGTCGTGTGTGTGTGTGTGTGTGTGTGTGTGTGTGTGTGTGTGTGTGTGTGTGTGTGTGTGTGTGTGTGTGTGTGTGTGTGTGTGTGTGTGTGTGTGTGCGTGTTCTTACGTACGGGGTTACTAGGAGTTACTATCCAGGGTTTGGGCGTGGGTCACTGACCCCCCCCCCCCCCCCCGACTAAACAACAGTGCTGCCCACCACTTAAAGGTTGCCAGGCCACCTCACATGAACCAGGGTGTTTATTTAGCACCGTAGGGTCATGTGACCCGCCGTGCACGCTGCTGCTTTTCAAACACCTAGGCGGAACACGGGAACATTCTCCTTTTTTTTTTTTTTTTTGATGCATGAGACGTTATGTTCTGGCCGTACATTTCAGAAATACATGCCCTGCCCTCTTTCGCCTGCCCTGTGTTACATTTCTAAACGGACTGAGACGTGGTCTGCGCTCCGTGCCCTGGGTCACGTACCCGCCGGCGGGGAGGTCTGCTCAGCCAAAGGAACCCCCAAGGTCTCTGAGGAGGGCTCTGCGCTCCTCTAAGTAACACACAGGGAAGACTCCAGGCTTCAGCCAACGGAAGCTCCGGCTCACTGCTGCTCTTGAATGCTTTGTAAAGGATCACATTGGGATGTTGTCGTTTTTGTGTTTTGTTCAACGTGGTCGTTATGTATGGTGAGCTTCATGTGCAGAGGCAAAGGTCAACCATAAGTACAAAAAACACAGCAGGCCTAGGTGTAGGGGGTTCACGCACTAGTGAACTAGTCCTTTACTTACCACTACTTTCACCAACTAGTCAAACAGTTGATCACTTACTACTAGTTTCACCAACTAGTCAACTAGTTGATTACTAACCACTAGTTTCACCACTTAGTCAACTAGTTGATTACTAACCACTAGTTTCACCAACTAGTCAAACAGTTGATCACTTACCACCAGTTTCACCAACTAGTCAACTAGTTGATTACTAACCACTAGTTTCACCACTTAGTCAACTAGTCAATTACTTACCAGGACTTTCACCAACTAGACAACTAGTCGTGGATAGTAATGCGCGATATAAACGATATACGATATAAACGATAAAAACATGGCCTACGATAGAGATTTTAATTCTATTGCTCTATCGCGATAATGCATGTTGATGACGCAAAATACAATGTTTAATTTTTGGTTTGGTGCAATTCGTTTTCACATTGCAATTTTCGCAACAGTGCCAGAATTCGTCAACAAACCTGCATGTGGGCAAAGAACGTTAACCCATTTGTACCGGCTGCTGTGCGGCGCAACATTGTATCTAGTAGATACAATGTTGCTCCGCGCAGCCGGTACAAATGGGTTAATGGTAAACACGCATTGATGTGCAATCCGGTCTTAAAGGTAAACACGCACAGAGGCGTGATCCTGTCTGAATGGGTTAAATCATTGGACAAAAAGGTCTGGGGCGTTGTAAAGCGTTAAAGAAAAAGTGGGGCGGGGGGGGGGAAGCACCGGTGAAAGTAAACAATCATGGATATCCAGCGTGATATACATTGATCTGCGGACTGGTCCAACTCCTTCTCCCTCATCCTGACTCGGAATGTGTTAAATGCATCGGGATTTTTAAGTTATGTTTTGCATCATACTTTTTGCTTGCTTTTGTCGGACCGTCGGGTGGTGGCTCAACATGGAGCAAAGAGGAGACGGAATGTCTTTTGGATATCGGACCCAAATATCCTCTTTGCTCCATGTTGAGCAACGTCTCCGAGACCACCTCTCCGGCTGGGTCAACCTCCTTTTGATGGTTAAAAATATCACGTAATCGACAAAAGTCTTAACAATCAATGATCGATCATCAATTAATCATGCCCATCCCTAATTGTCAGTACAGTGTCTGTTCCTTATCTAGAAAGACACCCGTTTTTCCGGTTCTCTGCATCTTGGGTGGCATTTAAGAACCAAGGACTTAAACTAAGTGTAGTGCCTTTTAGAATAGTTTGCACTAAAGGAAAGAAACCCAATACTAATTTTATTTATCTGCAACATTATGTTGTATGATTACAGTGTTTCACAATAAATGTTCTTGAAATGACATACTATATTTCTCTTTTTTTTAAATACATTTAGCAGTTTGGCTTTCCTTAGGGTCTATGTAACCTGTTCTGAAACGGTTATTTTATGATTTTATATCGTGATATATATCGTTATCGCAAGAGGCTGCAATGTATATCGCAATATGGATTTTAGGCAATATCGCCCATCTCTAGTCGTGGACAACATAATTGATCAAATAAATTATAGGGAATGCATCATTCTCTATCATTGACATTGGAGAATGTCAGCAAGTAACATGTTTTGACCAACACACTGGATTTAGAGTGAGTTTAAACCTATAAAATGCTGTTGTTGTTCATTGTTGAAGTGTTTAATACATGTGACGTTACCAATCGTGCTCAATATCAAATGCTAGGCAAATGTTTATGCGTCTGTTATGTCTGTCGTCACGGCTACCCAGCTGCCAGTGGAGCCAATGCCCTGGGTGGCCGGACTCTCCATGAGGTTAAAAAACTCCTGAGCAAGACACCCAACCCTTACTGCTCCCGACGAGCTTGCTGTCACCCCTTATGGCTGACGCTGCCGTCGGTGTGTGAATGTCTGATTAAAGGGGCTAAAGCGCTTTGAGTGACCACTGGGTAGAAAAGTGCTATATAAATGCAGTCAATTTACATTTGCTTATTTTTAATAACCAAATGATTATTGTGTGACATTTCACAGTAGAGTGCTTGAACCTTCTGTGTCTCCCTCTCTGTCTTTCCTAAATAACGACTAGATGACTACTATTATGAAAAACTTGGCAACTAGTAAAGGCCAGTAGACATGAAACGCATCGTCCTTTTATTAAGAGCAATTTTTTTTAATGTTCTGAATCTGAATTAAAAGTAATGTACATGAACCAGGGAAAAGGCTATAAAAAATCCAATAAAACGCAATCACCCAAAGAGACTAGCATCCTGCCTTGAGGACCTGGTGATGTACCGGGGCTGAGTCTCTCTCTGGCCTTCCCCCAGGTTCCTGGGTGGAGCTGGAGATGAACAGGGGGTTGACCAGCCTCAGCCAGTCGTCCCCCGAGGGGCCCCAGGCCTCGGGGCCCCTCCTGCCCCTCCTGCCCCTCCTGCCTCAGGTGGAGGAAGAGGAGGGCATGGCGGCGGGTCTGGAGCACGTGCCCTCCTCCGCCTCCATCCACAACGGAGACATGGAGAAGATCCTGCTGGACGCCCAGCACGAATCCAGCCGCAGTAACTCCTCCTGTGATAGGTGAGGGGGGAGGTTCTTCTTTATTCTGATTGGTCCAAGGGATACATCGAGATGTCTGTGCATTAGAGCTTACCTGAACACACACAGATTGAGATGAATGTTGTTTGATTTCAAATTCATCATTGCAAGTCCAGCAGGGGAGTTTGCTAGGTTAGCATTTGCTTTCCGTAAGCTGATCCCATGGACTTGCAGAGCCACAGTAGCCTAGCTCCGGCTCATCTTAGGGGATACGCTTTGAATGTCTTTCCAAGGATTTTAAATATGTGTTGATGAGTCACTTATTCAAAACGAGCGCCAACAAAACCATAACGAGATGGTAACTACTATTTAGACTCTGTGGCTGCAACAAGATCAGTGTTTAGAAATGTGAACAAAGGCAGAGTTCCCCTATTATAAGGTTTACTAACAGCCTGGAGAGTTAAGCTAATTATCTAGAGTTACACATTAGTGCCTCCCTGGTATTCAAATAAACTGCTTCACTGGTATACTTTTTCTTCCCCAAAACAGAGCTAAACAGGACTGTCTCTGAGACGTGAATTTGTGTTAAGGCCCAAAATTAGCTGGTAACATTTGAGTGGGTAGTTTCAGCAGAAAAAACAACTCTATCTCTATAAATGCCTATCTTTTTAATAATAATCCAATGCCAATTCCCACAGCACTTAAATATTCCTAGGAAGAACCCTGGAGGATAAAAGCTCTTGAACCTTCAGTTGACCCAAAACAAATCCACATGGCTAATGGCATATGGCTAATTGCTGTAATTAAGTAAACAGAAATTATTCAAACCTATAAATGTCTGCTGTATAAAAACAAATACTAGTAGGACTTAATTTAGATATATTGAACCCTGTTTCTGTAAACTCAAGCCACAGATAGCATCACACTCATATCATCATATAACACAGCTTATCAGCTAACGGTGACCGTCAGCTGTTGATGACTCACCTGCAGATGCTAATTTAGACTCTGACGACACTCAAGAGGCTGACCACACTCTAAACTCATGCCACTAGGACCTGACACAGCCCAGGTTACTGCAAGTTCACTTCCATAGTTTACTATACGAGTGATGTCACCCAGCAACACTTTACCTTTGCTGGGTGACAATTCCACAGTTACCAGTGCTTCACCATAGGGGGTGCTGTTCCTGCGGTTTTATGTACTTGTTTGGTTGCTCTTTAAAAACATTCAAACTGTAAAATCTTAATAAATTAAAAATGTATAAATAATCTACAGAGCGCATCAGAGTGCTAGATTAAATGAATGCAGGGACTGTATCATCTAGTTTCATTGGCATGTACTTTTATGTCTTGTATTGATATTGCACTTGCGTACTATACATGCATTTGTAACTGCATCAATAAGGACCCAATGCTAATAAATTATGGATATATATATATCATATATATATATATATAAATTAACAATATTGATAGGATTCATGCAATAACAATCTCTGGTGCAGGTGAAACACACGTTTGCATATGGTCTAAGGTTTAGTTTGAGCTGCCATGTTAAACCTTAAACCAGTTCATTAACTGGTGGCAGGAGATCCTCTGAACTATGACCTACATTCGGGGGTAGTTTGTGTCTAACAGGTTCAGTGGGGTTGGTTCATTTTCCATGCAGGGTTTGTGTAGAGGATAAGTTGTTTGTGTCTTTAACTGTTTGCTCCTCTGTCCAGTCCGCCCAGGCCACACACCCCTCAGGAAGAAGGCCAGATCATCTTCGATGTGGACGCAACCAGCCACAGAGGCAGCCAAGTGAGTGTCTCTGTCCCTCTGGCTCTGTCTCTGTCTCTGTCTCTGTCTCTGTCGCTCTGTCCCTCTGTCTCTGGCTCTGTCTCTCTCTCTGTCTCTGGCTCTGTCTCTCTGTCTGTCGCTCTGTCCCTCTGTCTCTGACTTTGTCTCTCTCTCTGTCTCTGTCGCTCTGTCTCTCTGTCTCTGTATCTCTCTCTCTCTCTCTCTCTCTCTCTCTCTGTCTCTCTGTCTCTCTCTGTCTCTCTCTCTGGCTCTGTCTCTGTCTCTGTCGCTCTGTCCCTCTGCCTCTGACTTTGTCTCTGTCTCTGGCACTATCTAGGTTTCTGTATCTTTCTCTCTGTCTCTCTGTCTCTGTCTCTCTTTCTCTCTGTCTCTGTGTGTGTCTCTCTCTCTCTCTCTCTCTCTCTCTCTCTCTCTCTGCTCTCTCTCTCTATCTCTCTCTCTCTCTCTCTCTCTCTCTCTCTCTCTCTCTCTCTTGCTCTCTCTCTATCTCTATCTGATGCTGGCTATTTTCTCTGTGGGGGAAATAATAATAATTAGTAATAATAAAACAAATGATTATTATGATTATAATTACAAACTACTTTTGTGTGTGGAAGTACAAAGCTATTATTAGATGTGTTGTTATTGGGATTCTGGACACGTGGAGCTATGGTAATCCAGTTCTGAGGAAACTGCACACACTCAACCCAAACACCCAAACCTTTGAGACATAGCTCTGGCCAAATCAGTGTGTGTGTGTGTGTGTGTGTGTGTGTGTGTGTGTGTGTGTGTGTGTGTGTGTGTGTGTGTGTGTGTGTGTGTGTGTGTGTGTGTGTGTGTGTGTGTGTGTGTGTGTGTGTGTGGTCCATAATGTCCTAGCTAAGGCAGGGGACGTCGTGATAAATTCCTGCCTGTTGTATATGATTGATATAATGAGAGAGACTTCTTGGTTACGTTTGTTGTTATGATTTTTTTTCTGTTAATGTGTGTGTAGTCAGAAGAAGAGGTGGTGGATAAGGAGAGAGACATGGACATCCTGATGAAGGACACAGACTGGGTCGCTGATTGGTCGAGTCGACCAGAAAACATTCCTCCAAAGTAAGAGTCTGATTACTGGCCTTGCTGCACTTTAAAAATATGATCTTATGATCTATTAGTTAATCCAATATGCCACAAAAGGCTTCATTTCAAGAGTGTACTAACAACAATTGAAATGGGAAAGCAAGGAACGACACCCTACATTTACCTAACCAAACCATTCAATCTTTATCAGAGTGACTCCACATTTTACTGAATTATCCAAAAGGCAACCAGCAAGGGTTATTTTTAGATTACACTCTGACCCTGAGGCATTTACTTTAAAGACAACATTACGAAATACTCATCAACATTCACAACAACAATCACTGCTGACCAGCTGATGACTCTTTAGCAATAACTGTACAAACCGCGCGGTTATTAACATCTTTCTGATTATTCCAACAGGGAGTTCAACTTCCGTCACCCACGGCGAGCAGGAACACTCAGCATGAGGAATACTGGGGCGATGAAGAAGGGAGGCCTTTTCTCTTCTGAGTTCCTCAAAGTGTTCATCCCTTCGCTGCTAATATCTCACATCCTGGCACTCGGATTGGGGTAAAAATTGTCAATCCATGATTTTTCTTGGTATTGGTTTATTTTATTCTGGAGAACATTTCTATCTCAGATATTTGTTTATGGAGTAAATAGCTGTAGTAACGAAGTGAAATAGTGCAGATTTAATATTAGATGTATTATCATTCATATACGAGTTTAGGAGAAAAGCAAGAACCATTGCCTATTTGATGGTTGATGTTCTCTCTCCTTCCCTCTCTAGGGTGTACATTGGGAAGCGGCTCACCACGACGGCCACCAGCTCCTTCTAGGACCACCTGATCTGAAGGGGTGGGGGTGCCTCTGTGGAGGAGGACGAGGTCATGACCTCCCCCTCTCCCCTTCCTCCTAGCTCTCTTCCTTGACACTCTCTCTCTCACTCGCTCTCTCGCTCTCTCGCTCTCTTGCTCTCTTGCTCTCTCTCTCGCTCTCGCTCTCTCCCTCCTTGTGTAGATACCCTTCCCATCTCAACCCCTCACTAGCCCATTTTGTATACGCTTTTCATGGAATGACGATTACCGAGGTCATACTTGTCTCTCTCTTTCTTGTGTCGTTTGTTTTCATGGGCACGATATTACAACAACTAAACCAAGTTCTACTTCTACTCCTACTCCTCTACTTTTACTTTTTTTTCTTTCTACTGCTGTTAATGTACGTGTTGATGAGCTGTAGGTGGAGCAGGGGAGAGTCAACCATTAAAGGGAATCAGAGGGAGAAGCAAGAGGATTTAGGACTTGTGCCAACACTTAATCAAACCAAGCAATCGGACAGGAGAATGACCGAGAGCCTACTTTTGAAGGCGGCCATTTTGTTTAGCGATTACACGGTCGCTTTCGGAGGTTATCGTTATTAACGGCTTTGTATCTATTAATTTTTTTCCACAGCCTTGTGGAACCCAAGCTATTGAGATTTTAAGTTATAACAGCCACAGTCCACTTATAGCTTTGCCTTGCACTGGAGATTTTATTTAAATTAATTTATCCTGCCGGAAAACAGTCTGTATTACTGTAATGCACCACCATGAAGAGTATTCCGTTCAATCTCCGAATGAGGGTCCCCGTTTCACCCCGTGTTGTTCAACTGTCATTTAGAGCTGTATTTTGAAGGAGGTTGTGTTCCCTCTTGGTGTGAAACCGTACAATGTGTTTTGTTGGGTGCCAATATTGCGATGTCCACAAACCTTTCTGTTCTTCGGCAGTTCTTGTGAGTTGATGCTGATGCCATTCCCGTGAAACGATGCTGTAGGTGTCTGTAACATGTCCCAGTGATTTCCCTTTTTTATTGGTACAAACTGGGCTTTTCACCCACCCTCATCCTTTACCTACCATTAGCTTGTCTGCCCTCAAGTAATAATTATGATTTTTTTCCCCCCTCTGAGTGAATTTAATTTTACCTATATTCTGCTATACCTAATAGTATACTCATGTTTCTCTCTTTTGGTTTTGTTTGGAAGTGAAATGACAAAGTTGAAAGTGTTCAAAGGTTTTCAAAACAACAGATTTTCTTAAATCCGGATGTTTGGAGTGATTATATAAAAAAGTAATAATATAAAAAATACATTTCACTAAAGGAATTTAGTTATAAATATCTTTTTTTAAAGCTGATTCCAATAACTTACCTTATAAAACCTAGACATTTGGTCATGAAATATTCATATCTTTTAAAATCCTACCAAAAATGAGCTGGAACAGACAGACCAAAGTTATATTGTACCGGCAGCATTCTGAGCGGAAAAGGATAGAAAGAAGGTTTTTTTTTTTGTTCTGCTCTTCTGAGGGTTTTTCAGCCAGTGGATTCAGCCAAAGGCAGTGGCCATGTTGGCCGAACCTACCCCTTAACCCTGACCCCCTAACCCCAATCTCTAACCCCTCAACCCCGCCTAATCCGTAACCCTTAATCCGGAACCCTAATTCCCCAAACCCTAACTCCGAAACCGCCCTTGAACCCTAAATCCTAATCTATAGTCCTTAACCCCTAGTTCCTAGCCCCTAACCCCTAAGTACTTTACTCCTAACCCCTACCTCCTAACCTCTGACTATATTTATTATATCTGGTACGTGACTAGCATGGTAGCACCTTTTTAAAGCATGATTTAAAACGGTTAAAGTAAATGTAATAACGAACATGATGCTCGGACAGACTTTCTTGCCGGATCTTTTCAGAAGGGATGGTTGTGTAAACAGTGGCCTATTTGATCAAGCTTAGTGTAGCTTGTGTGACTTAAACCGATATTTTACTACATCTTTTCTATCATCTGTTATGATTGCTATACTGGCCCCAGGTAATAATGGTACTAATAAACAAAGTTATGGTCCTCCTACAAAGTTTGCCAGAAAATATAAACAGTAAATGTCAATAGTTTTTCATAAGTTATACACACTGTTTACACACTTTATTTGAACCATCTATTTGTTATTTTACCCCAGTCTAGCCAATGGGAGGTTGCCATCTGACCTGGAAGTGATTTTGTTAAAAATCACCAATTTCTGAATCGTGTGTTTTTTCCTTCAGTTTTTTATGAAGCTGTATTCATTTCGTAAATTAAGATGAGCCTGGAATCCAGGTGTAGGCTTCAGGAGCCTTCCAGAAACTTCCTGAGCTTTTCAGAGACTTTATTTACAGTTAGGGAAGCCACAGATATTCTCCTCTCTCTTTGTCTCTCTGCCACCTTTTTGTGCCACAAAGCAGATTGTTTGTGTGTGTTTTGGCCATGGCAACATTTGAGAAAAAAGTGTATAGCATTTTTGTTTACTCTACTTGTTTTCTTGGTTGTTGAGGAATATTTTGGTTTGGTTTTATTTTGTGTTGTTTTGTCGGAGATGGACGATGCATGCAGAGCAAGCAGTGTGTTGTAAGTGGAATGATCCCAATGTTTGTTTGTACAATCAAACCAAAATATGAGATGTGAACAACCCGATGTTGAGGAGGCCTCTTGCTTTAAAGAAAGGAAATGAAGCGTGTAGAAAATATGATTTTTCTCACCACTAAGGTAACGATAGTTACCACAATAATGTGTATTGCTTTAATTTTCTCCCTTTTCATTAACAAGTTGATAAACATTTTGTCATTAAAGATTATCTGAATCAAGCAAGTTGCAGTGTTTGTTTTGGTGTTTCCCAGTCATTGGTCCAATCGAGTTGATCCAAAAATCTGCTTTCACAGATACTTTTCAATTTAACAGTTTCTTCAAAGGGCCTTCAAAGTTAAAGCATATTTGAGGCAGATACGGTAAAGGGCAGTTTAACTAATTGGACCTACAGTCAGGGAGAATTAAAAAAGGAATGTGTGGCATTTCCCTTCCAGGTCTGCTCACTTTCTCATGCAGGTTATGTCATAGTATAAGATGACAACAATTTGAAACACTTATTACTTAAAAGAGGTTAACTTTATTCTTCTGTTCCTGATTCCTGCTTTGGAAGCCGTTCATAATATTCTTGGAAAGGAGCCTAACGTTCACGTCAATACAAACACAAGCTTGATCTCAGTTTTTGATATTCCATGCACTTTCTAAAACTGCATAGTCTGGGTGCTTTACTTTCGGAGGGTTCTGTGACCATGTTTAAAAATCTTTTCCATTCATAATTTATTTCCACTCAGAGCTGGGCCTCTGAGCATATTCTTTTGAGGTGGCTGTCGAACCACTAGCAACTCAAGTAGCTCTCTCTGGTGTTTACAAAGGGTATGGCACCCTGATTCCTCTCCATATCACAGAGATCTGTTGATTTGAAAGCAGTGTGGATAGCACACATTATATATAATCTGATAGGTCCCAATCAGATCCACTTTTTCATGAGATCTGATACTATTTCATATAATTCTTCTCTGGACTTGCTGCACTAGCAATCAGGGCTAAATATCAAATTTAATCAAAGTAAATGTGAATGAATCATTACGGTAATGTGAGCGCAGCTTGGGTCTCTTTACGATTAGACAAATGGACACATCTGTTCTGTGTTGAACACCACCGTCTACCGATATGTGATTGTTTAACGTTGCCAGCTGTGCTGTTATGCCTGTTACCATGGAGATATTTTGATGTTTGTCTTCATTGTTGCTCATCAACAGTCGACTCATATCTGAAACAGGTTAAAAAAATATGTAAAATAGACGGTGGTTTGGCCACTTTGATGTCCTTAACCTTGAGTAAACATTCAAATGAACTGTATGCCTCTTATCTTAACTGGTTCGAAAATATGTTAAATAGTTTGGCATCTCAAATTTCTGAAATTCCCTTGAGTAACCCGTAATAGATTTTTCTGCTTTTGGTCTTATCGTTCAAATCAACAGCTCACCTCCTGTATGAAACCGGTTTTGAAGTATGCATATTTCACCTTTTTTACATTATTGTGCTATTACAATGTGCATGTTATTGGAAGATAATTATTGATATTACTACCATGTACTTAATCATGGCCACTTAGTTTGGGTTGGGGATGGGTATGGATGTGTAAATGATCAGAGTCTGCGGTCGCATCAGGGCTGCACAATCAGCCCTTTATCTTTTCTGCAGAATCACTCCCCAAGAGCAAGGGTGTGTGTGTATGTGTGTGTGTGTGTGTGTGTGTGTGTGTGTGTGTGTGTGTGTGTGTGTGTGTGTGTGTGTGTGTGTGTGAGTGAGGGCACTATGATTCACTTTCCATTATCGCTTTCGTTTCTATCTAAGCTACAGACCCTCCTATGTTTTGTTTGATATCAACCCCACCGCACACCTCTACATCCCACGACAAAGTAGTGTCTTTCTCTCCTATGCAGTGTACCCACTGAGGGAATACAGACATAGGCAGTGGACACTACCCTGTAACCCATGGCAACGGGGTTAGCTGCAGTGGGCGGAGCTAGCAGGACTGTGCTGCCTGTGGATTGGCTGAGAACAGGTGTTCTGAGCTTGGGTAAGAAGGTGGGAGGGAGGCGGAGGAAAGGAGGAGAGATGGAGAGCAGATGGTGAGGAGTAGAGGAGAGGAGGAGAGATGGAGAGAAGGTGGAGAGGAGGAGATGAGAGGAGGAAAGGAGGAGAGATGGAGAGGAGACGGTGAGGAGAGGAGGAGGAGTAGAGATGGTGAGGAGTAGAGGAGAGGAGAGAGGGAGAGGAAATGGTAAGGAGTGGAGGAGAGGAGGAGAGGAGGAGAGGTGGAGATGAGAGGAGGAGAGATGGAGAGGAGACAGAGAGGAGGAGAGGAGAGGAGGATTGGAGAGATGGAGAAGAGCTGTTGAGGAGTAGAGGACAGATGGAGAGGAGGTGGAGAGGAAGAGAGGAGAGGAGGAAAGGTGAAGAGGGATGGTTTGTAAGAAGGAGGAAACCTCTAATCTGTGTGTTGTTGAATGGGAGGAGTGGCATTCAGTCGAGGTGTTTATATAAATAACACCATAGGTACAGCTGTTTAAATTCTTCATTAAATAATTCAAATATGAATGAAATAATTAAGTAATTCCTTCATTCATTCATTTAATGTAAGTGCCAAAATGAGTATTTTGTCCCAAAATTACTACTGCTGTCAAACCATATTTTTATGGTGTGTTTTGAATCACAACACAAATGACTTTAGCTCTGTGTCTGTGCAGACTTAATGGCTCTATTCTACACAGGATGTTTTACATGTGCTGAAGCCAAGCCCGTTTTAATATCAATCTGATGTCTGGGGTGCCCAGAGGACAAACACCGACCCTCCGCCTCCCCAAGCTCCACCCTACCGACGCCATCGCCACCCCCATCCACACTAACATCATCACTCCCTCCACATTAATCCTTCTCTACCCAACAACCCTTGCTTCCACCACCTCCACCACCTCAACCACCTACACAACTACCAACACAACCACCATCTCAGGTTTATTTTCAGTCAGCATGTAGTTAACATATCAAGGTGTTTGTTTTATTTCCTGTTTGCACACTGTCACAGAATACCGCCCACACACACACACACACACACACACACACACACACACACACTGGCCACCATGAGAATAGCAGGCTCACATCCATGTTCAACACTGGGCGTTGTTATGGAAACAGGAGAGAAGTTTCACATCCCAGCCATACATCATCAGGGAACAGTTCAGAGTGATGGAGCATGCCCAGATCACAGACCTGACCATGGGCAATCCAACACTTGTACAACACAGTAGTCACCTCCAGTTGATTTTGATGATGTATGATGATACATATAAATGGAAAAATTGTGAATAAACTAAATATTTCTTAATGGAATCAAGCCAACAATTGTTTAATAAAGACAATGTGCATAGAGAAATATGAATGTGAGATGAAGAGCTGAAGTGTGAAGCCGTATTTGCATTATGGATAGCAGTGTCATGTTAGTCAATAGAGCTTCAATATTTGAAGGTCACACAGAATAAGAATGGCCGGCCACAGGAAAGTATAGCTATGAAGGATTCTTTAATAGATTTCATACTGCATGAAGAGACAACTACAAACAAACTACACAACTACAAACAAATAAAAACTGGAAGATGAGGAATACAGTTTTACCTTTTTTGGTCACTATTGCAGTTTAAATTGCAATTGTTCTCAGCTTGTACTTGTAAGTCACTTTGGGTCAGACTGTCTTCTAAATGACTAAATGTAATGAAAACGTGAATTGAATATTCGATTTCATCTGGATTCTCCGGTCGGACGTTGTCCATTAGAGAAACACCAGCTAAATCTCCTGTTGTGTTTGTTATTCCAGTGCATACTGCACAGCACAAATACCATCATTAGGTAGGTGCTGACATCAGCTGATCTTAATGTTATTCCAACCCCTGAAGAATATTTAGTGTAGATTAAAGAGGTTGCACCCTGTGGTTCACGTGTCAGCGCTGGGGAAACACCCTCCCCATCTTGAGACCTATCGCCCATCAGCTGTGTGCCCGGGGGTGCTGAAGAGACAGCACCCTGTTGTGGTGCACCAAGGTGGGACCTGGAGCTGTCCAGGGTTCTGGTCGCCTTCTGACCCCTAGATGCCCCCCCCCCCCCCCCATCCCTCTGATCCGCTACACAAGGTGGGGCTCACTGGCTTCCATTCTCTCTCCATATCCCTCCCTTAAGCCATCATGCACTTTCCTCTCTCTCCCTTGCTCCTATACCTGTCTCTCTCTCTGCCACTCTCGCTTTTTCACTCTATCTTTCTCCCTCCCTTCCTCCTATCTCTCTCCTCCCTCCCCTCTATCTAGCTCCCCTCTTTCTCTGCCCCCCACCCCCCTCTCTCTCTCTCTCTCTCCCAACCATCCTTCTCACTCTCTCCCTCGCTCTATCCACCTCCCTCACCTCCCTCTTTCTCTGTTTCCAATATTCCCAGTCAAACAGCAGCTATTGATTGGGAGCCCGGGAGATCACACGGCTAATGGAACAGAGTTATCGCGGTAAGACAAGAGGCAGCAGGAGGTATTTTCATTTAGACACTGGTGAGAGGACTCCAGGCAGAGGACCGGTTTAAACAAGCTACAGGTAGACCTACTATTATATTCTGCACACATTTCTTTCATTATAGCATGTCGGACGATATGGGTTTTTTGACGTTAGGTTGTCCATTTCTCCAGACTCCATCGGGTACTGGCCAGTGGCTGATTACAATACATCCTATTTCATGAGTAAGCACATTCGGTTTTGGCTGTGGAGTCTGTTGGTTCGATGAATGTTGATGGGGCGTCTTTTTATTTCATTTAATGGCATACCCAACCAGCATCATCAATATTAATGGTGGATCGGTGTGTGCTTTGTCTTGCAGTCCGGATATGCATCACCACTAGCCGTGATTAGCAGCCTATCATTAGTATTATTGTTATTCACACCGCCCCACCTGCACCCCCCAAACGGCAAGGCGGTGGCTGTCCGAGGATCTAACACAACCCACCACCACTATAGAGACACATCGTCTCGTCTGTGAACCAGAATCGAACCACCACCACCACCACCACCACCATCCTCCTCCTCCTCCACGTCTGCAAGCTGCAAGCATGTCGGCTGCCGGGGAGTTCCCGTCTTTCTTTAAGACCATGGGCCAGGACAGCCCGCGAGCGAGGCAGAAATTCTGCGGCATGTTCTGCCCGGTGGAGGGCTCGGCGGACAGCAAGACCCTCGACCTGGACTCGGGGGTGTCCGGCCGGGGGACGCCGGGGACGGACGGACGGGTCATCGACCGGCAGACGGACATCTCCCAGCCCCGGAGGGTGGAGATCCACGAGTGCAAGGGGAAGGAAGCCCTGCAGAACCTCGACAAAAAGGTGAATGAGCCTTCATTTACTATTTTCTTCGTTATTTTTTCTTTCTTTTCTGCTTTCTTTCATAGTCTACGTGTCCATCCCGCCGCCCCCCCCCCCCCCCCCCCCCCCCCCGGATTCTTCGACCACATAGGGCGGGATTTAATTATTTTATCTTGATTGAATGAATCGATCTGAAAAGTCTAGGCTATATGGCCTGTAGGCATATAAAGGGATTGGCCGTAGTGAACTTTACTTTGTTCTAGCCGGCAGGCGCCGTGTGACTACATCTCCCATCGAGCACTGCGACATTACGTGGTCAATTAGAGCGCTGATTGAAGTCCTCGAGAGGGCGTGGCGCGTTACGTCATCATGGAGCTAACGCAAGTGATCCACAGCATCTTGAAGGTCCACTGGTTGGTTTCTCGAACAAAAGGGCCATCTGTAGACTATTGGGATTAACAGTGAAACTGAGACGTTTGTTGGTTGCTAGATGGCACAGGGGCAGCCCCCCCTCCCCCTGGTGGTTTATACCCTTACTGCTTGAACGATGCATGCTTGCAGTTGCAGTGACTTGCAGGAAATATAGCGACACAAGTAATCAATCACTTGACATTACCGTCACTTTTATATTGTGTCCTGCTGTGTGCACCGTGCATTTGTTGTAATGCATTGTTATAGAATAATTGTATATTTAGGCTGACATACATCACGTCGACATATGAGCGCTATTAAATAGTGATGTTATGAGGCTTTTTATTAAATGTTATGAGGCTTGGCTTTTTATATAGATCTACTCCACATTCCTACCCAAATTAGCACATTCTACATCGATTCTGTAACCCTTGTAAAAAAATCCTCTGCAGGGGAAGCCTGGAGGACGGCTGATATTATGGGATAGAGGCGCAGCGTGTGTGGGGCGTCATGGAAACCATGCTGTGCAAGGTTACGGTTCGGCCGTACACAGATAAACAAACCGTTACAACACAGATAGGCTACAGGCCACAGTCAGTGATGACCTATGATGGGTCAATAGGCCCGCAAGCAGCACATCACCATCCATTAGCTGCTCGCTCCTGAATGGGAGCTAGGCGGGGTCCTGCGCATGCACACAAAGATTTATGGAGGACAGGCCTTCCTCTCCTCCTCCTCCTCCTCCTTCTTCCTCTCCTCCTCCTCCTGTCTGGGTCTAAGAGTCCGGCGACGGGTTTGGTGCATCGGCAGGGAGATTTGTGATTTGTGAGAGTCAAGGGCGTGAGTTTGTTTCCACATTTTACCCGGTTCTGTTCTCCTGGTGCACCCTGCATTGTCGTCCAGTGCATTCGACATTAAACTTGAGACATTCCGGCTGATATTCGCCCACCCACCCCCTCCGCCCCTCCACCCCACCACCGGTTATTTCCACCCGGCGAACGGCAGCTCTAATCGGACCACCCCGTCGCACTAGCAGCGGTCCGCAGACCCGTGAAGATGTCCGGCTATCAGGGCAAGAAGAACATCCCCCGCATCACAGTGAGTCGGGTCTTCCTGGGTTCGTTTTCCTGATTATGTTGAATTGTATTGATTCATATTTATTGAATAGGTCGTTGTTTAGAAGCACGGAGAACTTAGTCGGAGTCAAACTAGTCCATAGTTTAGCCCTAGTTTGCAAACGGATGTGTTAAGTTATCATGTTCATGCTTGTTTTGGGGCGGCATGTGGTTCAGGAGACAGAGCGGGTTAGCTGGTAATCAGTAGACTGCTGGTTCGATCCTCGCCTCCTCTTAGCCGTGTCGAGGTGTCCCTGAGCAAGGCACTGCGCGCTCGTCTTGCATGGTTGACAGACACAGCCGTCGGTGTGTGAATGTGTGCATGAATGGGTGGATGTTAGGCATTATTGTGAAGCGCTTTGAGTGGCCACTGGTTAGAAAAGTGCTATTTAAATGCAGTCCATTTACCGTTTACTTGTTTTGCTGGTCAAATTGAAGCACATGACGGATGATCCACCGGCTTTGTGGTGGTATTGAGTGGCAGGTTAATGGCTTGGTGGTTTTGATTGACAGGTTGAGGGCTTGCGGTGGTGAGTGTGCAGCACTGTTCGTTTTAATAGCGTCCTCGTTGCGACAAGCTCTCCAATCAGTTTATATCTTTACTTTTCCATGGAGAATCTGCTCGCACCATCGCGCCACGCCGTCGCTAAATGTTCAAGAGTTTATGATTTATGTTTGTATCGAGTTTCCCCCTCATTTGCGTCTGTAATGTTCTTTGAGGCGCGGTTCAGTCAATAGCTAAGCTGAGCCTCACTGACTGTAGTCCAACACGACAACAGTTGGGGCGCCAATGCTGCTCCGCCGCATCCGCCCGTCCGCTCCACTCCGCGGCCGGTATCGAGCCGACCCCTCCCTGGGAGAGCTGCTCCGCGGCCGGGTTCACTGCGAGCAGCGGTTCAGTGGAAAGTAGGTGGGGTGGTGGTGGTGGTGCTGGTGGTGTGAGACAGGGGAAGGGAGCGGAACATGCCCTCGCATTTCCTTCCATGTCTGCTTTTGCTCCTCTACGACAACAAACTAAGATGACATATCCTGCCAAGGGGACACTGTAGTGGGCTACTATAGTTTACCTACTGTTATGTCCAGATTGGTGGTGCATGGTGCATTGAGCAGGCTTTCTGTTTGTGAAACCTCCAAGCACTGACCCAGATTCGGAGAACACTAGTCTTAGGCTTCCTTTTATTTATGCATTGGCCTAGCAAGCCTACCCGTTTGTATTTATATATTTATGCATGTTGGAGTGAATCATTTATGTGAAGGCTTTTGGTTCATGACTGGTTGGTTCATTGCCATCACGTTATGTGACTTGGCTGAAACTTGTCGGACAAAGTAATTATGGTGGTAATCATTGTTCATATTCCAGTTTTGTTCAGATGGCATTAAAATCCATGCACCAGATAACATAATATCATATACCATGACATTTGACATCTGCATAATAAAAAAATGCACGCACCCACACAAATAGAACACACACACACACACACACACACACACACACACACACACACACACACACACACACACACACACACACACACACACACACACACACACACACACACACACCATAGGGCTCTCTCTCACACACACACACACACACACACACACACACACACACACACACACACACACACACACACACACACTCGTTCACACCATAGGGCTCTCACACACACACACACACAGCCACGCCCACAAAGTCACAGCTAAACATCCTATCTGTGTTCTGCAGTTGTTGTTTCCAGTTGGTCCAAGTGAGCCAGCAGGGCGAGGTCTGGTGAAGCTAAAGCTACCGCATGAAGCTAAGGCTACATAGCAACAGTTTAGGATAGCATCTTCCATAGTCAATAATATTGACAAGAATATGTGACATAGGTACAAACAGCTGTATATGAATACATATTGTCATATAATTAACAGCACACTTGAATAACTAAAATTGTGAGGAAAAATGTTTTCTCACAATAACTAAAATGTGAGAAAACATTTCCATTGTGAGTGAATATAATGTGCACACAAGGGAGAGGCAGTTTTATTGTTCTGATTCGTTCCGTCCTGATCCTCTAGGGGTCGCTGTCGAGGCAGAACTAACCGTTCGCTTGTCTGGCAATCAGACTGGGGATTAACGTTGACATTTTGGTGCAAACAGCGATAATCCGAAACTAAATGGATTTGCGGCGTCTGTTCTTGAACAAAAGTGTCAGAGATGGGTGGGAAAGGGCCAACGATGTTTTGATTCATCGCGCAAAGCTCTTCTGCAGATGGCATGTGTTTATAGTTCGTTGAGGTAGCCGTCTGGGAATTTTGGTCATGGATTTTACCTGATTCATTTAAAAAACTCACTCGGGAATTTTAGGCAGCCATCCAAAGTTTGAAAGGTCATTTGTGACTCTATCAATTCCATCAGTAAACATTGTGTGGGAAAATGACAGAGCACCATAGTTAGGCCGTTGGTTTGTGAGTGTGAGGAAACCGTTTCTTTCTGTAAGGCAGGCAGAATTAACGTTCCTGCATGAGTGCATGTTTGATATTTTCTTGAACATGCTAAGTAAATTGTAATGAAATCTTTCTTCCATGTAAATGTTTAAATTCAGTTGAGGTGAGCTCAGACTTCTCCTACAATGTTATCCAATCTCAACATTGTTTTAGTTCAGCCATCTCCTGGAAACTGATACCATGAACCAAACATAGCCTGTATGGTGACTCACGGAGCTGGAGATGACATAGTACAGAGTCGGGTTGGTGGGTCCACTCTGGTGCAGACCGGGCCTTTGCGTTACTAATATCAACGTTCATGTTGTCATATTTTGACAGAAAAGCAGCAGAAAAATGAGCAGAAAACAGCACTGTTTTCTGCTCATATACAAACTGCGGTTGTAAAATGTTATAGACTGTTGGAACCTGCACTATGCTGTTTTTCCGCTGTAGTCATCACTTAGCCAATGCACTGTGTGTGTTTGTGCGTGTGTGTGTGTGTGTTTCACAAAAACCTCCAATGCTTTGTATTGACCTTTTTAACGATGGCCCAATTCTAACAATTGTATGCTGACGAATATGTAGCAAATAAATGTGTCCAAACCGCAGTGCCTAGTGGCGACCTATACATGTCCTCTTTATACAGGTATGAATAATTATTTTGCTGTCTACACCCTGGGGAGGACGTTAGTGGATTTATGTGGCACTTCCACCGTTGCCTTAGTGCTCAATGTCCAAGATAAACACTGGCCACCCCTGACTCAGCATCACTCCCCCCTGACTCAGCAGTTTGCTTTGAGCATTCAGTTTGGAAGACAACACTTTTCCCAGGTTGCTGCGGTTACATCTAAATAAGCCAACAGAATCGAAAGCAAATCTCCTTCCGCACGATATAATGTGTGTTGGTTCAATGGCATGACCTGTCCCAGGAAAACGTTAGATGTTAGCATGATGTAAAATGCTAACACTGCCACATTTTTTACAGCAATTTCTTGCATTAAAAACAACTGAGGAAAAACTGTATTTTCATTTTCCCTCCTTCAGCAATGAATTATTTGGCATTCAAAACCTTTGTTGTGATGTGCTGATTCAACAATAATCATTTATTGTCATTCTACGTTTACATTGGAGCATTCATTCAATCACACTTCAACTCACTGTATATTCCTCTAAAACAGACTCTTCTGTATGATGGGCCTGCATCACATAGTCCCAGTGGGCGGGACAGAACCAATTCCCTTCTTCCTTCAAAATAAGGTCAACAATCCAGCCATAAAAGGGCAATATGGATCTCTTCTGGAGAACACCCGTTTAAAACTGAAACAGGAACATATTTTTCTGAGTTGCACTCCCATACATGGTGTTAATATAATTCTATACTATGATACTCTGTGAGCAACAAACAGGAGTGACTCTTTGTCTGAACATTTTGGACAGAAAAGTCTAGAACCATAGAACAGCCAAGTATAGAACCGGGTTAGCATAGAACTATAGAACAGTGTTTCTTTGCTGGATTGGGAACCTCAGTAATGTGATAATATCCTGTCAAGGTGTTGTTGAGGGTCAAGTGATCTACGTGGGGTGATGTTGAAAGCACATTTGAAGTGCAGTTGCTGCTGTCTGGCAGCGTGCCGAGGAGAGAGAGAGGACGAGAGAGAGAGAAGAGCTCTCTCTCTCTCTCTGCAGAGCTCGTTGCCAGGAGGGTCTTCTCTGTACCGAGACACGACCACATGCTCCTCAACTCGTCATACCACTGTGTGAAGTGCCACACCTTGTAGAACACATCCACTCCCCTCACGCTAATGGATTAGTGGTCATGACCCTGGTGTTCCCCATATTG
The DNA here is from genome assembly GCF_949987615.1 of Pollachius pollachius. NCBI lineage: Eukaryota > Metazoa > Chordata > Actinopteri > Gadiformes > Gadidae > Pollachius > Pollachius pollachius. The sequence continues at coordinate 6,720,825 of NC_136951.1, read as the reverse complement.
TGTGAGGCCGTACTTGTGTGTGTGTGTGTGTGTGTGCGTGTGTGTGTGTGTGTGTGTGTGTGTGTGCGTGTGTGTGCATATTGACTATTCCGTGGCAGTGAGGAGGTTCCGGGGTCTGAATGTGTGGGCTTTGGGCGAAGTTGTGGAAGGAAGGAAGGAAGGAAGGAGGGAAGGAGGGAAAGAGACAAGGAAGTAGGCTCAGAGGAGGAGGACAGAGGCAGGTTTAGAGATGAGGAGAGGAGGGCAGTAGAGGAGGAGGTTGTGGAGAGGAGGAGACAGCGAGCAGCTGAATAGCCTGTCCTACTGGATGGGAACCAGGCTCCAGACAGACCTCTAACACTGCAGCCTTTGTTACCGCAGGATGCTTCAGTCCTTGTGACTACAACTTTGAGTGTGTATGTGTGCGTGTGTGTGTGTGTGTGTGTGTGTTTGTGGGGGGGGGGGGTTGAGAGAGAGTTTCAATGTGTTTGTGTGTCAGAAAGAACGGAAGAGGGTAACAGAGGCTGTGTGTATATTTGTGATTGTGTGTGTGTATGTGTGTGTCGGTGACAGACACACAAAGAATCTGAGACAAAGTGTGTGCATGTGTGTGTGTGTGTGTGTGTGTGTGTGTGTGTGTGTGCATGTATTGATACAGGAAGACTCTCCCCCTGGATAGTTTCTATGCCAGCCTGTTCAAAGGAGCAGTTTAGCTGCAATGAATGCACAGATGGAATTATAACGGACAATAAGTATTTGAGAAGAATAACCATTAGCATTTGTATGGTACTGTCATAAGCTGTACCAGTGTACAGCAGTAAAATAACACACACAAATACACACACACACAGACACACACACACACACACACACACACACACACACACACACACACACAGACTGTTCACACTGTCTTTGTTACGCCAGCTGCATACCCTGGTTCTGTTCTAATTTGTTGTGTATGCACATTTGAAAGTGGACAAAGGTTCTTAAATTGTTCTTAAAACAAATGTGGAATAGATATAGAACAGAGGGATATCAGACCTCATAAGGAGCTTGCAGCAGTCATCGTAATACAGGAGAGATAAGTTAGGAAAATATGGCAAAGAAAAGTGGGACTATTGTCAAAATACACCAAACTACAGAAGAATCTTTGAAATTGCAGCTTTATTCAAAGTATTTCTTAAACAAGTGCATGGAATGTTCAATTTGTTACGAAAGCAAAAAGATTCAAAAACATTTTCACTGGTGTTCCTTCATATTCTGACCAATCCGGCCGGCCCTCCTAGTTATTTAATTGGATAATTAATTAAAAATGTCCTCTGTTTTTCTGCAGAGCGACCGCCTACTGATCAAGGGGGCAAAGATCGTGAACGATGACCAGTCCTTCTGTGCCGACGTCTACATGGAAGACGGAGTCATCAAGTGAGTGGATCCAGGGCTCGTCAACCTCTCTCCAGTCTGTGACTTCATCTCTAGCTCTGACAAGGTCACCCCATGCATCTTTTTTTGTGTATCTGCTTGGCCCCACATCGGAAGGACAATGACCCTGTGTGTATGTACATCGCACCACACTTAAGAAGTCATTGAGTTATGGCTACGATTCTTAAGAAGCCAATCTCCCTACGCACATCCTACGACAACTTTGTGGCGACGACAACGTTTGAAAACACTGGTCCAACCCTGTGTCTTCAAGCAGTGAAACCCATGTCCCCAGGCGGGGGCCAGCCCCTTTTCATGTCATTGCAAAATACGTTAATCTCACGGTTTCCTCTGGTGCGAAGCTACAGCCACTCATCCACGTTTCTGCTTTAGCCCAACCCTGGCTTTCTCTCTCTGTCCCTCTACATCCTGGTATCTCTGCCCTCTCCTTCCGCCAGGCAAATCGGGGAGAGCCTGATCGTCCCGGGCGGGGTGAAGACCATCGATGCCCACGGCCGTCTGCTGATGCCCGGCGGCATCGACGTCCACACCCGCTTCCAGATGCCCGACCGAGGCATGACTTCGGCTGACGACTTCTACCAGGGCACCAGGGCTGCCCTGGCCGGGGGCACCACCATGATCAGTGAGCAGGGGGGCTGTCACTTCCACTCTGCTCCTCATTAGGTCACCGTCGGAGTCATCCAGGCTGTGGCTCCGCAGGGTGGAGGGATGGAGGGGCGGTTGTGTGTTGGGTGGATGTGGGGGGGGTTTGGGGGGGATGGACGAACGGATGAATAGATGAGTGGAAAATGGAATGGACGGATGGCTGGATGGTGTATCGGCTGGAGGGAGGGGTGGACAGAGAGACATTCGTGGATCAGTCGGTAGCACCTGATTCAATGAAAACCAACAGCTTCTCAGAGCTCCGCGTCTCTCTCCCCCCCCCGCCCAGTCGACCATGTGGTGGCGGAGCCGGGAGTCGGCCTGCTGTCGGCGTTCAACCAGTGGAGGGAGTGGGCCGACAGCAAGGTGTGCTGCGACTACTCCCTCCACGTGGACATCACCGAGTGGCACCGCGGGCTCCTGGACGACATGGAGGCCCTGGTCAAGGACCACGGTGCGTTACCCCCCCCCCCCCCCCTATCGCACGCTCGCCCCCACCTTACCCCCCTGCCCCCCATCTTCACCTCCACCCGACTCCCCAACTCCACCTTCTCCCCAACCCCCATCTTCATACCCCTCCCCGCCATCTCCAGCTCCTCCCCCAATCTTCACCTCCTCCTCCGCCACCCCCTTCCTTCCCCAATCTCCACCTCCTCCCCCAATCTTCCCCTCCTCCCCACCCCCCATCTTCATACCCCTCCCCCCCATCTCAACCTCCTCCCCCCATCTTCCCCTCCTCCCCCAATCTTCCCCTCCTCCCCCAATCTTCCCCTCCTCCCCATCCCATCCCCTGTGCTGCAGCACCACCACCACCTACTCCTCCACAACCAATCACACTCCGGCTGAAACCAGATGTTCATTTGAGTGTTCATTCCTTTACAGCATATGTTTATAATATGATCCCAACCAGATGTTCATATAAATATCTCCTGCAGCAGAAGACATTTGTGTACACTCTATTATGCACAGTGTGGCGTGGAATGGAAATACAGGCACGCAAGCAGCGATAAAGAGTGCCAGACTCCCCTAATCACGGGGCGTGTTGTCCTCCTCAGGTGTCAACTCCTTCCTGGTCTATCTGTCTCAGAAGGAAGACCAGCAGATCGCGGACAACCAGGTGAGACTTTTACTGTGAAAGGATTTCATTTGATTCAGTAATGAAATTATGTGGATAGTTGCATTCAAATGATGTGAATCCTTCATTAATGAATAACACGAGTCAAAACATCCATAACACCCCTTACACATGAACCAAATAATTACAAACATCACTCTTTACACATGAAAACCATAAGTCAAAATATCACCCTTTACACGTGAATAAAATAGGTCATGGCATGATCCATCATGTTATCTATATAACATAACCAGCCCAGTATAATCACTTTGATTTTTTTGAGATTATTAAATACTTATAGTATTTATATGTACTATATATTGACCATATATAGCGTGTGCTAGTTGATATGAACTAATTTGGTGATTTATTAGTTATACTATATGTCCTACTATGTTTTTACTTGTCCATCGATCCTGCAGGTGTACGAGTTGTTCAGCATTCTCCGTGATCTGGGAGCCATCGCTCAAGTCCATGCAGAGAACGGCAGCATCATAGCTGAGGTACGACAACAGACCTCTAAAACATTAGCAGATATCAGATATTTCCCATTCGAGTTTAGGCTAATACTAAAAATGATGATGATGATGATGTGTGTGTGTGTGTGTGTGCGTGTGTGTGCAGGAGCAGCGTAGGGTCCTGGAGATGGGGATCACCGGGCCCGAGGGCCACGTCCTGAGCCACCCAGAGGAGGTGAGACACATGAACACATGAATGATCTTCATCCATCAATAACCCAAGGTGACCGGTGAAGCCCCAGTCAAGTCAGCTGAAGTCAAACTTGCTTTATTGACAAAGTTCTGTATCAAAACTACAGTGTCAAAAAGGACAGGTTTAAAGTTAGATTTACAGATTTATAGGAAAATCATTAAAAGATTGTGTGCTTTGCTGAAGATTGTCTGCACATGTTTCTCTTTCAACGAGACACAGGGAGTGGAGTCGGGTCTGTCCCGTTGGCTAGAGTAAAGAAGCACGTTTCTAAAGGACACCTGGACACAGTGCAGGGTAGCTAAACTAATGCAAAAAACGAGCTGTGCAGATTATAGACACTTATTTCCCCAACTCACTTTATACCAAATCACCTCCCGTGTTAAAATCATAACTATGTTCATATTTCACATGGTCTCAGAATGCTTGCCGCTGCTGGTTTTATATTATCATATTCTAATGTATTTTATTCATCCCAATACGTTCTTCCCCATCTTATGTAATCGAATGTAATGTATCGCACCTCCACCTCTCCCTCCCTCCTCTCCTCAGGTGGAGGCGGAGGCAGTGAACCGGGCCGTGACGGTAGCCAATCAGACCAACTGTCCTCTCTACATCACCAAGGTGATGAGCAAGAGTGCTGCTGATGTCATCGCCCAGGCCAGGAAAAAGGGTGAGGACTGAAACGTCCAAAAAAAATCAACCATTGACCATGAACATACACCCAAGGCGAGCGCGACGCCGATCGGTCTAACGCAAGCGGTCAGGGTAGGGGAGGGGAGAGAGCTCCATCCGGCTGAAGGCGGTTGCTGGCTGTGTTTCAGGGACGGTGGTGTTCGGGGAGGCCATCACAGCCAGTCTGGGCACGGACGGCTCCCACTACTGGAACAAGAACTGGGCCAAGGCGGCGGCCTACGTCACCTCCCCCCCGCTCAGCCCCGACCCCACCACCCCCGACTACCTCACCTCCCTGCTCTCCTGGTAACCCCCCAGCGCCCCTCACACACACACACACGCACACACACACACACACACACACTGCAGGAGGTTGTATAACTGACTTAATGTTATATTGTCTAAAGATAACCATTTCCAGAAATCAAAGTAGCAAGCTTTCCATTGTTGCATGATTGCATCATTAGAACGTCTCAAAGACAGGGTCAAGGTGTGCATGTTGTAAAACGCACAGCATAGCAGAGTCATTCAGAACGGTGGAATGATTCATGACCAGGGCAAGCACCATATACACCTGAAGGCACGTGGGGTCACGTGACATCCCAGTAGGGTCACGTGACATCCCATGAGATAGAGCAACCTCAGGTATGGTCGTGTGACCAATGTGACGGAACGTGGTCGTGCACACCGCCACTTTGTGCCGCTCTACCTGCTCAGCGAGCGAGCTGCCCCCCCCCCCCCCCCCTCCCTGCCTGCGCGGCGGTCTCTCACCCCCTCCCCTCCGCGTTGCAGCGGGGACCTCCAGGTGACGGGCAGCGCTCACTGCCCCTTCATGACCGCCCAGCGCGCCGTGGGCAAGGACGACTTCACCCTCATCCCCGAGGGCGTCAACGGCACCGAGGAGCGCATGGCCCTCATCTGGGACAAGTGTGTGGTGAGGACCCCCTCCCTGTCCGTACAAACCCCCTGATCCTAGCCTGCGGCCGTGCGGTGAGCCACAGGTTCCCAGGGTGGCTGGGGGAATCGGTCGCCCTCCCGTGATGTGAGCAGGCCGAGGGCTTTTTATAGCATTAGGATATCACCTAATCGTGTAGGGACATGGTTATTAAAATGGTTACTATAGACGGCCCAATGCGATTTACCAAAAGAAACACGTGACAACCTGAAATGCAATCATTTTTTAAAAACCAATCATCATTCTTCAGCCCAGCAATATGCTCCCTCAAGACAGCGGAATGGTTGCCAAGCAACACATACTGGCATACTTCAAGATTGGCAGTGCAGTGATACAAAAAACGAGTTGTTATGCGACCACAGGTTACAAGCTTATATAGAGTACTTCATCGGCTTCGAGGTAATATCGATTTTTATAGCAACATTTTATCATCTTCACTTCACCCCTGGGTTTCTGTTAACCTCTGACCCCTCCCCCCTGACCTCTGACCCCTCCCCTGCAGGCGTCTGGCAAGATGGATGAGAACTACTTTGTGGCGGTGACCAGCACCAACGCGGCCAAGCTCTTCAACCTGTACCCCCGGAAGGGCCGCGTGGCGGTGGGCTCCGACGCTGACCTGGTGCTCTGGGACCCCGACGTCACCAAGATCATCTCCGCCAAGAACCACCAATCAGTATGTCTGGTCCTATTCATATTAATTACCAGACCTGGTTCCACCTTCGCATTGGGTTTCAGATCCACAGCTCGTTATATCCGGCTTATTAATATTAACACTCTATACCAGGTTCCACCTTTGTTTTAGTTTGAGAACCACATCTGAGCGTCTGGTCTTATAAACAGATTTGCATATGAACAGTACTTAAAAATACCCGAGGGGGATGGTTTCCCCTACAAGTAGTAGCCATTTGTTTCACATCCACTATTCTGTAAGTCGATTTCTTAATAATAATAATACACATACCTGTTGCTTCCTTTACCTGTGTCATTGTGGCCGATTGTAGTGGCAGTTAATGTGAAGTCATAGACCGAAGCCAAAGAATGGTGTGTGGATCACAGATCAGCACGCCTGTTTGGCGCTATCCGCTTGTGACATCACAAGTGGGAGTGTCAGTCCGCCAGCAGGGAGGTGACAGAGGTGTTGACCTACACATCATACATCTGGATGGACAGTCTCACTAGTGATGCCCGTGTAATCACCCACACATCTGGTGGTGACGCATGGCAACAAGCTCTTGTCCTTGTACATTCACCTTACTCATGCCCTCTGGTTTGCAAATGTATTTTTATGTATGAGAACTATTCTTACCCACAGCTCATTTAACCAGTTGCCTTAGTCACGTACACAAGCCTTGACATTACCCTGGCCTGTAATTCCTCTAATTCAGTTTGGCAGACAGCACAATACATCCCACTGTTCTACCGGCCTATCCGATGACTTCTTCACCGTTTTCTATGCTTCTAAGTGCTTCTGATTGGTTTAAAACCTCAGAAGTAGGGCGTGTTCTTCGTACTTTTACGCTGTACGACGCCCATGGGAATGATGTCATCTTAAGAATCTGCCAGTTCAAGAACATGGCAACCTATCGTAAGCTTGTTACTGGAGATCCTGGAGCAAGGAGGGCTCAGGCATGAGTGTGTGTGTGTGTGTGTGTTTGTGTGTGTGTGTGTATGTGTGTGTGTGTGTGTGTGTGTGTATGTGTGTGTTTGTGTGTGTTTGTGTGTGTGGTGTGTGTGTGTGTTGGTGTGTGTGTGTGTGGGTGTGTTTTGGGTTTTTTGGGTGTGTGTGTGTGTTTGAGTGTGTGTATGTGAGCGCAACCAGTAAGCCAATAGAAGCTAGTTAGGCCCGGCGATGAGGTCACCCGTCTAAAGACATTCATACATCATCTGAGCACTTTCCCCCATGACATCATGGAAGAAGTCAATGGGACTGGGAGCAGATCCATAATAGTAACATTACAGCTTGTGTTACCATGTAGGATAAACACATGCATTATGAAAGACTGACACACGCGCACACACACATACTGTACATGAACGTACATACCCCTATGATACATACATACTTACACACAAATGTATCAACAAAAGCCATGCATTCGACAGCATTATGACAGACACACACATAAACAAGATGTTTGACCACAACCCACCAATGCACACGCAAGTAGACGCACGCACGCACACACACACACACACACACACACACGCATACACGCACACACGTACACACACACACACACACACAAACACACACACACTGTACATGCAGACACATGTGTAAGTGCATGCACTCACATACCCAGGCATGCACACACACACACACACACACACACACACACACACACACACACACACACACACACACACGCAAACACACAAATGCACTCACACCTCACATGTGCATGCACTCACACACAAACACAAGCCTGTACTGTTGGTGAATTATTCCCAAATGAGATCGTTCTGTCTCCCTGACTCGGCTCCAGTTTCCTCAGTGAGGAAGGATCATGACATCACATCACACCATTCAGGACTTCTATCTTTATTTTGTTAGTCAGCATTACAGCGAAACAGTAGGCTTCTCTTTCGCTATCGAACTCAACCCTCCCCCTTTAGAGCCATGTCTCTCCATGTGGTTGTGGTGTTATGATTATTACCCATCAGCCCCGGCAGTGGAGCCCTTGGGAATCACCGGTCGGCTCCGGAACCGTAGCCGGGGCGGTGGTAATGTTCCGGAAGGCCATCTGTCTCTAATGGATTGCGTGGTTTGGGCTGAAAGTACCACTTCATCAGAATAATGTCTTCATGACACAATGGCCACGCCTAACGCTGACGTGCTCGTGTATCAGTCGATATTGGGTGTCTACAACCGTTTGATTGAAGTCGTGTTGAAAGTGTGTATTGAATTTACCCAAATTACAAATAATATATCCCTACCCTTCCTGTGACTACTACTGTACAACATTATGGCTGCTTTCAGGACTCATTGTCACGAAAGCCTTTCTTAATTTCATCATTCAGCTTCTGTACCCTCCCCGAAATTACATGATTATCTTCATTACTGAAAAACGTACATCCATTCAAAAATTCCCGCTCTTATTTAAATCTATTGATGTTAAGATTTAAAAATTGATTACAAAAATGTATCTGAACATGCGCCTTCTCCGACCTGAGCCAGTTCGTGACCCCGCCACTGAGTGTTCCCTCGTCCCCAGGCGGTGGAGTACAACATCCTGGAGGGGCTGGAGGTGCGTGGCGGGCCCCTGGTGGTGATCAGCCAGGGGAAGATCGTCCTGGACGAGGGCGACCTCCACACCACCGCCGGGGCCGGGCGCTACGTGGTCCGCAAGCCCTTCATCGACCACGTGTACAAGCGGATACGGGCCCGCAGCAAGGTCAGTGGTCCGACCCACTGCGTCCCCGGCTGTCGAAGGCCAGGCGTGGACCACACGTGTGGTTTGCTTCTCACTTTATTTCTAGGTTAGGTATCATATGCTGTAAAGTTCATGATCATCGCGATAAAGTGTAACATATTTGGCAGTGAGTCTGTAGTGAGACAAACTTTAAGATTATTAAGATTATTTCGGTATTTGAAGTAATCATCTTATTATCGATCTCACAATAATAGCATTTCCTAACAAACAGATTTGTCGCACATCATTTGAAAACGATCTAGTCGAAGCTACACATCTGTATCTATGTAACTAACTTAAGTGAGAGAAAGCATTTATAAACTGGCACAAAGATGCCGTTCAAGAAGCCGCCCAACGCTGCAATGCTGACCAAAGACAACATTACTAATAAAGGGTGGATGTTTTCTCCAACCCGCCCCCCCCTTGTCCCCCAGCTGGCGGAGATGCGGGGCGTCCCCAGGGGTCTGTACGACGGCCCCGTGTGCGAGGTGTCCATCGCCAGTAGGACCGCGAGCCCTGCCCCCTCCACCAACGCCTCCCCGGCCAAGCACGCCCCCTCCGGCGGCGCCCAACCCCCTCGCAACCTCCACCAGTCCGGCTTCAGCCTGTCCGGTCAGTAGACACGCCTTCACCTACTGGCACTCATCAGGACACTGTTCTTTTTATTCTTATTTATTCAACCCTTTTATTCTCGGGCACCGTAAAGAGAATTTCTTTCCGTCTGTGGGGACCCAACCACACACAGGAAACTCTGTTGTAGATTCATTTAACCAAGGATGCGTGGTGTGGTCTTGAGTTTCCTGTGAGTGTTCTGTGCGTTGTCAAACCCAATTTTGGTTCGATCCATGGCATGAGAAACGCTGATTAATGAGCTACATTGACCGCAACAATTAAACGTGATTACTCAGATGATTGGAATTGTGAGGTTGATTCGTCTCTACAAGCCATATCAGAATCCATCCACTTGTGACATCCGAAGTGGGAGTGTCCATTCACAAGGAATGTGAGCCGGGACTTTACAAAATTGCTTGTAATGACGAATTTCCCTCACGTCTGATCGTTAAAAGCTTTTCATGCTTGGGGCAAAGATATTGAGACTAATAAGTGAATAGACAATAATGTGAGGTCTGTTTTTGACACCTAGGCTCTCAGGTTGACGACAACATTCCTCGTCGAAACACTCAGCGCATTGTGGCGCCACCTGGTGGCAGGACCAATATCACCACTCTGGGATAGATCCCTGCACTTGAAGCCCCACCCTCAACTGGAAAAACTAAGACGTAGACGACGAAGAAAACACTAATTTGAGCACTTTGTATTATGAACACTTATAATTTGAGGGTTTTATACAGTACTTTTTACCCGTCATGTATTTTTTTTATCGGTGCGTTTCGTTTTTTTCGATTATGTAGTTTTATTTGATAACATTACAATTAAAGGGAAATTTCCACACAAGCATTAAACTGATTCAGATTGATAAGAGCAGCGGAATGATACACGTGAAGTTAAAATCGGCAAAGAAGAAGTGACATCAGTATCGATTTGCTTAGGAAGAACATCTAACGGAATAGCAAGCTAGCCTGCTTAGTTAACGAAGTCGTTTTCTCCTGTTGTACTCTACGGTACAGCGGAAAGACAGATAATGTTTACAAGTTTACGTCCTTTCTCTGAAGATAAACAGATTTTAATCAATTTTAATATTTTTTCACTGGAAGAGGTGACATTTTGAGGGACATTGTCTTTGAGTTGCAAACAGTGCCATCTTCAATAATGCCATTAAGTTCGTGTACACTTTGGTTCTTCAATTTGAACTCAGAAGCATTACTTTGTTCCAATAGGATAATCCCTTGCATTAGCCAATGCTAACAGTCTTAAATCAACTTCAATAGGGTGCCATCGGATTAATCGAAGTTGAATTATTCATTCATTGCTGTCTCTTTTCCTTCCTCGTAACCTTCACAACATCTTTAAATCCAAAAAAACTTTAAACCACATTTAAATTAAAATAATTTAGTTATTCTTCAAAAGCCTTTTAGTTTTCAAACTTCACATATTTATTTCAGTTAGCCTTTAAGGTCTAGAAATTAAACAAACCGCCATCGTGACTGTTGCCCTAGAGAATGACAGATGCCATCCATTAAACTTAGAGTAGTGAATGTATCATCATCATTTACAACTGCCTCTTTTATACACATCCATCCTTCAACCTTTAACTATTTATGTGCCTGAATCCACAAGATGTATTGATCGTTTGGCTTTGTTGCATCTTTCTTTGGAGAAGAGGTTGTAAGATAAACAATGTAAAATAGCCAGGATAAACCGATTATAAGGTGCCAGATTTGTGCGTACGCAGGGGCCTGTTCGACAATGGGTAGTGCCTCTGTTATGACTATGCTCGATATCTTGAAATGTTTCTTGTTTTACTTTAGCTAGCCGTCGTTACAATGCTACATGGTGTCGTCCTGTAACTATAGGGGCCTTAGGGCTGAGCACTTTTAATTTCCCGCTTGAAAGTAGACATGAGCTGACGTGTTTGTTGACTAGCGTGTGGTGTTGGTGTGTGAGGTGTGTAGGACTCTCACGGCTGTATATATACGCCGGGCTGTTGGTGCCTCAAAGTGGAAGAGTTGTATACGCTCTTCGTTTGATTCGATTTTGTTGCATGGGTCTGGTTCTTATTAAGCCAGGAATAAATCCTTCAGTTTGTCTTTACCCTTTGCTCTTGTGTCAACGCCATGTTGATGTCATCACCACGAATCACTGAACTTCCTCCCCTTCCATTTGTTTTTGCCTTAACTCCCTCACACACACTTACCCTGGTGCGTGCACACACACAGAAGCGCGCGCACACACACACACACTGTTCTCATGTTAGCGTTACTAATAGCGTATCTATTTAAGGAATCCGACGGAAAACATGAAGGGAAAGATTGAAAGATAAACAGGAACCCCTTTCCCACAACGTCTCATGTTTCCTACTCCTGACTGACTTGCTAAGAGTTTAAATTATACACAGTAGACACAGTTCACTTTGCTTGTTAAACACTGAATATAAAATGTTTCTTTTTCTACTTAAAAAAAAGATACAAATCTGACATTGAAACTGCATGTCACCACAAAAAGGATAAAAACACAAACCAGGTGACTCTGTGCCCTATTGACCCTCTTGCAAATGGATGTCCATGTCTGTTGTTAGGATTGGGGTGGGGCAGGCTTCAACAAAGAATCTTGTGTCTCAGCCTCATAGTTTCCAGGCGTCCGCCCCCCTACCGTTATTCGCCTCCTATAAGGGGTCTTAGATGACGTTGGAGGGAGGAGGAGAGGGAGAGGGAAGAAGGGGAGGCAAGATGGGTGAGAAGGATAAGGAGAGAGAGGAAAATGGCGGGAGAAGGAGTGAGGCAGGGAGAGAAGGAGGAAACAGGGTCTCCCTCGGTAGGGGGCTCTCCAGAGACTGAAAGCATGCACCCCTTTTTTTCCAGATTTTCCACACAGACTTATTCTCAGTCTCTCGCTTTCTCCCTTTGGCTTCTTCTTTGTGTACTGTGGTTGTCACGGCGACCGGGCCCTGGATTCTTTCCTGTTGTTTGTGATCATGTCATGGCAACGCTGGTCCCATAATAGATTACCATAAGGCCCAAAACCTCCTTACTGGTGCTGATCACACACACACACACACACACACACACACACACACACACACACACACACACACACACACACACACACACACACACACACACACACACACACACACACACACGCACACAGTGTTGTCTTCATTATTTCCTGACGATATACCTCATGTTGTTATAACACATTTGCTATTTAACATGCAACATGCTCACGGTGCTTAAAATGTTTTTAAACCAAGAGTTCAGAGGGTTTGGAGTTCATACACATATGCACGCACACACACACAGACTCACTATTATGTGCTTCGTCATGCTGCAGACCCTACTGTAACCCCCACGATAAAAGCCTTTCCCATTGTGAGAGTAATTGGATTCATGGCGCGTTCTTTGTCCGGATGGCTGTGGGGTTGCATCCCATAGATGATGTAAAGATGTATGAAGACTTGAAATGAAAAATAAAGAAATTAAAAATAGGAAATGCTTGTCTTTGGTTGCTTGAACAGAGAGAGAAAGAAATGATGAGTTAATAAACGATATTAAAAAGCCTGTGTTTCTGTGTTACCTTATCCATGCATGACGTAAATTGGTGGTGACGCACATCTGAATATATCTGAATCTAATAAACGTGAAAAGAAACGTAAAACAGTTTTATACTCTAGCAACTACAATGAGAAGAAGGAAAAACACAGAAGCATACAATTTGATTGTGTTCTCAGGACCACAAATTGCATACAGTGACAACTGTTGTACAAAACAGAACTACCAACCATAACGGTTATATCCCTTTGTACCCCTACGGGGCGCCACTGTACCGTTCGCATCGCATAGTATTTAATTTTTTTCAGGCATGTAACATTGAATAAAAGTTAGTGCGCATGAGCACAAGTCTGTTCCATCGGGATCGATCCATCCGTGTTTTGCAGCCAACCGGCTGCAAAACAACAATCAAGCCCATCTGTCTGAAATCAGGTAAGCGCACTACCCCAATTTAATGGAGGGAATAATAGCAACACTTCGTCTAACATATGACCATGCGCATCTGAAGTGGTCATTCCTTAAAGGTCAGTCCTTTCTCTTTCAGGGTAGGCCTACAGCAAGGGCCGCTGCTGGTCGTTTCGGTGCCCTACGCGAGCGGGGTGGGGGGGGGGGGGGGGGTGAGGGGAGCCTCTTTTTATATATTAGGTAAAAACATCTAATTTGCCGAAATTGAGTGATAGGTTATACAATTAAGAAAAAACAACGGTGGGCCTCTTCATAACTAACTGATAAATATATTTTTTAATTCAATGATGTAATAATTTTATTTTATTATTATTCATTTTTTTACAAAGCTTAATTTTTGGTACCCCCACAGGTAGTTGGTGCCCTACACTCTGTGTGTATGGAGCGGCAGGCCTGCCTGCAGCAGGTCCTTCCTTATGGAGGAAAGAGAGAATTAATGAGTGCATAGTAACTTATCATTTTAAAGACTGTTTTAACAAATAACTGGTAAAACAATTATTTAATGTACTTTTATATGGAGCATAAATTAAAACAAAGTATTTAATTGAAAATCCCTGCTTCTTTAAATCAGATTTAAGTATACATTATATATCTATATAAATACATAGAAGCAGCTTCATATATAAAGCAGATATAAAGACACTGATATTTTTTTAAAATGCATTTAATGATGGTTAAATCAGTCGATTCATCATGATGTTTTAAACACTCTTTTAAAAGGATGTTTAATCCCTTTTGTCAGTATTTTTCCTTGTAGGTCATTTAATGCATTTCCTTTTTGCAATTCATCTCCCAAGCTATTTTAACAAAGAAGAGCCTTTTATTTAATGCTCACAAATAACCAACACAGTTGCTGCGAGCCTGCGACTGTGCCACTTAAGTCTGCAAGATGTAACGCAAACTCTGATTGGCTTTAGGTTGACTCAGACATCGACGATGTCCATCGTGATCTGTTTCCTTATTATTAATATTTGTATGCCTGTTTTGATGTTTTTAATATTTTGCATATTTTTAAACCAGATTAATAATAATTTTGTAAATCTAACAATACACTTGCTCTTTTCATTGCTTAATTTATATTTCTCTCCCTAAACTGTTTGGGTTAATGCTCCATAAAACAATATATTTAATAATTATTTGACTAATAATATAATGATAATAATAAAACTGATAATTCTTCTTTGAAAGGATGGCTACTAAACAGTCTAAACTTTCCATGGCCCAATTTGTCGTCCTACCCAAACACTGATAGTATTTATATCATTTGCCATGCTATTCTCGGGGCTGTAACTCACTCGTTAGACAGTTATTTCATTTGTCTCGCATGACTTTGTTCTACTATTTGTTCGAAGAAGAACAAACATGGATGGCAATTAAAGAAAATGCAGTTGTGTTGAATATGAACTAGGCCCTGAAAGAGATTATAATAAATCAATTATAATTGCAGCAATACCATTCACTCCCAGATCCCCTTTTTCAAATCATTACAAATTCCAATTTCTATGTTAACACATTAGGCAGGGGGTGAAACTAGTGGTATCACTGCAATTCCATCGACCCTCCTGACAAGCCTATGAAAGGGTCCACAGAGTTAACATGATCACATTAACATCCTAAAAAGTTGATGCATACATACCACTGAATAGGTGTATTGTGTTGTTGACACCCGGCTGTAGTCCAGGACGGCAGCGTGTGTTCACTTGTTGTTTAATTTGTAGGCTACCATGTGAAGTCAGGGCACTTCATTGAGTGTGAAGATTGACGGTGGCATCAAAATGGCCACCCCATACCCTTCCCCATCAACGTCATAGGTTTTGGTCAATGATATTAGGGAATTGTTCAACAACACTTTGTGAGACGCAAATAAAAGTGATTTTGGAGTTTATTTAATGTTTAATGACCACACAGATGAGGCTGGTTGACTCCTCTAACAGTATATATATATATACTGTATATATATATACAAACAGCTCATAAGAAGACAACACAACATAAGGTCGAAGACAACATATGTCGATCGACATGACACAACAAATAGCTCTATAAAGTGCAATGAATATATTGTAAACAAATGCGTCTGGAAGACAGCGTGTATATGAATCTCTTTGTGATTCAGTGGGAATAAGCTGCATTTGAAGATGGATGCTGGGGAGTCTATGGATAATGGTTCCTCGTCTACTAGAGGTATGTTAGGACCCGGGCTTGTTGACAGGCTATATCTATATAATGTATGGACATTTTTAGAACTTCAATAATAGGATCATGGGGATCCAAAAGGTTGGAAACCATTGAATAAAATAACTGTCCAAAAGAATATCCAATTTCCAGACAGAGGTTTCGTCTTTTGTAGAACATAAACTGCTCTCCCTCTCAGTTCAACATAACACCCTGGCGACATAATCACTCTCTTCCCCCCTTTTCCTCTGTTACCAATATTTAGACCATAGTCTCTGTTTGTGTGACCACAGGTCTGGGTTCTATCCTCACTCATAAGTCTGGTCTGTCCACTGGCCGGCTGACCCTTCCAGACCTACTGTGAGGTATCGGCCCTCAGTCAGGCAGGGGATTAACAGTTTCCTGGGCCCTCTGTGTTCTATCATTTTACTGGATATCTGCTGCTTAGGAGAGGCAGTCCTTTCCCCTTTCTCTTTCTCTTTCTCAGTCCTACGGTGTCAGGCACTGCCTTTGATGGTTGCGTCAAACTTTAGCTCTCTGCTCTGTTCTTCTCGGCTCACAACAAAACTTACATCACCGAAACCCTTGGCTTAATCTTTGAGGACACCCCTAGCCACCAAGCCAAGGTGTTTTAGCTCTGATGTTCCTTGTGTATTCTATCATGGATATCTTCCCTCAGAGTCTTCAGTTTTACCATGCGGTGTCCCCCTGTGACCAGGCCGTTGTGCTCAGACAGCTCACTTCTCAAAGTGTAGTAGTCTCTGATGATGACTGGTATATTAGAGACAGGTCGAGAGAGGGACAGGTACTGAGAGAGGTACAGGTAGAGGGAGACAACGCAAAGGGAACACAAAGCCGGAGTGCCTAAAACCCCCACAGTTTAGTGAATTTGACCTTCAAGCGCGAACAGCGTGTCAGCCAACCCCGTGTTCCTGCCACATATAGGCCTGACCGCCACATACAAGTCCTGCAGACCCAGGCTCCACTGCACGCTCCTCTGGTTTGTGTTTTTCAACTGCTGGATGTACACCAAAAGCAATGGAGAACAAAAACCCACATACACCTCAAAGTCTTTCAATGCCAAATCAGTGCAAAAGCACTATTGAAAAACTATTTTTCAATAGTAGAGTAATTGTGAGAAAGTTGGCACTGGTCTGACCCCCGCCCAAAGCCTTTCCTAAAGATATAACTGTTTCCTGGCCAAACTCACATTTTGAGAGATTAATTGTAATCACTGCAGAAACAATCAAACAAAGCGGCAAGCTGCTTAATGTGGTCGGCTGGCACGAACACATTTTTAATAACACAAAATAGCAAAATAACAATATCAGGTCATTGGCCTTTGGATCCACTCCTCAGTGTGAGTTCGACTTGGTTACGGCAGAGCTTCATCGCAGCCTACAAGTTTCCAAACTCGCATGAGTTCCACTGTATGAGACCATTCTGATGATGGCTGCAATTACCTCAACTGAAGCGTTGATGTGAAGCATTCTCGGACGTCTAGCGCCCTACATATATATTTGAAAGCTGGGATATTCAGACGAAAGTTAACCTAGCCTAACCCAGTAGTCCCCAAATATGCTTAAACGTTAAAAAAAAGAAGTCATCAAACAATACCTTTCTAATTCATGAATATCCAGATGTTCTAAATATTCAGGTTCAGCCCTAGTGACAACCGGCCAGACCAGACAAGACAGTGGTCTCCAACATCTGGAAGGTAGCAGGTACAATACACATATCAACAGTATACTGTATGTATTATCTGGCTTGATCAATTATTTCATTAAAGGTTAAGGGGATTTGCCAATACCCTCTTAAATAATCCAGTTTGGCCCAAAATTACCATTACCAAGACAATCAGCACATTCCTCTAGGAGAGGCTTTGTGACGTCATTCACTTTTACAAAAATATTTACAAAAGCGATCACTTTTGTCAGATTTGTCTACCAAAGGACAAGGAGAACTCTGTAAGCTAAAGCTTGCCGCAGCGATATTGTGCTCAAGCATAGACTGAACCTCTTTTCTAAGCCTCTGCCGTTGATCAAGAATAATGCGGTTGGAATGCTGTTTAATAGAAGCTCCATCTCCTGCCACATATTACCTTTTTCAAAGTACCCTAAAGTGCTAGTCTGGTTTATAGGGCTACGTTTGCTTGAGCCAACTTCTTGTTCCCTGTTCCCTGATTTCGGCAACATTAGCTCGCAAATCCTAGGGTTAATGGTTAGGGGATGTTATCCAAATGAACTTGAGCTGAAGTTCCTGTCGAGCCCTTTCATATTGTACATAGGATATATGCCTAATCAAATAAACGTGACTGTAAACTTGACTTAGTGAGCTCAGTCACACATCGGCAGAAGGCTCCAGGACTATTTACATACTCGCCTCGACAAGTTTGGTGGTTGTCAACTTGAACCAGATAATGCATTAGAGGTTGTAGTTTGGCAGTTGGTAAACAAGAGAGCTGGTTTTAGCGTCGGAGGTGTAATGTCGAGGTTGGGTTTGCTGAGGGATCACATGCCTCTGTCATTGCATCGCGAGCAGGCCTTCCAGTGATATAGGCCTATGACCTTTCTTAAGCAATTGACGACCCTAACACATATTGTTTTGTTATTTTTTGTAGGAACCACAGCTGCATCATTTTGAAGTTATATATATATATATATATATATATATATATTTATATATATATATATATATAAGTGCTATTTTGTTTGTAATTTGAATGTTTACCTAGAACAGTACACTTCCTCATGATCGTTTCCTCTTGAAAATAAGTTCTTGAAAGAAAATCAATTTGGGCTAGTATTGGGCAATTCTGATGCTATCTCATGAATAGCCACACCCCGTATTTCCGGCTAATGTGTACAGGCCTGACAAGCTCTGAGCAATGGTACACCATCAGCAATATATCCCTTCTAAATATTTAAGGTTATAGCAACCCAGTAACTAAATATTAATATTGCTTTTCCCCACGAAGACAACAACACAAGCAAATATTTGCGACATTAATATTACCTCGCATCCCAGCGAAAAATATAGATACAGATTCAAGTATTGGAGGGACTGGCATCTGTTTATAGTATAAGTATTTAAGTATAAGTACTTGTGTTAGCATGTTCAAAATGATGCAGCTAACCGTGGTTTCTACGAGAAATAACAAAACAACATGTGTTAAGGTCGTCAACCACTTGAGAAAGGTCATAGTTATCTATAACTGGTTGGCTTTCTCACATATTATTTAGTGTTGTCTAATGTGTAGTATAATGCAAGTATAATGTAACATGATTACATTAATTCCTTCTCTTTCCTATTCTCAGATTAATACATTTTTTGACTGAGACCTAATATCTAATGTTAAAAATTCATCAACTTCTTTCTTCTTCATGGATTTAAGCTTTATTATTTTATTATATTAATGAAACAAGCATATCTTTTAATCAATACGATCATGGAAAGGGCTGAATATTTACATAAACTGTTTCAATGTTAAACATTGCCAATTTACCTCCACCTTTTGTTTAAACACAATTATTATTATTTTTAAATGTATTTTATTTTTTTATTTACAATACAATAAGAATACAAAGTACTAATACAAACAAAAGTAGACACTAAGGGTAAATGCTAAATTAAATGATAAAAGTAAGCAGAAGACAAGACAAACACAACAACAACAACAAATAGGGCAAACAAATATAGATGGTATTAACAGCATAAATTCTAAATTCTAAAATTGTAAAGTATACAGTGTAATTTGTAAATTATAAAGTGGCTATAATTTACAATTTACAAAGGTATTTTGTAAATTGTAACACAATTATTTTTCACGGTTATTCTTTTTTTATGAACAAAGTTTAGCACATTGTAGTACATAGTTACCTTTTGAGATTCTTAATATGGTGTTAAATCTTTCAACTTTGATACAGAAATATCTTAACTGCTATAATGGCGAGTCATTGACGTCCATTATATTCCGAATGACAAACTTGGACTAGACAATTTCAACATTTAACCTGGGGTCTGAACAAACCAGAAAAATTCCCTAACTTGCAAAGTATAAGTCAAACTTGTATCATCTTATTACACAGTGTAGATACACTTAACAAAAAACAAACAGGAAAATACTAAAAGTGAATAAGAATAAGGAATAATTTAGAATTTAGTATAAGGAAACAAAGAAGAATAAGGAAACAAAGTCAAAATTCTGATTCTATCTTTAGTTATTGGATATAGCACTTGTACAACAATCAATACAAAAGGTTTCAAGCAATAATCAGCAGTGTGGCTATCATACAGTGCACCTAGAATGTTAAAGACGACATCAAGAGTGAGCAATAAGTAAAGAGCGATGCCTTCACAGAGAGAACGGACGCTGGGTGTGATTGGCGTTCTGGCTCTTTTCCCAGCGTATGATCCTCCACTCACAAACTCTTTGTTGATAATTTCCTATACATAACATATGCCCTGACATATGATAATATTGGTCGTCAATTTAATGTGACGATGAATTGTATAATGGTGGTGTCATCATTCTAAGACGAATATAGTTTGTTTGTGGATGAAATTATACATCGTCGTGGCAACGCTGGACATCAGGCTACTGTTCTGATAATGTGGCCTGTCAGTCACTTTTACATCAACTGATGTCAATGCATTTTTTCTGTTTCCTCATTACACCACGCTAAAACCAAAAACGTCTCTCTCGGCACTTCAGATCGAGAGCGAGTAACCTCATCAGTGGAACGTGAGTGAGTCACACAGGAGCAAAATAGCATCCAAATGACTTTTAAGATCACTTGCCGTGGTATTGAGTTACAGAGCTCTTGTCTTCACACTGCTGACGCAACATAAGACTAGAGAAAACACAATGTTGTTCACCTTGAGACCAATCAGTGGAGTTGTTTAGTGTTCACAGAAAGACAAGGAGAATATGTACAAGGTCTGAATCTTGGTTAGTTTCCCAGCCGGGGGCTTCGCTGTCATTTAGATGAACCGGTGAACAGAGATGACTCTTTCCAATGGCATCTCTAAACTAAGCTAACACCCCAGGATGATCGATATATAATTTATTGTATCATTATGAAATCGATAAGAGTCTGTTACAATATTTCTCAGTCAGTGCCTTTACCTAATGTAAGAAAAACCCCCCATTGAACATTGATGTCCATCGATTCAATATAGGAACGCACAAAAACACATGATCAACAATTACTCTGCTGCAGGCTATTCAGCCACTTCAACAGATTAGCAGAGTTAGGTCTATGTCAACAACGCTAAAAAGGGGACCTTATACACACTATTGATAACTGTACACTGTCGATTCACTTTGCGTTCTTTGGCTGATCTCTAATCACTTCAACAGCTTTTGGCTGCTGCAACATGAAATCCAGTGCCTGTCTTGTTAACACACGCTGGAATGGCGACGGTTTAAGGTTGAACACTAGAATGTTGTAGTTCTAACCATAGAAGTAATAGCTAGATCACACTGCATCACCGGCCACTTCCAGGGAGGCTTGCATGGTTTTTTCCACCTCTCCCTTGGTTGTGGTGGTGGTGCTGTGGTCATTTTGGGGCGTCCCGCTGCTGTCGTGTGCAGAGAAGCACCAGGCCTTAAGTGAACGAGCACACTTTCCTCCGCTAGCGGACGAAGTGGACCGGCCCCGGCCCCGGTAGCAAGGGGAGCACCCCCGTGTGTTTAACACCATCATGTGGCCCGCCTTGGAAACACCGTCCTTCTTGGAGTGGCCGAGGGAGGGCCTCCGCCTGCGGCGGAAGCAGCGGCAGCACAGAACATTCTGGAAGGCCTTCTTGAACTCCTGGCTGAAGCAGGGGTAGATCATGGGGTTGATGCAGCTGTTGAGATAGCCCAGCCAAAAGCACACTTTGAACACTGTGTCAGACGGCTTGCATGATGGGAAGAAGGACCCTTGGAAAAAGGAAACAAAAAATGCATATTACCGTAATGTTTCCCAGACTGGTTCTGCAATATTTGTATTTAAATGTCAACCCTTTTCCAAATAGTAGGCTTTTTGTGGATACTGAAGTTAACTTCTTGCATCTTTTTTTTTAGGAAATCGTTCTAATGGAACCTACAGCCCACAGACCAACAGACCAGCTGCATGTGTTTATACATGTTTAGTAAAAACATAAACCAATTAAAAAGAGAATACACTAGTTTGATTCTTTTGAAGAAAACTGCCCAGCCAAGTTTTTCCTCTTTGTTTTCCTGTTGATAGCATCACACTTGTAGCCCCAGGAGCTAACCAACAGGGCTCTCAAGTTTTGAACTGAGTTCAGAGTGTGATTTTGTCGACCACCTTTTTAAAACTGTCTCAAAAAGAGGGCAATTCCGGGAAAAAGAGGACATCTGGTCACCCTACGTACGGGGAACCCATTTGATTCCTAACTGTTCCACTGTTAAATAGGATAGGTGAGCGTGTGCATGGAGGCGGGGGGGGGGGGGGAATGCATGAATACAATGGGCTCATTAGAAAGGAAAATCGTTTTCCAGCAAAATAAAATTAGAAGGCAGTTAGAGAATAGATGATGACAAGAGCAGCAGGAAAGAGATGTTTTGAAGTTAGAAGAGGAGAAGGGGGGGACAGAGGAGAGGAGATATGGAGAGGAAGGAGAGGAGAGGAACAGGGGAAGAGAAGAGAGGAGAGGTGGGGATCTAAGGAGAGGAGATGAGAGGAGCTGGGGAGGAGAACATAGAGGAGACAAGATGAGATGAGAGGAGCGAAGAGGAAAGGAGAAGAGGGGAGAGGAGACAAGAGGAGAGGAGAGGAGACAAGAGGAAAACAGAGGGGAGGGGAGGGGAGGAGAGGAGAAATTAATAGGGAGATGGAAAACAAAATGAGAGGACAAGAGGGAGAGCAGAAGAGAGGGGGGGGTTGTATATTAACATGTGACTGCATACAAATGTGGTGCCATAAGGACATGGTGACTAATGTATGATAATAAGCATTATTGGCCCTTAACACTAATATTCAGAAACAACACTGCCTCAAAAGGCTATTGGCCTAAGCAACACCAGTAGAGGCATATACTTTTCCCTGAACTTGTAAACGTTGCAAACAAAAAAATAATTGTATATTTATGTGGCATTCAGTCCAATGCTTAAAATATATCTGTGGCATTCAGTAGGCCAATGCTGTGGTAAAGTGTGTGTAAAGTATGACCAAGTGTTTCCTTCTGTTCAATAGAAACAACTTTCCCCTGCAAGGGGAGTCAGTCCCCTGTAGGAGAAATTTGTTAATGTTTGTCCCTATAAAACAATAATGGTAAAATATATATATATATATACAAAATATGACGGTAACTCTAAAGTCACTTCCACCAATGCAAAGAGAACAGAACAGAGTAGGGGAGGGCATAGCCCTCGTTTGTGAACGACCCAGAGAAACGCAACACAAATTGAATGTGAACATGTATGAGGCTTTAATAAAATCCCGGACGATTTTGAAATTCCGCCCGGACACATTTTTTTAAAAGTGTCTCAAAAAGAGGGCAATTCCGGGCAAAAGAGGACGTCTGGTCACCCTACGTACGGGGAACCCATTTGATTCCTACCTATTCCACTGTTAAATAGCGGCACAAGCTGGTGGGCGTGAGAAATACGAGCGTGTGCATGGGTTGAAATGCGTGTGTCTCACGCCCAATGCATGAGACTTGAGAGCCTTTTTGTTTGTCATTGTTGGGCGGCCAAGAGATTTGTATAAATCTGAATGCTGAAATGGTCCCCTGAAGATGGATTCTAGCCTTCAGGCACCAAAGGAGGTTTAGCATGGGCGAATGCTAGCCAAAGCACATACAAGGTCTGGTTATTCTGATTATGTATAGCAGCCTTCCTCATGTGAAAGGCCAGGCAGTAGTTTAGTCTGTCCTCAAAAACAAATCCTCCTCCAGTGAGTTGTCTTCGCCCTGTTCTGCTGCCAGTGGTTTAAATTCCTGAAGTCAATCATAGAGTCTGCCGGGAGAGTGTGAAGAGCTGATTATGTAAAACTGCTTGTATTAAAGGGCCCCTATTTTACCACCAGGTGTGAGTAAAATTACAAGCTGTTTCTAAATCTGCCCTGCCCTTGTGACTGATCTATTCAGCTCCCAATCATGATCTCACTATGTCAGGGCAGATATTGAAACAGATTTGAATGGCTAATCACACTCTCACCTGGTGGTAAAATGGGCCCCTTTTAATACTAGTCAATGCCTAAACGACTACAGATAATATATAAAGAGAGTATTTTGGGGGGATCTGCGAATGAATTCTGGTATTGGGGGTGAAATAATGCAATACTACCTTTTGGTAAATAGTCACTTTGGTTATGTTCGCTCATACATCTCAAATGATCCATTTGAACGTCATCTGCAGTGGCTGTCTATCAACTAAACAGAAACTCAAAATGATGACTTTTGTAAGATTATCCATTTCCTGCTGTTGTCTTTCATATCTTCAGCGGCCTAATCTAAACATTACATTTTAGAGAACACCGAGTGTGCTCTGCAGACATAGGGACAGAATATCTACCGATGCTCAAGACCAGGAAGAAGGGTAGCCAGCAGGCGATGAAGCAACCGACGACGATTCCCAGGGTCTTCGCCGCCTTCTTCTCCCGGGAGAACGTCAGGAACTTCTTCAGCCCCAGCATGCGCCGCTTGCACGTCGACACCTCGACCTCGGCGGCCTCCACCTCCACCTCCTTCTCTGCTGCGTGGGCCTTCCCGCGGTGGATCCGGAGCACCACCCCCTCGCCGGCCGAGCCCCCCTGGTTCCTGCCTGACTTGCGCTTGGCCACCACGTACACGCGGCAGTACATGGCCAGGATGACGGCCAGCGGGACGTAGAAGGACACCAGGCTGGAGAACAAGACGTAGCCCGGCTCCTCGGTGATGAGGCACACCGTCTCGTCCTCCGGGCCGCTCTCCTTCCAGCCAAACAGCGGCACCACCGACAGCCCCGCCGACACCACCCACAGCACCACCACGGCGGCCAGACCCCGCTTCTCGGTGGCCATGGCCGGGTAGCGCAGGGGGTAGGTGACGGCCAGGCAGCGGTCGATGGAGATGACGCACAGGCTGAGGATGGAGGCGGTGCAGCAGAGGACGTCCAGCGCGGCCCAGGCGGTGCAGAAGGCCCGGCCGAACACCCACTTGCCGAGGACCTCGGAGATGGCGCTGAACGGCACCACGGCGGAGCTGAGCAGCAGGTCTGCGGCGGCGAGGTTGGCGATGAAGAAGTGTGTGACGGAGCGCAGGTTGCGGTGGCAGACCACGGACAGGATGACCAGGACGTTGCCCAGGACGCCGCAGAAGAGGAAGGCCGTCAGCACTATGGACAGAGCCACCGTCTTGGTTGTGTCCATGTCTAGATCGGCATCGGCGGAGTTGGTGCAGTTCTCCATGATGGAGAGGATAGTGGTGTTTTCATCTGTGTGAACCATTTTGATCCTTGGTTTGAGGATGAACAAAAGGAAACAGGCTAGTGGTCAGGGGAATGCGAGGGCCAGAACTGAAGATGGAATGGATCTCCTTGACCTCTACTACGTTAACTCTGGCTTTACCTATGAAAACACAAAAAGGCACAGTCAGCACATAGCCCATATGCACATATACAGATTGATAAGTCGGGTCGATAGGTTGCAAACATTTTCAGCAGTTTACTGTTCATACAGCACAACAAGGGAAGAACATTTTCTGGTTGTCCTGGTCATTCTTTTTTTCGGAGAGACCGGAGAAGAATTTGTGTTTTTCTGGGACCAACACAATATTGGCAAGATAAACATGTAACTCATAATGGAAAATGACGAATTAAACCCGGGACAATAAGAGAGGGAGTGTGCCGGATAACATTGAACAGAAGGAGACACTGTGAGCTCTTTTCTTAAAACGTCAGCAGATGGAAGTTGCAGACCGCCACGGGAGCTGGGAGAGCGGCAAGACTCATCAAACAATAGCTGGCTTCCTCTCAGGGCGTAAATAAACAGCAGACATATTGAAGCAGACGCCCAGCATCAGTCCCTTGAAGGTGTGATATCTGTGAGCTCAGCGATGGCCAGACAGCTCCTGAAAACCAACCCTTTATTAAAGCAGCAGGAGGCGGGGGGAAGAATGAACAGGTGGCTATTGAGGAGGCAAGCCTCTGCCCATTTTGCCTCCTGGGTTTTGGGTGGAAAGATCTAGCATTTATTTTTTCCCTTGTTTAGGATCTCAGGGGCTTGTCACTTTCATATTATGCCCTCAATGTGCAAAATATGGAAAGTTTCCATTGCTTGTTGTCAGAACCTCCCAAATAGGTGACACTCCATAAATGTGAGCTCTTCACCCTCATAATGGTGGTGCATAAACCAATGGGTGATGTCACGGATACTTCATCCATATCTTTGCCTTCTCTGGAAAAAATGCAGAACAGGTGGCATGTGGGCATCAAAAAGAATACAGGCTACTGCACCGCTTTAAAGACATGGACAATTCACTATCGGGCTCTCTTGCCACATGCGTGCCCTAATAAGCTGCTAATGACAATAATAGGGTCAAGGTCAATATTGGTCAAGATCTGCCAAACCTCATCGATGTAGTGCAAAGCAATTAGCTATTCTAGCATATAAAACATTAAGATCACATTCATTTGTGGGCAGCAATAAAAATTATGAAATAATGTCTACGCTTATACTGATTTCTTAACTGATTATTTCCCACGTGTTTCCAAAAAGCTACAAAATAATACAAGCCCAACCAAGCTGCCTCTTCTTACCCTGATTCAAAAGAGTTGTGATTCAGATATTTCATTGAGCTGCGCAGTGAAAGTTTTTCTTTTTTGTAGTACATAACTTTGAAAGTAAACCTAAACGGTCAAATTCAACCCACCCTTCAACCCGGACAATCCAAATATTTCTTTCAGCTGGTAAAATGTCTAACTTTGACGGCCATGTGTGCAATAGAGCTGGCTGAATGAAGCGCTCAGACACAACAAATCGGCTGAGAATGACAGAGGAGGAAGATTGTGTAAAAGGAAATATGGATACAAAACTAAGGGGGTATAACATTTTAACTGAGGGGGCTTTGCTCACTCGTGGGGGTTAAGGGTGCAATTTCCACTACTGATAATCTCTTTGGCTCACATCAGGGCAGTTATAACCACTTTGTAGGCCATTCAAAAAAAGCCTTGTTGATGGTGGACAACACAGACGCGTCATTGACGCATAAGTTGGACAATCGTGGTAAAGTAGTTTTGAGGTGCACAGAGATAAGTGACAGTGCAGTTGTGCTTTGAGCTTAGCAGTAACAGTTCAGCAGGGGGTAAACGACGTGGCCCGCTCTTCCTTTGGTCTGAGGCTGGCTCTGATAGGCCCCCTCTCGGGGGATGTGTTAGTAGATCCCACATGTCACGGAGGATGATAAATATTGGCTTAGTACCAACAGAGGAGCCGAGATACAGGCATGCAGGATGTTCTGTCTGCTTATCACACGTTACTTTTAAGATCCGACTGCACTATACTTCACAAGCCCTCCCCTCCCCCTCATATCGGTATATTGGTTCACAAATAGCAGTGACACTACTAGCTTTGTGTCCAGTAGCAAACGTCACACAGAGATATAATTGTTTGGCTGATAACAAACATTGTCCATTTCCAAAGTTGTTTTTATTTGTTTAAAACTTTGACTAAAACTAAAAAATTAGTTCAAATAGGCTTTGCTATTCAGAATTGTCTTTCCCGGAAATGTCCCAGGATGAGTGTGTATCTTTATGTGCTGGTGAAAAATGTGCCTTCAATAACAAAAAAAATAAAGAGTTAATATCTGCTAAAACAAGTTTTAATGGTAGATATGGGGGCGTTATAGCTACATCTTATGCTTTCAAATATATATATTTATTTATTTTTTCATGCAGGGCAATTTAGAGAGGTCAAATAATTGTTTTACATAATATTTAATATTGATAGACAATTTGAAAACAAAGAATGTTGAATTAACAAATGAACAAGTAAAATAAATATCTTGCAACCCCAAAAGCTAGAAACTAGAAAAGCAAGCCATCTATCGTTACGTCATGTCAAATGTCTGTCAACCAATTATGGTTGACCTATATTTCCCAGAATAAATACTGTACGTTGTATGTAAATTTGTTCATTCTTTGGAAAACAAAAGAACAAAAACCTTTGGTGCCTTGTTGCACATCTAACATTCTTAACCATCGACGTCCTTGAAAAGCGCCAGAAGACAAGTGCCTTTTTGATAATGGTCCTGTGGCAACGAAAGAACATTCCGCCTTGGCAAGAGCCGTTTGGCGTACGCTTCTGGAATACTGATCAATTGTATTATTTAGTTTATCAACCCTCTTGTTTTTGGCTTGTTTCTGTCATACGCACATGAGAACGATGTTTATTAGTCCTTTTAATGAACTACCAGTGTGTAGGGGTACTTAGGAATCCGTTTCAGCTATATCTCTATAGCTGGGTGTCTGGTGGGGAGACGTGCTTCTTAAGTGTGCTACAGCATGACTTTCTCTTTTAGACAGAATTTGATAAGACACCATCAATCCACATAATTCAACTCAAAATTATAGAGGCTCTTGCATGAGTGGTTTGGCAAGCATAAGATCATGGACTGTCCCAGCTGCATCTATTCAAGCCATGACGCAAAACTTTAAAATACATTACTCTCTTCTCTTTCCATCCTTATGAACCTGTGTCGCTACCTCACTTCCACTGTAGCAACTATAAGTAAGGCCTTCGACCAAGTAACTGTCAAACCGATAACTGTCTTTGTTTGACGGGAAATACACTCGCTCCTGACTATATTTGCAGAGTTAGTCATCAGTATAATGTTCTTAAAAAAAAAGGGTTGGAATAAAATATCAAGTAACAATAAGGAGGTCAGTAGTGGATATCTTTGGCTGTATGTCATTAAAGTGCCAATAGGCCTTAAGTGAAAGGATGTGTTGGCCAAGATACTGTGAATCATTAGGAGGCTCTGTACACAGAAAGATGTTGTTTAGGTACAGGTGTACTTGTTCTACAGAGAGAGATAAAAGGGGTGAGAGGTCAACTTGGAAGTCATACTATTGATAATTAATCCTTTTGTCTTTTGTAGCAAATTATGAAGACATTTTCCAGATAGTCATTTTAAAATGGAATAGGTTATAGTTCCTCAGAAGTTCCTCAGATCAGGATAATTTACCTTCACCTGCTGAAGGTAAATGTGTGTTAAATTAGTTGCATCCTTTAGAGTTATCTTCTTGCCAACCGTCGTTCGTTTTTCATGAATTACATTTAGGGTTACATACATTATACCATTTTTTTAAAGGAAAAATATATAAAACACATTGCAAAAAAAACAAAACAAAAACAGCCCAAGCTGACACTTAGCTTTATGAAAAGCCTAAAACCTAACCTAACCTAAAAACTTTTGTTTTCAAACAGTTAAACGAGGAACGATGACCTCCGATAGTCTTCAAGCCAAGAGAGTAGATCCATTACTTCAAGAGTTCAAAGAGGCAGGTGCCTTACCTTTATCAAGAGTGCAACAGTCTGGTATCCACTTCCCCAGCCATTCCCCTGTAACGGCGTTCAAGACAGGGCGAGGGGGGACGATAAATATCTTTCTTCTTCTTTTCTTCTTCTCTTTCTCACACCGACTTTGACAGAAGCATTTTGACTGCCGACCGCCTCACCTTAAGTTACTTTATGGATCCCGCCCTGCATGTATGGCGCGTAGGCACCAGGAACGCCCTCCGCGATACACCGTGAGGGAAACGCACTGTGCTCTTCAAGTTAATGGGACGTTCTGCGGTCCTGAGTTCGTTAAGAAAACTGCCGATAACTCTTTACGTGTCATCCTAGACATTAATTAAGTAAGTTGATGAACGAGAGGAATATGCCTACTTTGAATCGAATCGTAAATCGATGTGATGTAGGAGGTTTTGCTTTTATAAACATTAATTTGAGCTATAATAAATTAATGCTTTCAAACTATTAATTATTCATTCTTAGATGGAAATTTGATCAGAATAATTTTATGTGTGCAAGAGTTAGCCTAATAATACAAAATGAGAGGAATATATTTTGGTTAAAATTAGCCGTTTGGAGTTAAGATGAAGATGCCACTAGATGGCGCTGTAGTAGCCAATATAACTGAGTGGTCAACCATATCCTACATATTTGTAATATTTATAAAGGCATGACCATGAGACATTGAGTAAAGGTGGTATTTTCAGCAATTTTATTTTCATTGTTTAATCACTTGTACATTATCCTACAAACAATATTACCTTTGCAAATGTGTTTGGTGAAATTATGGCTGCCCTAAAAGCCCAATTAAAGTCTCACATATTTCAAGAGTAGGCCTACACTTATGGTGTCCGCTTGTTAGGTTTTATGCAGTAAAATAACATGCCTTCTCATTCTCATGAGACATTATCAATATAAAGCAATTCTCATCTCATTTCTTTCTATTGTAATTCACTACAGACAGTATTCCCATTTTCCTTCCTCAAACATAGTTGGAATACAATTGAAAACCTGCAGCATTTTTGGTCCCCAACTGGGACTAACTTATGGGTCGCGCCCCACAGATTGAACATCACTGTGCTAAATGGCTAGAACTAATAAATTCAGCACCACAACACCATCTTTCTCCCTCCCGGTTTTCTCCCTTCACAGAGTCCACATTACCAAGGCTATTATTACACATCGTCGAAAGTAATACACAATGAAAACACCACTGAGTGTGAAAAGCTATGCTCTTATTATGATCCGCCTCCATTGAACTGATGCTGAAATATTCATAGCGTGGAGGCAGAGCGGGACTGTTTCCATTACTGAGACTTATAGTTCCTGGGTTCGGTGCCGTTACCCCCGAAATGAGGCAATGGATGCCCTAAAGAACAGTTTGTTCACCTGGCATTCCCGGCTCCGCATCAGATCAGAGGATGGATGGCTTTGAAAGTTCTGAATCTTTCAGATGATATGTTGACTGTATGCAAAATATGTTGCAAAATGTTAAACCTCATTGTTACGCTATTACAATAAACATTATGTAATATAGGATTTTAACCTTAACTGTATCAACATTTCTTCTTTCTTATATAGACATTTCAATCTATCAACAGTATTACAGACATTAATCATTTGTAGGCCTGTTGAATCTAGAAAATAATAGTAATGCATAAATAAAGACTGTTGTCCAAAACATCTGACTTAGTGATTTACAGACTGTATTTTGTTAACTGCGACCACACCCTATTCTTCCCGTTTCCTTTTGGTCAAACTCAGTTTATGACAGTGTTATTTTTTCCTTTTTAGCAAATTCTAGAAATTTAGTAACACTTCCTAAAATGAATATATCCTATTGGTCACAATCTTCCATGTCTCCAGGGCAGCTTGACAGAGGAGCAGGAAATATATTCTGGTCACCTCATTTAAACACAAACCTCTCTGCATCTATGTGTTTGCAGGTGATATAGCGTGTGCCTGTGTGTCAGAGGTGTCAGGGACTACTTGTGCCGAGTTCCTGAAACAAGGTACTCAAAGAGGTACTCTTCATTGCATCAAAGAGGTACTCTTAGCCTCCTATACTTTTGTTGTGAAACCAGATTTGTATCTGTATTTGTAAGTCATTTGTGAGTGTGTTTTATTGTAAGTTATGAATGTATGTAAATGTGGTACATTTACACTTTATTTAAACAGAAAGTGTCTCAAGTTTTGTAGGCCTATTTGAGGAA
Source organism: Pollachius pollachius (assembly GCF_949987615.1). NCBI lineage: Eukaryota > Metazoa > Chordata > Actinopteri > Gadiformes > Gadidae > Pollachius > Pollachius pollachius. The sequence continues at coordinate 6,689,366 of NC_136951.1, read as the reverse complement.
CATTATGTCGAATTTTGTTCTTGTTCAGTGGTCCAACCTTTCAGTTTCATTATTCCCGAGCATGTTGACTGAAGCCAAGGTATTCATCCCAAACGGATTGTGCTATGTGTCTCCAAGTGAGTCATAAATCAAGTGAAGGTCGCCCCCTGCCGGTTAAAACAACAACAACGGCCACCACGAACCCGAACGGAGAAATATACGGAGTAGTTTGAGTGTAACGCTAGGGTATGGATGATCAATTATTAAAACATCACGAGAACCTCCAGGTCCTTCAAGACTTTTTTATTCATGAAATAGATATGCATGAAGTTCTGTGAACGACGTGCAGTGTCTATTGAGTAGGCCTAGTTTCTGTCTTACGTCTCAAATTAACTAATTCCATATCCATATGGGTTTTATAGGGACGTTCATCATGCAAACTAGTTCTAACGATTGCAAAATTTATGGTTTTATCTGATTTCTGTGATTTTCTTTTTTTAATCGCAGCAGAGTATGTGACTTTGGCGCCCTCTGCTGGAGCACACATTTAAATACATTGTTTTAGGGGAAAAAACACATGCTTTTATGGCAGCATTGTTATTGCTTTCAGTCGGGATAATGCGATGCCTGAGTGCTCTTATTTATATGGTGTATAATATGCTATATAGGATATGCGCATACGCATTGAATGGACTACTATACAACAGCGACAAAGCAGTGAACATTCAGTGAATATGCGCATGCGCTGTATACAGGCGACGAGGAAGTTGTGCAGCAGCGAATTCGCAGACTGCAACAAACGCGCATGAACACTTTAATGACAACACTGGAACATGTGAACAGCGCAGCACTCCGAGAAACTAACACCAAAGACCCCAGAGGGTCGTCACGTTTCCTTATATTGTTGGTATTGTAAAAGGTAGGTTGTTTTTCTGTGCATACCGTTGATGCTAGGCGCTTGCATTTGCATACATTAATGCTCTTAGAATAAACCTTGGTGCTTCACCTTTTTGGCGATTGTGGTAGTTATGTTGACTCCACATGTTTGTTGTTGTGTCTTATATATTGTGTCATGTTAGTCATTTAGTGAGCTCCTAGTCCTAAACCAGATAACGTAGGCCTGTTGTTGAGTTGTATGGCAGTGATCCTCAAATGTCAACTTTTTAATATTGACTTAACGACGATGGCGAGAGAGAGGATGCAATACTTCAACCGGTGGAGAACTCTGTGTAAATACCATAGGCTGTTAAGTAACCTCGTTCCCAGCCATAAGCAGGGTGCTTGTAAATAAAATTGCATTTGCAAATACATAAAAATTTCAAAAATTGAAGGTGGCCTACGAAGAAATGCTCTTTCCCATTCAGCTGTGTGTCCACCATGATGCCCAGCAGAGCTGTACTTGGAGGGGGCTCATCCAACAACAAGGTCAAGTATTCCAGGCTGGCTGCAGATGAAGACGGCTACATAGACTTACAGGTGAGAAACTTAAATCAAAGTTTCTCAGCCTTATAAGGGTGGCGATGTGCATACATTCACTGGGTACTGAAATTAACAATCAACAACCACTGCTCTTTACAGAGATGACTGAATACCTATCCATTTAGCAATATTACTTACTTTTGGCTCAAATTTTATTGGTGCGTCACTTCTGAATTCTGGGAAACGCTGCTAATAGCTCTGGATTAAAATGTGTTGGAAATAGGGCAAGTGGGAATAATAAAGCTAAATCAAACAGAACTAATCCTCAAAGTCGCTCCATCTTTGTTTGTTGATGACGTGTCACCTCCACATTCACTGCTCCAACCCTCCAACAGATGGTGTAGTTGAGCCATGAGTTGAACACTTCCAATCAGAGTCAGACATGGAGGGGGAGTTTGTTTACTGGATCGATCATGACTGTTCAATACAAACTATGACTTTAAGGCCGGACCAGAATAATAAATGCTGATTGATTTGAGATTTGGTTGCATGATAGCGACTTCTCAAACACTGCATATGAGTGTTTTTAAATATATTCAATAACTTAATTATTTAGTTATTTGGTAGATGGCTAAAGTTGAATTGCTTTCTGTGTCTTGTGTTCAGTTCAAGAGGAGCCCTCCTAAAGTTCCCTACAAGGCGATCGCACTTGCAATCTTTCTCTTCGTAGTAGGGGCCTTGTTGATCATCATCGGGTCCCTTCTGCTTGCAAAATACATAAAGGTTGAGGTAGGAGTAAACCCTCTTACCTCTCACACATTCCTTTCAAATGATTACATGAGAACCAGGCATTGGAGTAGGAAATGGAAATCTTTACTTAGTGACAAGTTTCAATGATGCTTTCCCCATCAAAAATCTTGTTCTAGCATTAGAGTCGATCACATCCTGATTCAGTCCACTACGAAATCAATAGAAATAGAAGAGGATGAGCCATTTTAGGCTACCTAGTCCCATAGTATTCCTCTTTGGCAAGTGTTTTAATACTATTATTTTGTGGGTTGACATAGACACTCTCATTTCTATCAACATACAGAAGACCAAAAGATAAAATAATAAAAATCGGCTTATTATATCTGAATATCATAATGCATAAACCCCAATCTTCTGCCTCCCCTTTTCAGCATCGGGACCGTACCATTCCCGTCCTCATCATAGGGGTGCTGGTGTTCCTGCCCGGGTTCTACCACCTGAGGATCGCCTACTACGCGTCCAAGGGCTACCGTGGTTACTCCTACGACGACATCCCTGACTTTGGGGATTGAGAGCAGTGTTAGCGTAGTGTAGATGTCCTGATGCCATGCTAATGCTAATGCTAATTGTCTGGCCAAACCTATGCACCGTGCGGCTCGGCGCCTCTTTAACTTGATTATTTTACATACGGCTGTTTCAGACTACTCTGTTTTAAGGTAGCCTTTTGCTATAGGAAACTCTGGTTGGTGTGTCGTACCGCCTTACCGTGCGGTACGATGGAGTTTCTCTAGTAGACTGCTAGTTATTTTGTGACGTGTGTGCAGTTTACAGATGTTGCAGATTATGTAGCAAGGCTTGAACTGACATTATCAACCCTCAGGCCGTCAAAACCAATGCTGTATTCCAGACTCACAGAAGTCTCGCTGTTGTTATTTAAATATTTGATGTAAATGGTAGCTTCAGTTATGCACTATATATATATATATATTATATGATGGCCAAATGATACTACTGCATAGATGCATAGGGTGTAGGTACCTAGTCCACAGAGGCCTTTACTTTATGTTGCGTGCACCTCTCCAAAGGTTTAACAATGCCTAACGACAACTGACAGCCTGCCCGCGTCTTTCCTCCTATGACAGACGAGTTGACCAAGTTTGCATATCTTTTAATTTGTACCACACATCTTCTTCACATCTTAAAGATCCAAGACTTAGACACTTAGTTTGCGACCTGGTAGAGACCCGACGTGCCTACAGCAGTTTACCAACAGCTGCTCTCCGACCCAGAAGGGCAATATAGGCTTTAGTGTGCATTGCATGGCACCATGCACTGCTCCAATGTGCTTGATGCTACTTAGGATATCCCATCCTCAGGGATTTAGATCCGCAACATCTTATATATTCGAAGTGTTTATTAGGTATACAATAGAGGTTGAGTATGCTTGTAGGAAAAGCTTGAAGAAATACTTTGATGCAATGATTGTATTTGAATTGTTATACAAGATTTGACTCTGAGTGAGTAATATATTCCTCAGAATGTTTGTACTTTTCGAAAAACACCAATTGCTTTTGAATTAAAATATATATTTGAAAGTTGAGTGAGTCGTTTCCTTTACAAGTAAAATGATTTTTTTCCAAATAGATTTTATTGAGTTTAAGTAGGCCCTTTTGCGGTTACAAGGACAAAAACACATTTCTATGTCAGGGAACTTTTATGTCAACGTACAACCATGAATTATGCCTCATGCAAAAAATAAATCTCCCTTCAATGTGGGAAGTGATGCTGGTTAGAGTGCACGGACTAAATACGTTGAACCTGTTTTCAGTCAAAGGTAACACAACTCCCCAATATACAAGAAGGGTTTGTATGTGTTCGAAGTCCAACCGAGATGAGGGGGAAAGGCGACTCCTGATTGGTCGAACAGGATTGCAGGAGTGGGGGTGGATGTGGAAGGGGGCGGAGGTGGTGAGCGATGGAGCAAAGCACAAAGTAAGTCACCCTGCGGAGCGCAAAGCAAGTAAGTCACTCACTGGAAACTGTTTTATTTATTTAATATGTAAGGGCTGGGCTGTTACCGGTTGATTGTTTAGAAAAAAGTTGTGCGTGGAAGTTGCTTTAACACAGAGATATACTAAGATCTACGCGTCCTGGGTGTATTTATTATTGAGAGACGGGTGTGTAATAGAAGTAGGAAGGTCGTCTAGAAGGGATGCGTTGTAACCGCAGAGTACTAAAGACTTAAATTGTGGTTCCCAGAGTTTTGAACGATAAAATTTTACCCGAAGACGCAAAGCCTACCCTTGAATCAGTTTGAATTAGTTTCAAGTAGTCATAGTCTTTGTGATGAAATTCTCGTACTGCAGGCTATTTGAAACCCCTCTTCACCATTTAATTAGACCACCGGTAGGTCTGGAAGGCCATGCACGCAGCTGCATGGTTCTACTGGGCGCTCTTAATCGAAAATTGTTGTGGAGAGCCGCCTTGAATTTAATGTGCTAAGAATCAGCTCGTTGTAAGGGCTATGAAGGGTTTGAGTCACTGGATATAAGTAGGCATACAGGTGTCCTGTTCGTTTTTTCCTGACTATTTCCATTGAAATGTGTTTCTGAATGTATTTTTTGCTTGCATGTATTTTCCTTGAAGTAAATGTCAGGCCTACATGTGCTTACAGGTGGATTTATACCAATCCTGTATCGATTTTGAACTTACACTGGCGATTTTCTATCTTGCTCACTGGTGGCAGATAGGATCTGTGCGATGACATCACAGTCCGATGTCTAATTAGCGTCGGATCAGTAAAAACGAGTAGAAAACACAATCAATTCCCCTGTGGAGGATGACATCTTTCCTGATTGTTGGAGCATTTCTTGCTTGTTTTGATCAACTTGTTTTCTGAGATGATCAATATTCTATGACTGAGTTAGATAAAAAAAAAATGTGAATGTGGCCTGCAATACATTGTTTTAAGTCCCTGGCCTAATTCCATTTTAAATCACATATTCAAAAGAAGACGAATCCAAGAACATCTTAACATTTTCCCCAGTATGAAATCTTTTTAATTAAGGACTATTTAAAACCACCTGAATGGTCTCGCCATACTCGAGTACCATTTGTATTTAATGAAAGCAGCCAAATAAAAATACATAGATTGGGAAACTGAAGCTTTAAAACTCAAGTGTTAAGGATTTGGCAAGGGCAGCAGTGGTTTGTGAATAGTTGAGTTACCTGGTAGCACTAAATTCCCCTAAATTCCTTCTGAATTCCCCTCCAGCAGACCTGAAACCCATTGTCGGCATGTTTCTATTTCATATTAACGGCGAGAACAGACTCTTGTGTTACTCAGCAGTGTATCGTAGCCTCTGCTGTTATTACATGATCATTTAAAGCTAGTGCCACTGCATGTTATTGTGTGTGAGTCTCAGGCAGGGGGAACTGTCTAGGGACCGTGTGTTACCATGGCTGGGCTGAATCAACTGTAGTGTGTGTTTGTGGAACCTATTAGAGTGAGAGTTGAGTTTGATTGAAAGAGAAAATATAAATTTTACCCGGGGCTTTAACAAGGTGTTATTTTTCCCTTCCTGGTTCTTTTTCCCTTCCAGATACGCCTGTCTCCTCTCATAGTTTCATCTCTTGTTCTTACTCTGTTATGTATTTTTCACCCTTCTACCCTTTATGCTGCTGCATCTCTCTCCCTCTCTCCCTCACTACTTTCTTTATACCTTTCCTTCACTCTCCGTGTCTCTCAGTCTCTCAGTCTTTCCACCTCTCTCTCTTCTACTCTTTCTGTCTCTCTCTGTCATACGTTGCCTCTCTCCTACTTTCTCTCGTATTCTCTTTAAATTAAGTTAAAACAAGTTCAATTCAATGGGCCTTTATTGGCAATGGAAACATGTTTCAAAATACTCTACATACAATTAATGATGTCGAAGAATGAAGAACATGTGTAAAAAGCTGTGTTTAACATTGAAATATTGCAATCAAATCTATAAATAAGAGTTTGTAAAATCAACTTAAAAATAGAAACAGCAAAGTTTTGCTCTCGTTGACGATTTTTCTCTTCTCTCTCTCTCTCCCCCCACTCTCTCTCCTACTCTCTCTCTCCCTATCTCCCCCACTTTCTCTGTATCTCCCTCGCCACCTCTCTCTCTTCCCCACTGTCTCTCCCTCTTTCCCCCACTCTCTCTCCCTCTCCTACTCTCTCTCTTTCTCCCTCTCTCTCTCCCCCCACTCTCTCTCTCTCCCCCCCACTCTCTCTGTCTCTCTCTCCCCTACTCTCCCCCTCTGTCTCTCGCCTACTCTCTCTTCCTCTCTCTCCCCTACTCTCTCTCTCTCTCTCTGTCTCTCTCCCCTGCTCTCTGTATAACTCTTCTACTCTCTCTGTGTCTCACCCGCTTACTCTCTCTCTGTCTCACTCCTTTACTCTCTCGCCTACTCTCTCTCTCTCTCTTACTCTCTCTCCTACTATATTCTGCTCTCTCTCTCATCAGCTCTAATACACTCCGGTGCTTTGAAGCTCACTGGACTCCCAACAGTTTTCTTTCTCACAGCCACAAAGAAAAAAATAAATAAAATCCAGTCCGTTTTTCATACTGCTGTTGAAATAATCCAACCTTGTGTCAAATGCAATTCTGTCCTCTGCAACCATCGGGTTTTCATCCAGTTAAGGAAAACGCAGGGCATTTGAATAGTGCTTTAACAACCTTGTTAACTCACCTGGCAGTTAATTATCATATGAGAATCCTAATAATTGTATTGCGTTACCTTTTATTCCTGACACAAGGAAATGTTGTAATGTTTTTACAACATTGTGCAGCATTCATATCTCTTCACCCTAATCATATAGGTTTATGGCCTTTTTGTTATTTCATGGCAGGAGCAAAGTCTGAACCGACGAAACACTGAGTTTGTTTCAACACAGACTCTCACGAAACAGCAGCAGCATTAGAACTGTATTTCTGTTCCCAGATTGCAGTCTATTCCATTGGAAGTCAAACATAAACTATGTGACTAGCCTTGGGCTAGTGCTGCTCGTAGGCTTTTTATATTTATGATGGACTAGTATTGGGTGGTACAGTGCTGTATACTGGGTTTTCATGCTGTTTGGATCATTGTACACCAGTATTAGCTGAGAGGTGTTGGCTGAGAGACAGTTGTGTAAACTGAGATACAGTTGTGTTAGCTGAGATACAGTTGTGTCAGCGGAGAGACAGTTGTGTAAGCTGGGGGAGAGTTGTGTTAGCTGAGAGACAGTTGTGTTAGCTGAGGAACAATAGTGTCAGCTGAGAGACAGTGTTTGCTGAGAGACAGTAGTGTTAGCTGCGATACAATCGCGCTTACCAAGGACATATTTCTTGATCTGTTGCTTCAGGAAGTTGGTTATGATAGGCACACTACCCCTCCCCCCCCCCTTTCCCACACACATGGACACACAGTCACACACACATATAGAGTCCCAAAGCACCAGGCCTATCCATTACTTCAAGCATATATCCTCTGTCACCCTTCCACATGTGCACATACATGACCTGACACGTGCACCAAGGATTTGGTCGCTGGCGTTACTCCCGCTCTCTGGCACTAGCTTTAGCTCTTCAGCGTGTGTAATTAAGTTAGCTTAATGAGGCTGCTACAGCAGTGCCGTTGTGAGCTAATGCTAGCGCAGGCTTTGGCCGAGGATGAAGGGTTTATCACACTTCCTGTCCACTCCCAGCCTGATCGGAAGCCATTCTCTGACGCAGAATACATATCCTTGTTGGGGTGGTTTAAAAAATGCCTCTGCTAGAGTTGTAGTTGTACTTCGGGATAGCGTACTTGCTAGGTCGTTTCTAGGTAGAAAGATATGGTGTTTGATCCCCAAATGTCTGCACGATGCCTCCAAGTTTCACATTTATTGTCATACAAACATTAATGGAAATACAAGCAGTCACTACGAGCAATGAGATGCATCCATTCCAGGCTTCCTCAAGAAAAAATAGAAAATACCCAAAGAATAAGCAGTCATCATTTACACAAAAGATGTGTAAACGTAACTAACTGACCTCTTTAATCTGTGCGGCGTTCAAAATGCTGTATAAATATGCATGAATATGATCGAAGTGTTACCTCCTTAATAACATGGCATGGCATGGAGGCATCTGCCACCTAAAGAGCTCTTGCTACACAGACTCCTCCAGAGGTCTAACGTTCAGAAGGGCCACACAGTTCCAGAGCTCCCCACCAGGTCTTGACTGTGGACTGCAATACTCTTCTCCACACGCCCCCCCCAGCTTATCTGCTCACCTTCTGCTGGGAATGGGTAGCCTGTGTCATGACTGCATCGGTGGTCCCCAAACAACCCTGGTTTATATCTCACTCCGCTACGTGCAACTCCTTCCAGATTTATATGACATTTCCGAAATTTGGGCCCATAAAAGGCCAACCGGCCGGCGGGGAGACGGCAGGGATGGGGGGGTTCTGGCAGGGGGGGTTCTGGCAGGGAAGGGACTGGCCCATTACTGTAATGACATGGGATCAATTCCAGCTATTGGAGATTCTGCAGAATTGGGCGCCTTGGCTTTTCATTTTTCAGCAGGAGCGGCAGTGTGAGATTTTTGCGGATGTATCATCCCAGGCGCCCTTGTTTACCTGTTCAGCCATTTTATCCAAAGCGACAGAACATTCTGTGAGTCAGAGGCCATTATCAAGCAGTTTGGAGGTGCCAGTGAGTACAGAGGCCGCTCTTTAAGGTGCAGGTAGGAGTTAGACACAGAAAACAGAAACAGGTCAATAAGGAGAAGACAGGGGTAAGACAGTGAATATAGTGACCTGTCAATAAGGAGCAGGTAGGGGTAAGACTGAACAGAGATGTGGGTTAGATAGTGAAAACAGAGATCAGTCATTAAGGAGAAGGTAGGGGTACGACAGTGAATACATTGACAGGTCATTACGGAGAAGGTAGGGGTTAGATTGTATACAGAAACGTAATTGAGGATCAGGTAGGGCCTAGACAATACAGAGAAAGGTCATTAAGTAGCAGGGAGTATTAGGCCAACTTGCTCAGGGATACCAACATTTAAGGTTTTGATGTTCAGAATCGAAACGATTACCTTTTGCGATATTGGACTCATGTCATCGTCACACAGGTAAGAGGTAATATATCCTGCGGACCTTCGGGTTGAATCCCAGTACTTCTCATCTGGGATTCAAAGACCCTCGCCGCTACCCTAGTCTATCTCGCTCTGAGGAATAGTGTGCATTGAGCAGGGGAACGAATGTGTTTTGTCTCTCTGACTGACAGATTGGACATGCTGCCAATCATATGAGATCTGACAAGAGACGGAGATGGCACAGCCAGACCAACCCAGGCTCACACTGGTCACGTTGTTCTGCATGTTCTGTGAGTATCAATCACATCGGCGCCTTTGATTTACAAAGCTTGCAGCCACACTCGATAAGATAGCTGTATTTCCCATGCAGTTCTGAATCACATTATGTGCACACATCCGTATACAGATGTGTGCACGCATAATACTGTGTGCATAATACTACTACCCACAGAGGCTTCTTTGATCGAATTGATGGAATGTATCTTTCGTAGCGAGGTCGTGAATTCAATCATGACCAGGGTTATCCCATGAATAATACACACAAAAGCGTTCATACAGTAATGATAATGTATAGGGTCTAGTTAAAATGCCATCAGGCATATGACCTACAAATCCCGTGTCGTTATTCTTCTTTATCACGCAGAGAAGATATTTATCTCCGTTCGTGCCCTATTGTTGTGTATTCTGTCTACCAAAACAAAAAGCGCTCCCTGGTGCATGCAATCACATGGGTTTGGCTCAGGTACAGAACCGGACTCACAGGTCGATGTCTCTCTGCCCCTCTGTCCCAGACGTGAGTCGGGGCTGGAGCCCAGAGGTCCAGGGGCAGGAGGGGGGGGCAGTGGAGCTGGACTGCAGCCTGCCCTCTGGCCCCAGCAGCCCCGGTTCAGCCTCCCCCCGGATAGTGGAGTGGGGCCGGCGGGGGTACGACACCCCTGTTCTGATGAGCTTTGGAGCGCACGCCTCTCGCGTGCACCCCGAGTATGAAGGTAAAGCTTGCTCACTCTTCTTTTTTTAATGAATGGATGGATGGCGGCAAGATAATCTAGTGCAGGGGTCGGCAACCTATGGTACGCGTGCCATAATGGGCCCGCGAGGACAGTTACACTAGCCGGCGGGGCCATTTGAAAATATATCAATTTTTTCTGTCATTGCGTAAGGACAATCGGGGACAATGTATAATGGTTAACAAAAGTATTGTTAGTTTTGAAATAATACTAAACTAATTAACTAGTCTCAATCAACACAAAGGTTTATATCAGCGCGCACACAATACATGGTTCTACTGAGCGGGAGCTGATACCACTAGTTTGATAGCTATCTTTCTTGTTTTATTGCATCTAAGTTGATAATGACAGCAGGTGAAAAAGTAGGTTGTGTAATAACTTGGACAAGCTTATGTGGATTTATTTCACAAAAGGGCCGAGTTGTGTGCGTACTTTGCTGTAAAGTTGTTGACTGTCAAACTTCCGGTGCATGACGTCCTTCTGAAACAAGACACGAGAAGA
>NC_136951.1:6658622-6673622 GCF_949987615.1 Pollachius pollachius | reverse complement strand
CTTCGATAAAAAAACACACATATCGACAAACATACATATGCGGATTCACAGAGGGAATCCAACTTTGGTCATTATTTTAGTTGTCCCTCTTCTGTCTCCAACTCTCGGTGACCTTTTTACATTGTCCCTTGCTACGTTGTCTCCGGCTCCATTTCCCCTTCTCTTTCTCCTTTTCTCTTTTCCCCCCCGTCTCTCTGTCCACCAACCTCCCTCCTCTCTCCACCTCTCTCTCTCTCTCCTTTTTTGTTTGTTCGGTCTGAGTAACCCTCTGAATTTACCTCCCATTCAAATCCTCCTCCTGCCTTAATGCATGTGTTTGATTACATCACCGTCTATGGATCGGGCTGGTCCCTTCTCCCTCTGTCCTCTCCCATTCCCTCTCTCTGTCTCTCTCGCCCGCTCTCTGGATACTCACAGCCATAATGTTCTGGGTTGGATCCCCAATTTCCTATTCTAACATCCTAAACAAGAGGCCTAGAACAATATGCCTTCTAACTGTTTAATGTCACGTATCTGTATTCACTGTCAGGCTCCTAGGGCCTCTGCTTAATGATTGACACATTGAGACGGTCTTCTGTTTGATCCTTGGTTCCTCATGGCAAGATCATGCCTTTGAGCAAGGCAGGTATCACGTTACCTGTAAAGCCATGTGATTGGCTGCAGTGCCTTGAACATGTATGATAATATACAACTATATATAGATCGAAACTCAAACATAATCCTCTTAAACCCGAAGCCATGTCAGGACAGAATACAGACACAAATTCATCTTTTGGAGAAAATGTTGTGTCAAAAGTAATCCCAACAGTTTTTGAGAGCCTCCTTCAAGGAAACTTTCTTTCTTTCCCATCTCTCATTCTTGAGACCTATTCGAAGTGAGCGAAAAAAGTTCATCCCGCTACATTCACGCTTGGTGAGCCTCTGCTCCATTAATACAATATGATTCCTTTTTCTATTTTTGGTTGTGCGACAAATATGAACCGAAAATCGCACTCCCTGCGCTTTTAGGCTTTGAGGTGACATCATGACACAGCCACACCATCCCCAGTGAGGCCGCCTTGCCAACGAGCTGGAATAAAGCAAACACTGAACATGGGAAAAAAACACCCCAGCGGGGTCAAAGTTCACCATTCTGGACCCACCTTAATCCCCCTGTGAAACAACACGCTGTGTGTTTTTTGTCCAGCTTCTCCTTCCTCCCCTCCCCTCCCATCTGTGTGGATTCAGTCCCCTCTGGCGGACTGGGAAAGTTAAAACGGACCGCACTGTCGCTGGCACAACACCCAAATGCCCCTCCCTGGATCCCTGCCACTTCCTGGTCCACTTCCTGGGTCGTGGCAGGACGGGATGGTCACAAGTCCAAAGCTGGGAGTTGCACTTGCTCTCGTAGCTCCATATCGTCACTTAGGCAGGAGAGTCTAATGGCTAATGAGTTTAACTTCCATCTACAAGATTCCGGGTTTGAACCCCTGTGTTTGCGTCCCACCTGCGGGCATCCTTTAGCAAGATTCGCCCACCCTCACCTGCCTATTAAGGATCTGTATCTCAAATCAGTCACTGTGATAAATACCCGACTAAGTGGTCGTCGATCAGCCGCTCAGCGGGAACTCAACAAAACCAGCGAATGACAATTGCCACGGCAACGCTTGCGTCCCAATGTTGCTGAGACTACCGCACTGCAGTGTGTGTGGGATCCAGTCAGCGTGTCTGTTGACTTGGTGATTCTTTGCTGTGTGGTTTTCTTTTTGTTTTTATGCAGTGAGTGTCCGGTGTTGTTCTGTAAAGTTTGAACATTTGTGACCTTTTGTATGCAGAACAATTTCACACTTTTCTTTCACAAAGGTTGAGTGATTCAAGAGAGGAGGAGGGGAGAGATGAGCAATAGAGTTAGAGAGAGAGAAATAAAAGGAGAAAGAGAGAGAGATGAGAAATATAGTTAGATAGAGAGAACCAAGAAGGAGAAGGAGAGAGACATGAGTGATATAGTTAGAGAGAGAAGAGGAGATAGATATGAGCTCTGGAGTTGGAGAGATAGGAGAGAGAGAAGAGCGATATAGTTAGAAAGAGAAGAGGAGATAGATATGAGCTCTGGAGTTGGAGAGATAGGAGAGAGAGAAGAGTGATATAGTTAGAAAGAGAAGAGGAGATAGATATGAGCTCTGGAGTTGGAGAGATAGGAGAGAGAGAAGAGTGATATAGTTAGAAAGAGAAGAGGAGATAGATATGAGCGTTGGAGTTAGAGGGGTAAGGGGAGAGATGAGCAAGCACTGTGGTGGTTGCCTAGGGAGCTGTCACCTGGCAACCAGGAGATCACATTTCACCGGTTTGTTTAGGTGTGTGAGTGTGTGCGTGTGTTCATGCGCGCATGTGTGTAGTGACTTTTGTGGGTTTTGTTAACTTTTCTCAATGGGTCCTCATCAAACAGTTTCTGGAACTTTTCACCTTGGACATGAATGAGCCATTCAATTTGATTGTATTTGTATTTCATTTTCCTCTCGCCTTTTCTGTCTCTGTCTGTCTGCCTCATTTATTTGCTCTTTCTCTTTCTTATCCCCTTTCTTTTTTCTCATCACCTCTCTATTATGCCCATCTTCCTCTCCCCCCCCCCCCCTCTCCCAGGGCGAGTGAGCTTGGTCCGCAGCACCTCCCTGAGAGTGGAGCGGCTGATGGTGGAGGACGAGGGGGCCTATGAGTGTCAACTCTTCCTCCTGGACCACGTCACCAACGTGTCCCGCACCGGCAACTGGACGCAGCTCTCTGTCACCGGTACGGTAGGCTGAGAGAGGCTCCTGACACAGAGGGTTCCCCTGGTCTAACCCTCCAACCCCACGAACTCTCTGTTCTCTCACTGCCTATGAGCTGTGTGGACGTTAGTAAACAGTCCCCGCTCTCCTACTTGCTATGAGCTGTGTGTAACAGTTAGCAGCCCGGAACAAGAAGAAGAACATGATGAGAAGATCAACAAAGACAATCAAAGACCAACAAAGACAGGCAGATTAAATGTCTCTTTATCAGAAGTTCCTCCCTCTCCCTCGTCTCTCGTCTCTCCTAACCCATGTAATCGAAGTGAATATGGCTCCCTCCAAAACATGCTAAGAAGTCTTGCCGATAACGTTTTCTTGCAGCTGCAAGCAAACGTTATCTCACAAAGAAAGAGTTTTGGTTGTGAGATTGGAAGCCCTGGAACGAGGTTACCGGCACAGTGAACACGGTGGTGCTCAACCTCTGGCACGAGACAGCACTCGGGGTCACCTTATTTGCATATTTGGGTCGCAAGGTTGGGCTGATTTATAAGTTGAATAGATTCATATTTGATGATACAATTTTGAAAAAGACGGTAGATAAATGAAAGGGTTTGACGGACTAATTATTCGTAGCCACTGGTAACTTCTTGGCAGGGAGTGCATACGTTCAGTGGGATGTTGATGTTACAGGCGCTGGCTGAACCGATGCGTGGGGGGAAGCAGATGGACCAACGTGTGAGAAGTTGGGGGTCGCATGCCGCTGGTTTAGCACCTCAGAGTTGAGAGAGTAGAGCAAGTTGTGTCCCTGAGGGGCCAATTTGTTTCACAACTGTAGTCAAAACGAATATGAAACGCACAAACAAGGAAATAACCCGGTCATCAGCATTGCCATCAGATGGAGTACATGGGCGTCAGTTTGCTTTGAAATGTGCTGGGGACAGAGACACATTTGGAAGTGCATTTTCAGAAGTGCTGGGTACAATGAGGATGCACTCTTTTTTCTCTCTTTAGTGCCAGTAATGAAAGGTTCCGAAAAACGGCATACCCATGTAGCTAATTACTAAGGAATAAAATGTATACAAAATCTGTCTGGCATGTTTTATGAAGAAAACGTTTCCAAAAAGCATCGGACATATGACCCACTATGTTCTGCTCCATGTATCCAATGTTGACAACATGACATGACATGGGTAAGCTACCAACATAAACAAGAGGAGCTAGGAAAGGAAAATTAACTTTGTGTTTAAGTTCAGAAGGGGCAAACGTGTGGCTACACAAAGCACTACAAAAGTTGTCAAGATTGAAAAAGAAAAAAAAAATTGCCTTTATTTATGTGGTAGTGGTCTGCAGATACACCCCGTGGTGTAGCCTACCACATCCATTTAGTTCAACAGGTTATCGTTCTGATACTGTCCATGGTACTAACAACCTGCTCTGGTGCTATTTACCTATGTATTCAGGCTAAAATGACTTGATTGTCTAATGCCTAATCATCCCAGCCAAAGAGTATTGGTATTATTAGTAATGGCTACTTGCCAAAATGAAAAAATAACTTCACATGGTGTGTCTTTTTACAATTTATTTGTTACCAGCATTCGCAGTGTTGATCAGCAGAGAAATTGTCTGCCAAAGACGTTGACTTTGCTTACAACCGAAGACGCTGGGGTTGACAAGTTACCGGATTACTTGTGGAGTGATAAAAAAGATGTCATTAGAGGCAAAAAGTCCTTTGTTTTCCTTGACAGCGGTCAATTATACTTAGCAACGGTAAATTATCAAATATAATTCACCGCCAAAAGTTGTGAAGGGCCCATGCAAGTGAACAGAGCGTTCCACGGCATTGAGAAGACCCGTGTAATAATCCATAATAATTCAATTTTTTACAAGTGGTGGGTAAAAAATGGATCTTGACGAAAACTGGTGCGTCCCCAGCGTCCCCAGCGGGGACGCACACAATCCAGGGCTAGCCTGGATTGTGTGCGTTTGTGTGCGTTTCTATCGTATGTGTTATATTTTCAGTCTGCTTTTATAAAGAAGAAGTGGTTGTGTTAATATGAAAAATCAAGGTAGTGATAATCATAATTAAATAATACAATAGTGTGTATACAGAGCTCAAGCACATTTGTTTAAGAATGTCAGCACACAAAGCACTCTAAAACTCAACTACTACTCATCTCAAGCATCAGTAGTGGGTATCGTACTTTTAGCAAAGTTTCTATCCAACTTTATGTATATTTTTATTTTAAAAGGCTCTCCATGTCTCTGATGTGTCTCCGTCACCCTGGTCCCCAGGGGAAAAGGGTACGGGTAGCTCTGAATTATATGTAGACGAATCTACGAATATAATTGGGCAAATAAAATATAGGTTGTATGTTTGGTTGTTTGTGTTAGCTTTGAAGTGGGGGACTGCTGCCGTGAATTTGACTCACAGGAGGTTGTTGTTGTGGCTCTTTAGCTAACTTCACAGACGTTAGCTTAGCACCACAGATCAAAGCGGGAACATCAAACCTCTGAGTCAGGCGTTGTGTGTTGTGTGTTTGTGTGTGTGTGTGTGGGTGGGAGGGGGGAGAGGAGAGGGGAGGTCAAAGGGGAGTTTACCCTGGTTGACAGGCTTGGGGGCCTCAGATGTTAATTCCCATGGCTCTTTAGGTGATCAGCGTCACCCGACCCAAAACACAAACATCAGAATGGTGCTCAAGAATAGTGACAGTGTGTTTGTTTGTTTGTGTGTGTGAGAGCATGAACTTTGGGGTGTGTGCATGTGGGTGTGGGTGTCCGTGTGTGCGTCTGTCTTATATATTTGCTCAATGTAGCACACAAAACACTTTCAAAACGGTTTGTTTGCTTTGATCCATATAATTAATAACCTTGAATAACTTTTTATATATATTCTGCTCCTTTAATATTGTTTCTAAATACTAAATACAATATTCCAAATGTTTGATAGAAATTGTTTTTTTAATCCTTTGTTCACGTTTACCTTGCTCCACAGCTCCGCCCACTTTTACCACGACCCCGCCCTCTGTTGTGGAGGCTATGGCCGGCAATCGGCTGTCCCTGTCGTGCGTTGCCAAGGGCAACCCTGTCCCGTCCATCACCTGGCTGAAGGATGGGGCGGGGCTCCGGGACCAGGGCATGGAGGTATGTGATGCGGGGATGATGATGTTGTTTGCTCCTCATCTGTCTCATCATCATCATGATGACCTTCAAGATTTTGTCATAATATGTCAGTTGAATTATGTAGCAGAAGATGTGTTCAAAGATGCAAGACATGTGCCCGACGTCTGAGCCTAAACAAAGTGGTACTCTTTGATCAGGCAGAAGAGGATCGCCGAAGGACACACACACACACACACACACACACACACATACACACACACACACACACACACACCTTCTGTCCAATTTCCTAATGGTAGCATTTAGTTATTTTTTTACGATTTCCGCTGACGACCAGGAAAAAATATGCTTTTATATAATTTAACTTTCATTTAAGTATCTGTGTTTGTGGGTGTGTTTGAGAGTGTGCCTTTGTCTGTCTTTTGGTCCACCTGCCTGACTTGTCTGTCCGTCTGTTATTAGATCCAGGGGGGCACTCTGATCCTGAGGGCCGTGACCCCGGAGCTCAGGGGCCAATATGGCTGCCGCGCCTCCAACCCCAACGGAAACATCACCCATGTGACCACACTACAGGTCAAAGGTCAGTGAGCGACTCCCCACTTCACATTTACATGTAGTCATTGAGCTGCCATTTGTATCCACAACGAATGTAAGGGGAGGCTGAGAACAGAAACACACAATATACCCGGCTGTTTAAACCAACATGGCCGTTTACTCGTCCACTGGTCTCTAATTGTAACTGAAAGTGTTTCTTCATGTTCGTCCATTACGCGCGCCTCCTCTCTTCCCCTTCTCCTCCTCTGCTTTTTCCGTTTCATTTCGCTTTGTGTTTACGATTCTTTTTCTGAGATCTTTTACGTCGGGCTTGACAAGAACATCTCAGTCAAACTACTGTTCAGCGAGATAAGGTCACTGAACTCCACTGCTAACTCCGTCTTTATCTCTGTCTTTATCTCTGTCTTTATCTCTGTCTTTAACTCGGAATTTGTACGGAATTTAGTCTGTAAATGATAGAAGACACGCACACAGGCACACACGCACACACACACACACACACACACAAACACACACACGCACACATTTATGCTGAAGACCACAGGTCTTCAGCATAAATGTGTGTGTGTGTGTGTATGTGTGTGTCAGGTTTTTTACCCTGTGCTCCAATTTACTTTATTATTTTGCTATATATACTTAAATATATTGTTATATTTTATGGGTTGTTTAAATTATAATTATAATAATAAAACAAGTTACCGGATAATAAAATATAAAATAAAATATTTTATAGTGCTTTTCCAAATCCTCTACAAACTTTACAACTGCAATACAAACATTACAAGATTAGAAAGCGATCCGATATCAAATAAAACTTCACATTAAAATATTTTAGAAGGATATTAATTCAGCTTGTTATGGCTTCATGGACTGAACAGTAGAAAGACAGGAGAGTGTGTCAAGGATGACATGTAGCATAGGACTGCAACACAGACACGCACACACACACACTCACACACACACACACACGTGCACACACACACACACACACACACACATACACTGTGGGTGCAGTGGGTCTGGGGTATCTCCCCTCTCCTAGTTCAGCCACTGTTCTGATCGGTTGTGTTTCTCCCTGTTGCATCACCACATGAGTGGGACCCTGTCACGCACTGACTTCCTGTCCTGCTGTATATGGTCAGACACTGACTTCCTTTCCTGCTGCGGTCTGTCACACACTCACTTCCTGTCCTGCTATTTCCTGTCACACACTCACTTCCTCTCCTACTGCATATGGTCACACCCTGACTTCCTGTCCTGCTATGTTCTCTCATACCCTGACTTCCTGTCCTGTTCCGCCCTACTGCTGTGATCCAGGAGTTAGTAGGATAAGTGATGAGGTTAACTCTGTTCTTTTTAAATTACAATAGAGAGTGGGGGGGAGGGAGAGAGAGGAATAGAGGAAAGGATAGCAGGGGGGCAGAGAGAGGAAGATAGGGAGGGAAGGAAGCAACGGAGATGGACTTATTGCGTTCATTTTTACAGAGCATGTCAGACACCACTCAAAGTACTTTTCATTTCAGCATCAGAGGGAGAGAGCAGGGCTCTCATCAGGTGAATGTATCTGTTCCTTGTTTATCCTAAGGGACCATGCATAAAGGCCTCTCAAAAAGCATTACGCACAAAATGTTCAGCACAACACATTACTTGGGTCCAGACCTAACGCGTTCATGAAGACGGGAGAGAGGAAAGGACATATCGAAAGATCGAAATAAATGAAATGCATTTCATTTTACATAGGCAAGGCAAGGCAAGGCAAGGCAAGGCAAGGCAAGGCATTTTTATTTATGTAGCACTTTTCATATACCAGGCAGACTTAAAGAGCTTCACATAGAAACATACACAAAATACAGAGGAAGCAAAGCAAAAAGGAAAAAGTGGATGGATACAGCAACATATAATCTAATGTACGAGGAGATGGGGAAAAACTCAGAGAAAGAGAGAGAGAGAGAGAGAGAGAGAGAGAGAGAGAGAGAGAGAGAGAACGTCTCTCTTATCAATTTCAATATGTGCATATTGAGTTGAGCTTATGTGCAGTTGAGTGTGTAAACGCACATCATGCTGATGCGAATTGTGAGTAGCTTTGAACACACTCACACATGTACGAGTGTGTGTGTGTGTGTGTCTGTTTGCTTGGATTTCAATATGCAAATTGAAAGAAAAGCCCAGCCCCCGCTGCGTCCTACCTCCACCATGAGATAAGATAGCCACACAATTTGCATTTATTTATTGGAGCGTGGTTGACTCTATTTATGATGTCACAAATGCTCCCACGTACGGAAAGTAGTGCTTAATCAAATTATGGACTACAAGGTGATATGTGTATTGAAAAATCCCTCTGCATAACAAAACCCTGTCCGCTTCAAAGAGGCCTTCGGTTGAAGAAAAACACCTCTTACATTAAAGACCTAGTCCTTCACCACAACCTTAGATCACTGTGTTTCCCTTTAGCACAACCATTATGTTGCCACGAGTCCTGCTCTCCAATCCTCAGTTGTGTGTTTGATGCCGGGACATCATCCGGTAAAGCACTGTATTTTGGCACCTGCAATTAAGGTTTGCGATGTGTTAACATTTCACCTAGCTCTTATCCTAAAGCAACCTGGACATATCTGTGGTCAATGCTGATCGGATTTCAACAATGTCATCAATAGCACCCTTGCGCTGATATATTCTACAAATACAAAATGCTGGCAAGCCCGTATTGCACACTTTGTTGTGAGTGTCTACACTCACAGAACCCCCCACACTCACCCAGCCAGCCACCCAGCCCGCTGAGGTGCGCCAGTTCACGTTACATAGCTGCACAGCCGGTTAGACTGGACAAAACTCTGTTACTACTGTTGTTTTAGTTCTCAAGGTCTCCCGCCTGCTGACCTAGATGGGACGACTCTTAAGGGATAATATTTCGGCACATATTTGAATGCACTTCTGTTGGCTTGATGGACGGGAATGTGGAGTCGGGCCGGAGAGTCAGTGACGAGACGGAATGGCCGGAATCGAACATCGTACGCTTCAATGTGTATTACATGAGAAGAAACGGCTACAGCGTACTAACGACTCGTAGTTGGCATGTGTTTCAGTAGTATTTGGAGAGAGAGAGAGAGAGAGAGAGAGAGAGAGAGAGAGAGAGAGAGAGAGAGAAGGGATGACATGCAGCATAGGGCCGAAGGTATTCTGAATCGTACCCTCGCTATTAGGAGTGATGCCTCCTGCCTGCTCACTAGCCGCGAAGGCCAACCCCCCCCCCCCCCCCCCACAGGGATTAATAGATCGCTCTTTCGGCCCGCCAGAGCAGAAGTTGTCTCTTTTGAAAAGCCTAAAGTAATCCCGACCCGTCATCCGCGCCCATCCATCCAGCATTTAATTTCATAAACCGTCATCCGTGATTACAGATGATTATGCCTGGATGATGCGTGTTTATTTAGAAAATAGGGTTAGTCCGTTTCTCTCTCGGTGTCGCTTTGACAGATGACAGATTCCTGTACGCTGCTGTTCAGCTCCCTGCTAAAAGACCATGAGGATGATTCAGCAAGGTGGAAAGTGTATGGTGTAAGGATGATGTATGGAAGCAGCCCGGGTAGTATTTTACCGGGCTACATCGTTTTTCCACTTGTGACATAACTTGGTACAATGCCAGGAAATGACCTCACCATAGCAGACACACTAAATATTGAATACGAGCGTATGTGCACATCTCGTCGTATCATAAGCCATAGGGATTGGATATCAGCTTCATCCCACGCTCAGATTGTATGCCTTCAAGTATTGTAGTAAGCTTTGTTTTAGTGCAGCATATGGGTTACATTCAATGCTTTCCATTATGTGAATACCAGCTTGTCACACAAAGGGTGGTAGTGATGGAAATGGGGGGTAGTGTAGGAAAACACATCACACTCGGTGCAGATCAGGATAGCGAGTACAAATAACAGTATAGGATAATATAAGCAGACATTAGGAAACGTAAACCCTGTAATGAATCGACCATTGACTGCTTTGACCGATTATTCTCTGTATTATACGTTATTTGATATTTTACCTTTAATTCATAACAATTTACTGTTATATGATTACATTTTATTTTTAAATGATTCCTTTAATTGCCTTTGAGTTATTCTCCTCTCTGACCTCCCTAAAGCACTCTGAATGGCGTTTGTGATTGACGCCTACTTTGCCTGAACTGACTTACTCACTCACTTTGCCTTACCTTTCAAGGGGAATTCAACTTTTTGTTCTCCCAGGTCCCCCCGTGATCGTCATCCCACCCAGGAGCGCCTCCCTCAACATGTCCCAGAATGCAGATCTTACATGCAAGGCTATCGCTGACCCCCCCAACATGACCTACGTGTGGAGGAAAGGGCAGGAAAACGTACATCATATAGAGTGAGTTAAACCATCCGTCAGAGAGGCCTGTCTGTATTTAATGTAGCACGCCTTTTACCGCACACAGACGAATCAAGAGGTAATCCATGGAGATTATGGTGCCGGATGAGACGCCAATTTGATACTTTGCTGTCATTTTCGGTCGCATAACGTATCCTTTGTAAGTAATTGAGGCATTAGGTTCTTTATATAGTAGCAGTAGGAGTAAAGCTCATACAGTATATAATATACTCTATATTCCAGTTTACATTGTTGTTAGAAGATATGGTAACATGAGACGCAGGCGAAAAGAAACAAGCACAATATGCTATAGTCAGATCATGTTACAGCATTTGAACATTTATGATCAAATAATGATATCAAACACATGTAAATAGCCCCATCTCAATGACTCAAATGATGGAAATATAATAATATTTTTTTTTTTTTTCAAAGAAACTTCTGAGCTTAGCAGTTTGAAAAAACACACAATTATAAGAAATCTTCAGGAGGGCAAGTTTAAAAAAAAGCGCCACAACTTTACACATGCACACTGTGTGTGTGTGTGTATTTGGGTTTGTGTGCGTCTGTGTATGCAGTTTTTTTTTACTGTACTGGTGTATATGTGTGACTTGCTTGGGCTTCATCAACTGTTACTTAACTGCAGCGATATCTAAAAACTGTGTGGGTGCATCTTCTCCGCCTAATCTTGTTGAAACAAAAAATTTCCATAACATCCTGGTTTTCACTGGTGAATAAGTCATAGAATATAACTCCTACGCTACATTGCTGCAGGAACAGTTTGGCTCTGCTCTAAACAACAACTTCAAAATCGGCACGATAATAATAATAACAACAATATAATGTTTTATTCTCTCAGAGGTTCACGGTCTGACTTAATGATACATATTCATGCGATGTCGATGTTGTTGTGGTTTTCCTCTAAGGTCTCTTAAATCCCGTGTGAAGATTATGGTGGATGGATCTCTGCACATCTCCACACTCACCCCAGAGGATTCTGGGAAGTACACCTGTATGCCCACCAATGGCCTGCTAGCCCCGCCCACCGCATCAGCTGACCTCACAGTGATGCGTGAGTCGCTCACTCTATGCTGATGTTTTTCTTTGTTTTTGTGTCCAAAAATTGTCTTTCTTGACTTCTGTTTTTTGTTTCTGGTTGTTGTGAATGTTTTGTTGTATTTGTTCTGGGAATATTGTTTGCCATTGAAAAATTATATTGATATAGTTTTAGACAACGAAATAAGTATTCATCGAATTAATAATTTCCATGAGCTATATCAATAGTTTCTAAAAACTTGTAATCTTTTGGGGTATTTATGTAGGGTGACGATTTATTAGCAACTAATAACTTATTTCTAAGAAGTTAACTATCCAATTATTTTGGAGTTTGGATTGATTTAAGTGATGGTAATCAATGACATAATATGTTTAATAATTGATACATATTTCCTCTCAGATCCGGCCCAGGCCCTGCCGATGCCCAGGGAGACCTACCTGCCCACCGGTATGAGGGGTCTGATCACCTGTCCCTTCTTAGCCAATCCCCCACTGCTCCACGTGGACTGGACCAAAGACGGAGCTCCCCTGGACGTCACCCTGGTTAGTCCACGAGCACGGACTGAATCAGACCAGATGGGGTCAGGTTGGACCAGGTTAACACCATGTGTTACCGTGTCATTTGCTACGGCACGCTGCGTCTTTACATATTAAGCCACATCCGGCTGAGTAAGAACGAGAACCCGTACACATTCACAAATACCTCTACGCATTCACAAACATAAGTTTGGAGCTTCAAATTTCAGGGGGTTCTTTGTATGCGCTGTGCAAAAAGAACAGCCCGGTTGAACGCTAATAAAGTCACGATCTCGTCTCCGTCGTAAGAAATAAACGGCTCCAGCTGCCCACGTGTTGAACTCACTGTTCACTCGGCCTCACCACCCGCGCACCCACACACACCCCTGCCCTGCGTGGCAGCTGTGGACATCAAGCACACACCGCTGTCTGTGTGTGTGTGTAGGTGTGTGTGTGTATAATCATCTATCTGTTTGAAAGCAGCAACATACGTGGCAGAGATAACGGCATGGAAGCAAAAAGTCAGTATTACCCCACGCTCGACGAGCGGCCTCTGAGTCGGGTTCCCGATGACACGCAGAGGCAGAGACATAGTGAAGTGTGTGTCTGTGTGTGTCATCTGTTTTTTAGTCAAACAAAACAATCTGCTACTTCAGTTAACTGGGCAATTACACCTTATGTTGTCCCTGCTCTCCCCTCTGGAGAACGGGGACTGTAAGTGTGTCACTGGCTAACAGCAAACACCAACTCGGCCGGCACTGGTACGTTTCCTGCAGCTGTTGGGGAGACGAACTGTCCAGAGACCAATGTTCTGAGACTAAGTGTCTGTACAGGTTCCTACACGATCAAAAATAAGTCCACAGGACCATCAATCAATCAATCAATCATTCATCATGTTAAGACTGGATGGCACAGGTGAACCACCTGTATGTCGACCACGTGTGTGAGTTTGTGTGTGTGTGTCTGTGTGTGTGTGGGTATGTAATTCACCTGTAGTGTCGACCAGGTGTGTGCGTGTGTGTGTGTGTGTGTGTGTAATTGACCTGTAGGTTCGACCACGTGTGTGTGTGTGTGTGTGTGTGTGTGTGTGTGTGTGTGTGTGAGTGTGTGTAATTCACCTATAGTTTTGACCACAAGTGGCTGTAGTTCAACTGTAGTGGTAACCCCGGGTGTGTTTGTGTGTGTGTGGGAGTTTTTTGTGTATAGTTCACCTGTAGTGCTGACCATAGGTGTGTGTGTGTTTGTGTGTGTGTGTGTGTGTGTGTGTGTGTGTGTGTGTGATGTACTTCAAATGTTGTGTTGACAACATTTGTGTGGGGTTCACCTGTAGTGTTGACCGTGTGTGTGTGTGTGTGTGTGTGTGGAGGATATTTCCACCAGTCAAGGTGACTCACCAGGTAGAACAGATCTGCAGCAGAATGTAGAAACAACAACACAACTCTCCAGCACTTGAGGGGGTGGATTATGTCGAAGAGACTCCTTCCTGCATTTTATATTATCATATCTTATTTTCAGTCTGTGTGAAACCAAAATAATATCATCACATGATAAAGATGGGGCTAGGGTTACAGTGAGTTTCTTCATTCTCATCCTTTCTCACTCTTATCTTAATTTATATAAATTTTCTTTCTCTCTCCTTCTACCTTCATTTCCATTAATTATCTTTCCCTCACTTTATTTCCATCTTAAATGATATTCTTTCTTTCTCTCTTTCTTCAATCTTTCTTTCTTGCTCTTTCCTTCTTTCTCTCTTTCTGTCAGTGTTTTTCCTCTCTTTCTTTCCTACCTTCTTAGCCTGTTTAAAACAAATCCATCACAAATCAGAAGAATCAGAAC
This sequence comes from Pollachius pollachius, assembly GCF_949987615.1. Taxonomy (NCBI): domain Eukaryota; kingdom Metazoa; phylum Chordata; class Actinopteri; order Gadiformes; family Gadidae; genus Pollachius; species Pollachius pollachius. Next base: position 6,659,412 of record NC_136951.1, on the reverse strand, counting down.
TAGAACAATGATAGCCTCTTTGGATCGCCTTATTGTGTAAATCATCACTTACTAAACAACCATCAACTCCTGTGCTTCTTTCCATAGTACCCAGGGTGGACCATGACCTCTGAGGGGTCGTTGTCCATGGCGACCGTCAACGAGGACTCTGCGGGCGTGTACAGGTGCACGCCCGCCAACAGCTACGGGTCCATGGGCCCCTCTGGGGCCACACGGGTCCTCCTGCAGGTGTGGACTCACTGGGAATGGGGATGGATGCATATTGTTAGCCTCATAGCATAACTGCCAAATGCAAGTTCATCTTGCATTTAGCGATTATGGAATGTAAAAAGAGCTCTGATTGGCTTAGGATATAGCCAATGAGGCACAGTGAATGCGCTGCATTAGGAGAGTAGCGTTAGGTTAGATATCACAATTTGGCCAAGTTATGACTTAGGTAATTATGCTATGAGGCTAACGATTTTATCGATTTCCATTTAATTGCATTTAAACAGCGCTTTCCCAGGTACCAAAAGCGCTTTACACAGTGAGTGTGTGTATGACACCTCATCCACCACCAACCACTGAAATTATGAAACTATCCAAATAGAGACCGGGTGATGATCAGGGGGCCTCGTTGGTAGAAGAGGCTGTTAGGGAGTTAGGCCAGGACGCCGGGATTACAACGTTGCTCTTGCGGTGAGCAACATGGGATCTTAAGTGACCAGAGGGAGTTAGGTCCTTGGGGTTACATCTCATCCCAAAGACGGTGATCTTCGACAGAACAGAGTCTCTGCGTCTCTGACCTGGG
>NC_136951.1:6648622-6656122 GCF_949987615.1 Pollachius pollachius | reverse complement strand
AAGAGGCCGATTTTCAAAACGGCTTGTAACGGCTAACCGCACTCGCACCTGGTGGTATAGTACGCCACCTCTAATGTGTATCTCAGGCCCCGTCCACACAGAGCCGATTTTTTGGTGAAACCGCTTAAGTCCTGTGCGTTTCGGCCGACCGTCCAGACGGAGCAGGCGAATCCGGAGCCCGAAACCGCACATTTCTGAAACCATGTCCGAGGGTGGTTTCAAGTCTATCTGGACCTATGCGGTTTCGTGTTGGGATTCGTGTGGAAGCCTGAAACGCAAACGATGACGTCATCGCCCCACCCCTCGACCCTACTACATGCTTGTGATGATTCTGCAGCAGATAATGTCCCTTGTTGGGTTGCTAGGGCAGATTCTCTACTGAGAATCTGCGACCAAAATGAGCGAAAAAGGATTACGGACGGACAAATACACTAAATCCATTTTGATCAATCTTCGTAGAAGAGCTGTTCGTGTTATTGGTTCTTCTCAGACTGTATGTTTGTAAACAACGGGCAGCCTTTATGCGCATGCTCGCCTCTTCTTCTTCTTTTTTTTCTTATGGTCCCGGAATGTGTATGACAGCGTTTCTACAGATCGATGCGGTTTCGCAATGACTCCGTCTTTACTCAGATATTCCTGAAGCGTGTAGAACGAAACCGGATTGTTTTCGACTCCGTGTGGACGGGGCCTCAGTGTGTTGAGAGGCCCACCTGTCTTATCTATCTCGGTCTGAGTCTGACACAAGGCTAGGAGGACCTGTTGTTGAAGCTAGCTGGGTGGTCCTGTGTTTTTGGTTGGGTCTGCTTTGGATGGATTTCTTTTGTTTGGATGCTTTCCGGATCTAGCTTATTTCTTCAGGGCCACCACCACAGAGTTTATAATATATGAATGCAATGATGATGATGTATCGAGGGTAATGGTTTAGCAGACGCTAAGAGCCTTCTGAAGACTGTTTGGATACACTTCATTAAGAAACAGTTAGGAGTGAGATCGTGAATTAATTTAGTGTATTTAAGGAATCAGAGAGAGAATTTGGATACAATGACAGACTGTGGGCATATGGCAATCAAACCCGGATACTTTTGGGTGTTAGTCAAACAGACAATGGCTTTGTCCATATTTTACAAACCCAATGCTTTACTGTGAAGGCCTTTATGCAGAATGTCCTGCAATACTGTGATCGCATGCATACATTATTAGTAAGAATCCAGTTTGACCTGTTAGATTCCCATTCTTTCCACGGCCTCACGTGTAGGCGTCCGAGAGCATCAAGCTCCTAACTCGAGTCATTAGATAAGTCCTTAGTGACCCATTTATATATCAAGTGTCCCCTGTAATTCCTTAGGGATGACAGCGTCTACGACTAACGATGGCTAAACAGTAAATATTGAAGTGTCTTGATGCTCGGACAGGAACCACGCCCCACGCCGCCACCTCTCTGTCTGTGGCCCCGGGGTCCTCGGTCGCTGACGTCTCCTGGGAGCCCGGCTACGACGGAGGATCAGCACAGATCTTCTCAGTCTGGTGAGCACACACATACACACACACACACACATATATATGTATAAAACATAACACACACGGACATGAGCTGTAACCATAGCAACCATCGACCTTATTGGCTTTTGTGTTGATGCTCTTTTGAGGACAGGAGGGGAGAAATCAATTATGGTCTGGTGGACGATCTGCTGGGTACAGTTACCATGGAGATAGGCTGATGGGGGTACAGTAACCATGGAGATAGCCTGGTAGGGTACAGTTACCATGGAGCTAGGCTGGTGGGGTACAGTAACCATGGAGATAGGCTGGTGGGGTACAGTTACCATGGAGCTAGGCTGATGGGGGTACAGTAACCATGGAGATAGCCTGGTGGGGTACAGTAACCATGGAGATAGCCTGGTGGGGTACAGTAACCATGGAGATAGGCTGGTGGGGTACAGTAACCATGGAGATAGGCTGGTGGGTACAGTAACCATGGAGCTAGGCTGGTGGGGTACAGTAACCATGGGGCAGTATGTGTATACATTTTCAAAGTATATTATGATATATTCTAAAATGCAAACTTTGAATAAGACTACTGAGTTATAAAACTCAAATAATTTAAGTATTTAAAATATAATACCATCAATAACATCAACACAAGTCACATTTCTCATGTGAAATCGTAGCAATTGCTTCCAAGATATATTTAGGAAATTGTATAACCCTGATGACCGATTTTTTAAAATATATATACAGTGGGGCAAAAAAGTATTTAGTCAGCCACCAATTGTGCAAGTTCTCCCACTTAAAAAGACGAGAGAGGCCTGTAATTTTCATCATAGGTAAACCTCAGCTATGAGAGACAAAATGAAAAAAAAAATCCAGAAAATCACATTGTCTGATTTTTTAAGAATTTATTTGCAAATTATGGTGGAAAATAAGTATTTGGTCACCTACAAACCAGCAAGATTTCTGGCTGTCACAGACCTGTAACTTCTTCTTTAAGAGGCTCCTCTGTCCTCCACTTGTTACCTGTATTAATGGCACCTGTTTGAATTCCTTATCAGTATAAAAGACACCTGTCCACAACCTCAAACAGTCACACTCCAAACTCCACTATGACCAAGACCAAAGAGCTGTCAAAGGACACCAGAAACACAATTGTAGACCTGCACCAGGCTGGGAAGTCTGAATCTGCAATAGGTAAGCAGCTTGGTGTGAAGAAATCAACTGTGGGAGCAATTATTAGGAGATGGAATGCATACAAGACCACTGATAATCTCCCTCGATCTGGGGCTCCACGCAAGATCTCACCCTGTGGGGTCAAAATGATCACAAGAACGGTGAACAAAAATCCCAGAACCACACGGGGGGACCTAGTGAATGACCTCCAGAGAGCTGGGACCAAAGTAACAAAGGCTACCATCACTAACACACTACGCCGCCAGGGACTCAAATCCTGCAGTGCCAGACGTGTCCCCCTGCTAAAGCCAGTGCATGTCCGGGCCCGTTTGAAGTTTGCTAGAGAGCATTTGGATGATCCAGAACAGGATTGGGAGAATGTCATATGGTCAGATGAAACCAAAATAGAACTTTTTGGTAAAAACTCGACTTGTCGTGTTTGGAGGAGAAAGAATGCTGAGTTGCATCCAAAGAACACCATACCTACAAACCATGGTGTTTGGGGGTGGGTGGAAACATCATGCTTTGGGGCTGTTTTTCTGCCAAGGGACCAGGACGTCTGATCCGTGTGACGGAAAGAATGAATGGGGCCATGTATCGTGAGATTTTGAGTGAAAACCTCCTTCCATCAGCAAGGGCACTGAAGATGAAACGTGGCTGGGTCTTTCAGCATGACAATGACCCCAAACACACCGCCCGGGCAACGAAGGAGTGGCTTCTTAAGAAGCATTTCAAGGTCCTGGAGTGGCCTAGCCAGTCTCCAGATCTCAACCCCAAAGAAAATCTTTGGAGGGAGTTGAAAGTCCGTGTTGCCCAGCGAAGGCCCAAAAACATCACTGCTCTAGAGGAGATCTGCATGGAGGAATGGGCCAAAATACCAGCAGCAGTGTGTGAAAACCTTGTAAAGACTTACAGAAAACGTTTGACCTCTGTCATTGCCAACAAAGGGCATGTAACAAAGTATTGAGATGACCTTTTGTTATTGACCAAATACTTATTTTCCACCATAATTTGCAAATAAATTCTTTAAAAATCAGACAATGTGATTTTCTAGATTTTTTTTTTCATTTTGTCTCTCATAGCTGAGGTATACCTATGATGAAAATTACAGGCCTCTCTCATCTTTTTAAGTGGGAGAACTTGCACAATTGGTGGCTGACTAAATACTTTTTTGCCCCACTGTATATATATTATGTCATTCATATATATAATATATTAATAGTCATAAGTGCATCCACCAATTGATGCTCTAGGCTATTCACAGCGTGTCTGCACAGCTAATAGAAGTCCACCAGCGTCTCCCTGGTCACAGTTCAGCTCTATTATCTCTAACCTGCTCACTGAAGCAGATGCATTGGGTGAATCCATGTTAAGAATAAAAGGTTCTTAATTTGTTGATCCAGGCCCGAGGGTAGAACACTTTTGATGAAGTTTCAGTTATTTTTTTTGGACAATTACTACAATTTATTTAAGGTCCTCTGGGTCTTGGACCATAATGCTTTGCTTCTTTCAGCAGAAGACGTGTGTGTGTGTGTGTGTGTGTGTGTGTGTGTGTGTGTGTGTGTGTGAGTGTGAGTGAATGTTTCATGAACAATCTCCAATGCAATCTTTCATAAGCCTAGAATACCTTGCTCGCCCTTTTACTCTCTCTCTCTCTAGCCTTTCTCCCTCACGCTCTCTCCCTCTCTCTGTGTTTTCCTATCTCCCCCTGTATCTCTTTCAGTCACGCTCCCCGTCTCTGTGTTTACTCCTATCTCCCTTCATCTCCTTCTCCTCCTACCCCTTTATCCCTTATCTCTACCTTTTATCTCCCCCTCCCCCTTCTGTATAATTTCTCTCTTTCTCTTTCTTTGTCTCTCTCCCTCGCCCTCCTCCTCCTTCTCGCTTACTCACTCCTCATGTCTCTCTCTCTCTCTCTCTCTCTCTCTCTCTCTCTCTCTCTCTCCGTCTCTGCAGGTTCAAGCAGGTCTTCCCCCCTAACGACAGCCCCCGCCGGGACAACAACAGCTCCGAGGAGCAGAGGAAGAAGCGGCAGCACCAGGGTTGGTTCAACGTGTCGGTCCCGCCTGCCTCGGGGCCCCGCCACCAGGTGACCGGCCTGGCCCCCGCCACCCCCTACCAGTTCAGCGTGCTGGCCCAGAACGCCGCCGGGGCCGGGCCCTTCAGCGAGCTGGTCACCGTGCGCACCCTGGGTGGGTGGCCTTCTTTCCCCCTCCTTATGGTTCATGTCCACGCACGGTTGAGTCGTGTCGGGAGACATGGCTTCAGGCGAGGGGTTGGGGTTAGTCATCTGTACTCTTTTGGACGGAACGGAAAGGTTGCTGGTTCGATCGCCGCTGGCGCCTCCTCGTTAAGGGTGGAGGTGTCCCTGAGCAAGTCACCAAAGACTGAACCCTACCTACTTGCTTAGTCACGAATGTTCATATCCAAAGTGGATCCCACCGAATACCGACGCATGTCATTGAACCATAGGCCAATTTTCTTTTTGTTTTAAACATGAGCATTTGTCTTATATGATCCTAATCATAGAAATATAGACCATTGTATCACTGTTAGGGAAATAAGTCCCCAATTTAGAGAAAAAAGGGGTAAAATCCTATGTTTTGGACATTTTTCCTAAAACACTGTGTATGTCCCGCTCTGTTGTGAACACAGGTAGCGATATTAAGGTGATGTCAGACTTCTTCTGAAACAGTGGGCTCACTGGCTTTTTAAGCTGCAGGTAGGGGTGAGGGCCTCTTGCTCAGGGATGCCTACAGATAGGCCCTGTGGACATCGGGGTTCGAACCCAGCTCCTCAGCTCGGCGCTAACCGCTGAGATTCTCCCTGCGTCAGAGCGTCAGCAGCTGCCTGTACACACTTGGGGCATGTGGCACCGCTGCTCCAGTACTCACAACTCCAGCGCCAAGCCATCGATCAGATCTCATCACGCATGGATATTATTTATTCTTTTTTTTTTTTTTATTAAAAAAACGATCGCTTTGTGGCCGTCGCTCCATCCTCCCTCTGTCAGATCGGGCGAGATGAGTTGGCAGCGTGTGTTTGGATTCACCAGCCGTCCTCATCGATCCTCTGACTTATAAATACTGGACCTGTGCGGACACACTGCACAGTTCTCTGCACCTCTGGGTTTCACTCCAGACGGACGCACGTTGCTCTCTTCACAAGTGACAATCTAAAGCTGGCCATGAGCTCCTCTCTCCCCCATGTTCTCTCTATAAAGTCTCGGTATCTTCTCGATGTATGTTGTAGCCTGGTCGGCGACATGTTGTGTGTGTCTTGGTGGTCTTCGAATGGCCATGGCGCCAATCTATGCTTGTCTAGTAGCCCTGAGAAAACCTAGTAACAAAAAGATCCGCTTTCTTGATGTGTCTATTCCGAGTGTGTCTGGGGTCCACAGTCCCACAAAGACTTTTCTTTTTGAACAGAGATGAAACGTTTGAGGAACCCCCCCCGTCTAGAGTATCGGACTGAAACATTTCTCTCCGTCTCCTCAGATGCTCCGATTCCGAGAAGGGGCGCTTTGAGCCCCCCGGGGGCCCTGTCCGTCAACCGCACCTCCGCGGGGGTGATCCTGCATTGGGCCCCGCCCCCAAGCCACCGTCCACCAATCACAGCCCTGGTTCTGCAGTCTCGCGGCGCAAACGGCGAATGGCTGACCTTGGATCGGGACATCAACGCCGCCGCCATTGAGTTCGCCGTCCCCGGCCTGCGCAAGGTAACGACAAACCCCCCGGCGCGCATGTGAAACATTTGAATGCTTTTAGACATTGTCTATTTTTACCATCAGCTAAAGCTCTTCAATGGTGGTGAACCAAATATGACACACTCATGTACACTCATTCCCATTTTGGCATAATCCATTCCAGTTTAGAATCTGAAAAGACGCCGTGGTTCAGGCCGGAAAACCTCACGAGGCTTCCAGTCATTCTGCTTGGCATTTAGAGCGGTTGTCTTTCAATCCTGGGGGTTGCCAGGTCGAACCCTGGCTTCGGGGCAGATTGAGTGTTTAATAGCCCGGTTCTGGTGGTGGCCATATTGGCCCATATTCTGGGAGGATTGTTGACTGCAGGAGAGGAGTGACAACTGTCATCCAGGGAAATACTCACTCCCCATGCCCTGAAGGGAAACACCAAGATGTCTGTCAATCGGCAATTGCCTGTCTTCCAGATTCAGACCTGTTGTTCAATTCTAAATTCATCATTGTGCGTCCAGAGGGGGAGTTCCAAGTGCAAGTGACAACACAACAAGGATATCTTTTTTCTATAAACACACGGATAATTAGGCGCTATTTTCGGCACTGTGATTAGGTTGCAGTTAGCCTTATAATCACAGCGGCGAAATAGGTTTGTTTTGTTGTGGCTGGTACTCGTTCTGAATAAGCCACTCATTTCTCACCCAGCGAACTCCCTTTCTGAACAATTAAACATTTTGAATCATCGTCATCAATCATCAACACCTCATCTGACTCTGGGTAAGACCTGCAAACATCCAAATGAACAGATATCTCGGGCCTGTCATTTTGAGAATGCTATGAACAACCCGACGGCCAATTGCCGAAAGGCTGCTGTCTTTCAGTCCTGGGGTTGCCGGGTCGAGCCCCCGCTGTCACGTAGCAGCGTGGCGCCGGAGAACCGGCGCTACGCACACAGCCCGTACCCCCTCAGCGACCGGGCGCCTCACAGGGACAGGGGGGAGGGAGAGGGGCCTGTTTATGCTTGTCGTTCACAGGGCGGGGTAGATTTTTATCTGGGCTATACCCCGGCAATTTCTCCCTTTGATATGTCAATTATTCCCAGTGTGCGCGGCAGGAGTCTCCAGCGTGTTATCTCACCC
>NC_136951.1:6601592-6646592 GCF_949987615.1 Pollachius pollachius | reverse complement strand
AGCTGTGTGTTATGGCCTCGTGTCTGGGAGGAGGCAGCTGCCTGCGCCAACACGTCGACATCGTCATTAGTATCATCACCGAAGTGCTTCTGCTCTCCAGGGAAATTACGTTGATCACGGGTTTGATCGAAGGGCCCCTGTTGAACCAGGTGTGAATTTGATTTTGACAAAAAAGCTTCCCCCTTGTTACATCACAAGTGGGAGTGTCAACCCAGATGTATTTTGGATCGATCCGCAACACCGATTGGTACAGTCCACCAGGGCGGCTCGATTATGGGAAAAATCATAATCACGATTATTTTGGTCAATATTGAAATCACGATTATTCAAATGATTATTTTTGAGTTTGAAAACATGTTGTATTTATTCACCATGTCTCTCCCCAAAAAAACTTTGTAACTGAGAACTTTGAAATTTCGCCTTAAAAAAATACACTAAATGGTCAAAAAGAAAATGTTCCAATCTAAAATGATAGACAGATATGTGTCCAGCTGTTCTGCCTTTTCTATAAATCATTAAAAAAATAGAAAAAGGAAGAATTGTTAAATCGAAAAACTTCATTATGATAATTTTCTGATCGTTTGATGCTAAAATCGAAATCGCGATCAAAATTCAATTAATCGCCCAGCCCTACAGTCCACTGGGTAAACTGATAGCAGGCTGATCGATGTCCTGTACATACGAGTGCACACTCACATGTGGTCGAATAGCCTGTTTAATCTGTACAACAGACTTTTCCCAGTGTACGGTCCACGGCCGAGTGTTTTGATAGCCTGAGGCCAACTTCTGCCACCAGGCAAAAGCACATGCTAGATGCAGGATTATTAGTGACAGGAACTCATTTTGAGGACAGAACCCACCGCTCTGTAAAGCAACTCTGTGTGAGCGTCTCTAACAGTGAGTTAGTGAAAGTGAAAGACGAGCGTGGAAATAAACCGCTTCTATTCAGCTGGAAAATGATTGAGCTGCAAGCCCTCACAGGGACAGAGTCTGCTCCTAGTCTTTTTTCAATCATCCATTTCCTCAAGGCCGGCACATACACCCCCAAATGACACCTTTTAAGACCCTGTCAGCCCTTTGTTATTGCGCAAAACCCACACACCACCTGCACGTCGAGCATGATAATAATACTAATGATGCTAACGCTAACCCGATGCTCCCTCCAGGCCTGGGGAGGGCCGCCGTGCCGTCCCAGCTCTCCGAGTTCGTTCCGCAGCCCTTGCTCGCCGGTATCCTGGGCGGCGTGCTCTTCATGGCGCTGGTCCTCTTCCTGCTGCTGGCCGCCACCTGCCTCATCGCCCGACGGAGGGATAGGCGGCGGCGAAAGCAGCAGAACAAAGACGGTAAGCCCCCCCCCCCCACCCCCCATTCCCCCCTCCACCCTCACAACCACAGTCCTTCACGGCAGCAGCAGCCGGCGACGAACGAACACCACCCCCGTCTGGGATGTCATCATTAACTCCCGCTATGTCTCGCCGTAGAGCAGGTTTGCTTCCGTTGCATTAATCATCGCTCGAGTTCAGAGTGAATATTACACACCCTTCCCCCCCCCCCCCCCCACCCGTCTCTGCCATCATCACCACGACCCAGACAATCCGTTGGAAGCATTATTGATGTCATTTACGTTCGCCCGCTAATTAGGGTCATTTGTCATCGCCCCGATAGAGGGAGTGTTAGCTTGTTGTCCGTGGCGCTCCTCGCTAATTGCTTCTTATTAGGGATGATACGTTTTTTACATTTCTTGGTCAACACAGGCTACCACCCGTTGTGAGTCATACGCCATCCCACCAACTCACTCACCCTATCCCCTCCCCTCCCTCCTCTCCAGATCTGGTGCGTTCCATCTATAAACCCTCCTCCATGTGAGTACCCACTTCCCCATTCCATTTCCTGCCTTCCACGGACGGTTGACGCCACCAACAACAAAGAATGGCCTTTGCCAAAAATTCCTTCCTTTGAATTCTGAATCTTTTCCCGTCGATCACACCTCGCTGCCGCCTCACAGTTACTGTTGTGCGGTGTTCTGTCCTCGCTCTAATGCGCCGCTGTGTCATCCTCTCCCTGCGTTGCTGTTCCTCCATCCCTCCTTACATAACTGCCTCTTTTAATATCTCCTCTCTCCCCCCCGCTCCTCTCCCTCCACCATCTGCCTCCATCAGGCGGACGGCAGGCGGCGGCAGTCCAGACAGTGTGCTGAAGAAAAGCCTCCTCCACTCACATAATCTCTACCCCACCACCTCCTCCTCCACCTCCTCTTCCTCTTCATCCTCCTCGTCCTCCTCTCAGTCCCACAGCGGTTACTTCAGTAAAGGCAGCCCGCCCGATAATCAGGCGCCGCACATGGAGCTGCTGCCTGGCTTCCTCCACGCCCACCGCCACCTCGACCTCCACCCCCAGCACCACCACTTGCACCAGCAGCTCCTCATCAACCCCCCCACCCCCCGCAGAACCAAATCCCTTAGCAGGGCCTCGTCCTCCGTCCTCTCCTCCCACCTGGAGCTGATCACCAGGGGCCCCGACGGACGCTTCGCGGGCCCCGGCGACGGCCAGTCGCTGTCCTCCGCCCTGGACGACGAGAAGACGGCCCCGGGGCGGGGGGGCCGGCGCTCGTCCCGCTCCTCCGCCTTCCAGCGCTCGGCGTCCCTGCCCTCCCGCCGGGGCGGCGAGGCCGGGCGGCGGGCCCCGTGCGTCCTCTCCGTGGAGCTCCCTCCGGCGCCGTGCCGCGCCCCGGGCCCCGACGGCAGGCGCGCGGGCTCCATGACGGAGCAGCACCTGCTGGCCCTTCCAGGGCACCGCCTGCGGGACGGCAAGGACGGGGGCTCCGACTGGAGGGGCTCCCTCCGCAGCTCGGCCCGCAGCTCGCTCACCGCGGCGAGCGGGGCGGACCCCGGCGTCCTCTACCCGGGGGCCGGGCCGCCGGGCGCGCCCTGCACCACGGCCAGCAGCCTGGTGCTGCAGATGGAGCATGAGAGGGAGCGGGGGAACCTGAGCCGCTGCCTGCAGCTGGCCCACGAGAGGGAGGCGCTGCAGTGGGAGCTACGCAAGTACACGCTGGAGAGGGGAAGCGGCGCCGAAGACGGCGGGGATGGCGTGGATGGGGGCGTCGAGGGCCGTGTCTTGCAGGAGAGGAACGTCGGCGGCTGTGGCGGCGGCGGCGGCGGCGGCGGCGTGCCCCCCCACCAACGGGGCACCAGGGCGAGCTGGGATCTCGCGTCGCCGCCCTACTCCAATTGGGGGGCTCCCGCTCCTCCTCCTCTCCCCCCCCGGCTCAGCCCCATGTCGGCCTCGGTCCCGGGGCTGTACCCCTTCCAAAGGAGCTCCCCTCGCGGGAGCTCCTTCCGGGGCTCCCACGCCCAATTCCCCCTCGTTTCACCTGCGAAGAATAAGGACGCGGCGGCGGACGGCCGGCCCACCAACAGACACACCCTCCCGCACCTGTGTGCAGAGCGCCAGTGGCCCCCTCCGGGCGAGATAGGACCGGAGCGTCACAACTCTCTCCGAGTCCCACGTAGCACGGGGCAACGCAACCACTCATCCACCGAGGAAAAGAGAAGGAGGAATCTCTCCACGCCCTCGCCCGTCCGTGACGACAAATACGCGGAACATCTCGACGCCGCCGCCGTCGCTGTCGGCAGCCTGCCACGATATTCCAAAGCCCGCCCGGCCGTTCCCAAGCCGCCCCCGACGCATGCCGATGACACGTGCGTGGAGATGAGCGTGGACGGGCCGGACCTGGAGGCGACGCCGGCTGAGAGGAGAAGCAGGGTTGAGCGCCCCAACGCTTCTTCGTCTCTGCGCCGGCCGCACAAGGGCGAGCGCGACAGAGGCTCCAGATGCATGACCCCCTTACCCGGGCACAGCTTTGAAACGACCCCCAGGGCCCCGGCCCCCGGCCCCCACGGCCGTCACCTGTGGAAGACCGCGAGCCTGGGGGTCTCGGACACGTACGACTACCACCAGCGCAGCCTCAGCTTGGACCACCGCAGACGCCAGCGGGCCAGGTTCCTGACCCCGGACGACTGGGTGGACTCGCTCAGCCAGGAGAACTGCTCCACGCCTCGGGCCCGCCGCCCGGAGCCCCTCCCTCCGCGGGGGCCCCGCGTTCCCCCAGCACCGCAGGCCCACAGACCCGACGCTCACGGCCCCCCGGGTCCCCACTGGCCGCCCTCCCAGCCGCCGGAGACCCCTTCTTGCGACCGCTCCTCCTCCTCCTCCTCCTCCTCCTCCTCTGTCTTCTCCGCCCAGACCCCCAGTGGGGAGCCCCCCTCGCTGAGGAGGGGCCCGCCGGCACGCAGCCCAGAACCCGCTCCGCCGTCCCAGCAGGACGACCCCAAGAGAGAGTGGAACATCCTGTCCATGGACGCGCTCCGATGGCCCGCCAACAGTGGGCCGTGGGAGCCGGGGCCCCGGGCGGAGGCCTTGAAGGAAACCTCCGGAGGCTCACGGCCCCTGGGCCAAGCCAGGGGCCCCACAGACCCCGTAGAGGACCCCGGCTTCCCCAGACCTCTGCACAGGGGACTCAGCTGGCCCTCGACGGACCGGGCGCCACCCCCTCTCTCCAACGGGGACGGAGCCCGACGAGACGACGGGAAGGACGACGGGCAGGTGGAGGGGGGCCCCGGCAGCGATGGGGGCCCCGGCAGCGAGGTGGACGAGGTGAGGGGCTATGTGGTGGTCCAGGGGTCGGCGACCCGAGGCAGCTTCAGCAGCTACGCCAGCAGCGGGAGGGGGAGCATGGAGACGGGGAACGGCCGGATGTCGGTGTGCCTGTCGCCGACCCTCTCCAAAGCCCCCGACGAGATAGAGGAGTACGCCGAGGACCTCGGGCCAGGCCTGGACGAGGCCCGGAGAAGGTACCGACACGATGCAAAACCTGTTCCACAGTGTGCTAGGGCCTTGGGATATAGCTTTTCATTTCGTCAATAATATACTGTCGATACAATTTTGCCACAGTGCCAACTTGACAAATATTGGAAAAAGATATATAGTTAAGCTATAGGCAGGTCTTTCATAATCATAGTTAGATGACAGAGCCGTCAGTTTAACTGTACCATACTAAAATGAAAATATTCAACGGCAGTTTCTAATGAATTCAACCCATTTGCTTTGCGTACGAGCAGTATGCATCATGGGGAGCAGTCACCTTATCCGCTCTCCGTCTTGGCTCGTACTCTGAGAGCTGTAAACATGTTTTGTTTACCTTCCAGTAGAAAAGCCTCGGTTGACGAGAGCTACGAGTGGGATGAAGACACATCGCAGCCCGAAACACGACAGTTTCAAGGTTCGTCTCCTCGCCTGGAAATCAAACCAACTTTGTGCCCTTTATTTGTTAACTTTGCAGAGAGCCATAGGGAAAATATAAACAAAACAACAACAACTCTGTTTAAGTGTTGACATCAGCCCTCCTGATTCACACATTGATATGTAAACACACACACACACACACACACAGTCTGAACGTACACACACAGAAACAATGTGAACTTACATGCCCAAACACAATATCAACTTACATACACGCACAGATATAAATATATTCTTTGTATATCTTTAGTATTAAGTTAATTATATGAAGTTTTCTGAACATCAGTAAGAAAATGAATCATCCATAAGAGAGAGAGAGCAGGTCTGTCGGCATATGATGTCATCACATCTGGTCTGGCGCATTCCGAGATTAAAACTTCCACTTCTCCTCCTCCTTTCCTTCTCCGTTCTCTTTCCCCCTCCCTCCTCCTCTTCCTCTTCCCCCTCCTCCTCTCCCTCCTCCCCCTCCTCCTCTCCCTCCTCCCCCTCCTCCCCCTTCCTCCTCCTCCTCCTCCTCCTCTCCCTCCTCCCCCTTCCTCCTCCTCTTCCCCCTCCTCCTCCCCCTCCTCCCCCTCCTCCTCTTCCTCCTCCCCCTCCTCCCCCTTCCTCCTCCTCCCCCTCCTCCTCCCCCTCCTCCTCTTCCTCCTCCCCCTCCTCCTCTCCCTCCTCCCCCTTCCTCCTCTTCCCCCTCCTCCTCTCCCTCCTCCCCCTTCCTCCTCCTCTTCCTCCTCCTCCTCTCCCTCCTCCCCCTCCTCCTCTTCCTCCTCCCCCTCCTCCTCCCCCTCCTCCCCCTCCTCCTCTTCCTCCTCCCCCTCCTCCCCCTTCCTCCTCCTCTTCCTCCTCCTCCTCTCCCACCTCCTCCTCAGACCCGGGTGTGTCCGAGGAGGTGCTGAAGGGCGTGTCCCAGCCCCGCTGTAGCCTTGTGAGCGTGCAGGCGTGCTCCCTGGCAGACTGCAGTCAGGCTGCCTTGCTCCGGGGCTGCCGCACCGACCGGCGCTCCCCTCAGGTAGAGATGGAGACGGTGCTGTTCTGACTGCGAGCGCAGCTCCAACTCTCCGTCCCTCGGACTCCACGACTGTATGAGTACACCACCCCTTCACCCACCGGCTTACACCCAAGGGGACGTTAGATGAGGATGATGTTGATGTAAGGTGAATGTAGCATCAACGTTCCCCTAATATACTATTAGGTGAGATGATGACTTTGATTTGGATGTTTGTAACCACCGTGGACCAAAATACTGTATGTGTTACTTTGTATTGAGTGTAGATGCTATAAATCATTGAGGAGTCTTGGATTTAGGAGGAATGATTGTTATATTGTGTTGGGCTGATTTTGTTTTGCTGATTTTGCCTTCCTTAACTACGGTGGACCATCTATATATATATATGTATATATATATATGTATATATATATTTATTTATATGTATATATACATTTATACATATATATATAAGACATTCAAACACTAATATGGTAATATTTCAGAGGCTTGCTATTAATTCATAAGTTAATGTTTTTCTTTGTTGGAGATTCTTATAAATGTAACAGCAGGACTGTTTCATTAATGGACAAAACGTCCAATAATGGGCCCTCGATCCATTAGTGATGAAAAACAACGATATTCCCAGAGTCTGGTTCTTTAGGCATCGCAGACACGGCTCCATTTTTAATGGAGTTCTGTCTTATAAAACATTTTGTGTTTCTAAATACTGATGTATGGAAAACAAGAGAACAAAGAGGAAAGCAGCTAAAATGTTGTCTTTGCTTAACACTGGCGAAAGAGCTTTTTTACAGTGGGAGGCAAGTGTATGGAAAAATAAAAGTTTAAAACGTTTTTTTGGAGGTAGAAACATAAAGCAAACATTCTCTGCGATAGTTGTCAAAGACTTCCTTTGTGGATATGGTGCGTACCGTGCTGGTTGCTGTATACTTCTGTGGTGATGTGCAATCATGAGACTCAATGACAGGAAAACGTCCTATCCTGAGGAACAAGCTACTGTCTTCTGTCAGCCGGAAAATGAAGCGTGATTATCATCCATATTACCATAAAAACATTATTGTTGTTGTCAGCTGAGAATTAATTGATTGAAAAAGTCCATTTGCATAGCCAGCGGTTCAGAACAGAGATGATATGTCATTTTGAGCATTATGTGTATAAATCCTTGAGTTTTTTTAATAAACAGAATCGCTACATAGAATGACCGACATGACATATATAATGACAAATATTAGATGTGATAAATATGTTGAGGAAGTGAGTGCATTTCCAGCTTGGAGCTATGGCACGTGCAATCATATAACTTAGACACAAGATTTTAGAGGAGACAATAGATTGAGTCCAGGTGAGAAAGGCTGTTATTTTTTTTACAAGTTTTCCTATTCCTATAATTTCAAACGTATTCACAGTTGATTGCAAGTAGTGATAGCGTGATTATCTTTTGTCCTTGACAAATCCCTTAATCAATACAGAGCACTGGTTTCCATGGCAACATGATAGGACGAAATTTGACTTTGGAAACTAATGTCTGTAAATCTAAGAAGTGAAAATAGATATATAATACATTGAGGTTTGAAGACCTAGATATATGACACTATATAAAACAATATCTGTACTTTTTTATAAAATAAATAATATTTATGAAATATATATAAAACATCTAGAGATTGTATTTTGCTTGCTTACCATACAGGACTGTGATGAATGTTAAAAATAAATGTTGGGAACATGGAAACAAAGCTCTTAACCTCTTTTTGTCTTAGGACAATAGGGCTCTATTACTTTTCAGCTTTACAAAATATAGTACATATGAGATCCGGCATTCATATTCTTGTTCAGGTGGAAGTGAGCACCACATCATCATCAACATGGAAGTGAGTGCTATAAATTTCCCCCCCGGAATAAGATGTAGTTTACTAATCCTAGAATTGAAATTATGTTTACTTTTTCCAAATATAATTTGATGTCTTCTTGTGTAAACAGTTAAAATAAATATCCAGGATCCAAGCCAGGATCAAAATGGACGCCATCAAAATTGAGTCCCTCTCTGGTAATTTTCCATGATATTTGGAGGAAAGTGTATTCATATCTTTGGTTACAAACCATCTGGGAGACTGACAAATTTTTCAACAGCTTTCAAAATCCTAGCAAGTAACTGTCCCCAGTTAGTTATATATGATATATATATATTGAACAATAGTCTAATTTCACATATACGTTTGGTAAACGGTGAAAAGAAGGACACTTATTACATATCATTTTCTGTTTTTATATCATGTTTATTGTAATTTTTTTATTTATATGGCTGTTTTTCTAAATTGTTGCTTCCCTTTTTCCTGTAAATTAAATATTTCCCGTCTAAATGTTCTTGCAAGCGCAAGTCCCAATTTGTATCTGTTTATTGACAGTTTACCAAAAATAAATTTAAAGTTGTAACCGAAAACTATATGTTGTATGTTTCATCTGTGAGGCTGTTTCCTCCCTTTTTTTCCCAGGTGTCTACACTTATTTATTTACTGTCAAAACATATTTTCTTAATGTAAAACATCAAAATAACATATTTTTTCCACTTACATCTTCATATCACAACTAAATGTAATCAATATTTAATGTTCTTTCTCATAAACACTAACATATGTATTACCAGGTGTCACAGCAATGCCAATTTTGTAAACGTGGCCTATTCAATTAAATAATATTAAAGCTAGGTAGACAATTTATTTTAGAAGCATTTTTCATCATTTTATTGGAAATTCTCTTCAGCATAAATGTTGTGCTCTGACAACAAAGGATAAAATAAGTTATCTTTTAGTGTCGCTGGCCTTTAATCATCATTTCATTCACCCGAATGACATGATGGCTGTCTGTCTACCTACCTTCCTTACCCACGCACTCTGCTTGTCTACTCATTGCGCATGACTGGAGTCTTCCACAAGGCTATTCTAGGCTAGTCATTTTGTGGGGGAGTGACTGATATCTCCAAATTGCCTTTCTTCTAATTAAATCATTTGGGTTAAAAATAATAATGTCAGTTATCAAGTATTTTCATTAAATCTCAAGCAAATTTTTTTATTTTTTATTGTGCAATACACAGTAATAGGAGGGGAAATATTGGTTATTTCTGCTTTATTTATATGGTTTTATATATAAGCATGTTGTCAGTTGATATCAAAAAGCACTTAAACGGTGGGTTTGAACGACCCCTCGTGCATTTTATCACATACCGTTTCAATCGCGACTATTGAATTTACTGTGTCAGCTTGGCAGTGACTTTGAATCAAACAATTCCTTTGCCACCTGTCAGGGGACTGATGTCCACAGATTAGAAATAATTTGTACGGGGTAGTCACCATGATCACAGCTCCATTCAGGCTCATTTAGCAGGTCACTATGGTCACCATGTAACCCTGAAATATCTAACAACATATTGATTGGAACAAGTACAGTACATAGTACATTATGAATAGTGCAAAAAGTCGTAATCGTAAGGTTAATACCATTGTGACATTTATAATCATAAACACAATGTAAAATAAATCGTACATTTTCCCAATGTTGGTGTAATGCTCATGCTGAGCACTTCGTGTGTCTGCCAGTCGAGATCAAACCAACATCCAGTCCCAGGCATGTCTGTCTGACCTGCTCACTGAACAAAAGAAGAGCTGATAGGACCAATTATAGAATGGGACTGACCATGAATTAATGATAAGATAAGAATTATATATATAGAGAGATAAAGTGTTGACATAAGTGTTGATATAACTACTATAGCTCCAATAACAACTATTTCTCAGATCAAAATTAACCTCCCGGATTTTTTATGATTGTGTGAATGTGACCTGAATCAATGACACGTAAATAAAGCATTCATCGCGGGAAGTGCTTTTCTGAATAACTTAGAAATGCACAGAAAAACGAAAATGAATTCAAATTCTTCACTGAAGGCGAGGGATAGAAAAGAAAAGAGAAATGTCAAACGATCTGTAAAAAACATTTTTGGCATTTTTTAGATCTGTATGAGCACGGATGATTAGACCACTCATATCTGATGGCTTCTCTACATCCATTCCGCTCTATTCGGCTGCCTTTCAAACAGGAACCTGTGCAGAAGAGGGCAAAGCTCTGCCTGCTTAACTAGCTAGGACCATAGATCTTCAGGGGAATGGCTGGGAAGGTATTTAATGTACCCTGTAACTTGTTCTGGCTGCCAACCAAGGACCATCGCACTCTGGCTGGCATCGTAGGCGTTGATGTCTGCTTTGGCTCCAAAAACCCTCTCATGCCGTCTCATGAGATGGTTTTCAGCTAGTCTTGCCAAATTGGTTTATCTTAGTTAAAAAAAAAGGTTAACAACTGAAAGGTGTGGAACGTTATTTAAATGTATGCATTAAGAATGTGTGTTATGTGTTCCGACGCATACATTTCAAGTACAAACATGACATCTCTTAGTAACGATTAAATAGTTACAATTTTAAACCTTTAAACTAAGCATATAAGTTGCAAGGGCTTCTAGTGGGACGGACTTGGCAGAAATATAATATAATATTCCTAAGTGTGTTTTAATCAGTGTGTAATCTCATGATGGTAAGAATCCTCTTTCATTGCCTGAGAATGATGTATCTACATAGCGAGCTGGTTCAAGGAACCTCATTACTTGACACAAGACTAGAAAATGACGTCAATTTGGAAGTATGTACAACTGGCACCTTCAAGCCATTTGAGGCCACTCTAGCCTCTCCCAAGTTGGTGGAGAGGGAGAGGTGGGGGTGGGGGTATTCAGTTGGTTGCAAACTGCAACCTCAGCGCTAGATGCCACTAAATCCTACACACTGCAGCTTTAATGTAAGTGTATTTTCTGGCCTTGGAATTCATCAGCATGATTTAAGGTTGAACCTTTATGATGTATTTTAGTGGGGCGTTGGATGATTTCGGAGAACAGCAATCCAATCCAATCGGTTTTATGAAAAGGCAATGCCAGACCTACTGTATTGTGTTTGTGTAAAAATATAATTAAACGGTTCTATAATAACATATTAATAACCAGTTCTGCTGGTCATTACATCAGATCAGGTCTCTCTCTCTCACCTGTTCCTTTGTTCCTTTCTCTCTCTCCCGTACCCCTCTTTCCCTTTATCTGGCCCCACCCTCTCTCTCTCTCTCCTCTCACTCACTCTCTCCCACACACTCTTGTTCCTTTCTCTCTTACTCTAATCACTTTCTGGTTCCTTTATCTCTTTTCCCTGTCTCCCTTTCTCTGCCCCCTCTCCCAATCTCACCTGTCTGTCCATCCCTCAGTATAGTTCATCTCTCATTCTTTCTTCCTCCCCCTCCCTTTCTCACTCACTTCCCTTCCCTCTCTCTTTCTGTACCTGGCCTCTGCCTCTCTCTCTCTCTGATGATTGAGACTCACACACAGAGAAAGGGATGGAGAAAGAGGAAGACTCTCTCTCTCTCTCTCTCTCTCTCCCTCTCTCTTTATGTGAGTCTCAATCACTCCATCCTGCTTTGTCTCTCACCAAACAGCTTCATGGACCACGTGGCTCCCGTCTCGTAACTGTGTCTCCTCGTTACGTAGGTCACTTCCTGCGGCAGCCCCTGGTAATTCTTCTTAGCGAAAACGGCCTCACATCTGTTTCAGAATGAATGCGCTGTTCTCCCCAACCCCTCCTCCCCACCACCATCTTGTGTATTTATTTACTACTCAATCTTTTTCTGTTCCACTTCAATCATTTTTCCTTCCCTCTCCCCGAGCGTGGTTCTTTTTGTGCACAGTACACTCACTGAATGAGGTACGATGAGAGGAAAGTGGATTTGGCTAATAAAGTGTCGCCGCCCGCGCAGTCTGGTGTGTTTGCATTTCATGTCATCAGCCATGATTAGCCGATGCTAGTTCCTGTATCTTAACAGCTCCTGCAAATTCCCTTCCCAAGTATCAGCTCCTTCATTGATGAAAAATACTGCTTTCCTCACTCACTTCATGGAATAGATCTTGAAGATGTTTTCTTAATTTATTTTACTTTGACATTGATGCAAAGAAGTCTGTTGAATTAATGAAAGGGCCAAGTTGGCACCAAGGAGGACCACATTTCCTAATCATTTTGGCTGTCACACTTTATGCTCAGACAAATAATTCAAGAATAACAACTTCAACTGCTTTCCTCTGTGGATTCCTGCCGTCTAATTGCCTTTGACGCCAGGATGTGATGTTACTTTTTCTATAGAGGCTGGTAAAACTAATGGGCTGGGAAGCAGAATAACAATGTCTAGGATTTAACTTATGGATACAGGTATGAATATAATGGAAGACTTTATAGATCTAGAGGCGTTTGTGAGGCAAACCCATTCAGGTCAAGTTGGGTTAACGGTTTGAACTGATGTCTCAAATGTAATCCTGAAATGTAATCTATAAAAGTAATAATAAAAATAATTCAAAGAATATAATCCTTAAAAGCAATCCATACAATTACCATAATTCATAATTCATAAATCCATAAATGGAGTAAGGCAGTAGATGTCAGCTAAGAACTGCCTCACTTTTCCTCTTCTGCAATCACACCCACGCCTTTTACTGCTCTCCTGGTTTCAAATCACTTCTGAGGCCCCTGTGATGTAACTTTAGGTAAGAGTACCTGCTCCACTCATATAAGGGCCTTTTAAAATGACAAAAGATACCAGCACCTTTCAGTTGCAGAGCGAGGTAACAGAAGTAGGAGACTTCTGAATGCTGTGGCATTCACCCTGAGAAGGTTGTAGTTTAAACTACAGCGACTGTCATCTGCTACTTACAAAAGCATTTTGTCAAAAAATTAAAAATGAAATCTAAAAATTTGTTCCCCTGAAATGTAGACCAATAATGTTATCCTTTATGCTTATATTAAACATGAATGAACCATATGGACTAAATTACTATGGCAACAGGGCCTTTGTAAAGCAAAATCATGATGGCCACGGTGGTGAAATCATTAGCTTTTATAATATTGAGGGTTGAAGACAAAATTCAGAATATATGATCAAAAATGCAGGAAACTGGGTCTTGATGGCGAAATGGTTAACTGTGATACCTTGCGGTGGGAGGATTGTTGCATTAGGTATGAGGATACTTTTTCTTGTTTTCACATTCCTTGACAACCGTTCATGCAAACAAACCATGTAAAAAGTTCCCGATGGTGTTCCTGGTGGTGTAATAGTTTGCTGAGGCCACGCAATATCAAGTGAAGTTGTTGGTTTGAGTTTCGCTGGGTCAATTCCTTGTTCTCACACATCTCGCAAACCAATTTGATTTTAGATAACCAAATGGAACTTCTCCCCTAATGTGCTGCTGCTGTAATGCTGAACATTGATGCCTCACAGTAGGGAATTGAACGGGGTTGGATCTCAGTGCAATGCTGCACTTGCTTTAACGACACAAAAATTATAAACCAATTCCAGGAGGGTAAAATGGCTAAAGTGTTTGGTCAATGGTTAAATACCCACACAATCATGCTTTTTGGGATTACTTTGGGTATTATCTTATAACTTTTTTCTATGTATATATGAATACATCTATGGATGTATATGTATGTATGTATGTATGTATGTATGTATGTATGTATGTATGTATGTATGTATGTATGTATGTATGTATGTATGTATGTATGTATGCATGCATGCATGTATGCATGTATATGTTTATAAGTATGTATGTGTGTATGTTTCATCTATAATGCAATGTATGCATGCACACATTTTGTATTTATCATACTGTCTATATTACTCTTTCACCCTTATGTATATATGTAGTTTATATATTTCTCTCTATGTAATGCATTCATTTATGTAGTATGTGTATATATGACTCATTATACTGTCTGTAATTGAATGTATGCATTGTCTGCCTGTATGAATGTATGCATGTTTGTATGCATGTATGAATGGATGTATTACTTTTATGGTAGTTATGCATTTATGTAATGTATGCTTGCATGTTTGAACCTACGTACATAGGTACAGACGGAAATATGCCAAGCATACAACAGGCGTGTATGTATGTTAAGTATATATCAAAGTGGAATGCAGTGTTACAGTATCTAAAGGTTACAGAGCGATAGAAAGCAGAAAGCAGCGGTAAAAAAGCAAGATAAAATGAAGCGTAAAGTCAATACGCTTGACTTCACCTTCTTTTATTATTGCGCATACAGGGAATATTGATATTGCCCAGTTTAGTGTACATTGATATTTCACACATTTTTCACATTTCACATGAGACGTAGTGAATGAATGTCGGTGTGTGTGGCCCACTGGCAGCAGCGCTGGTTGTAGAGGCTGACAGCAGCAGGAGGGAAGGTGTTGCGGTGTCTCTCCCTCACACCCCGCGGGTTGAGCAGCCTGTCCCTGAAGGAGCTGCCCGGTGCTGACAGAGGGTCGGGTTGGGGCGTGCTCTCCATCAGGGAGGACAGCTTCTTCATCATTTTCCTTCCCCCCCCCCCCACCACCTCCACTTGGTGGAGGGGGCGTCCCACCACAGGGCTGGCCAGAGCTGGCCCCGGTCTGTTGAGTCTGTTCCTGCCAGCGGCCGAGTTGCTGCTGCCTCCTTGCATACCACGCCATCGAAGATGGTGGATGCCAGTCAAACAGACGGGACTGTTCCCTACTGGGCCGCGACGCTGCAGACAACCATTTTGGACTCACGGCGCCAGGTCCTCAAATACCGTGGTCGGTTGGTGAGGTAGACCTGGACTCTGATGGTCTACCCCCGTGTGCCCCGACTTGCCCCTCAGAAGCGTGGGCTGTATGGTTCTGTAAGCAGTGGAAAACTCAAAGAACCTGGTTCTCACAGTCCTTCCGGCCATTCCCAGGTGAGAGTGGGGGATCTGATGCAGGAGGTCGATGAGAGCGTCATCTAACCCAAAGCCGAGTTGATAGGCGAGCTTTGATGGGCTCCTCAGGGGCCACAGAGGGACATGGACCAGACCAACAGATTTGATCCACAGCTGAGGCCCTATCCCCAGCTTCAGGCACAGGTAGAAAACGTGCTGGACTGAAGCCCTCCAGACCAGCGGCTCTGTTCCCCCTGACTCTTTCCTCACCTGGTTTCTTGTTGTTTTCAGATTGTAGGCAAGGGGGTCTGTTTATGCTGGTAGGTTATGGGTTTGAGACAGGAAATGCAGTAGATGTGCAGGGTTGAGGTAAGGGCTGTGGAGGTGAGGGTCGGGGCAGTAAACAGGGGGTGCAGACGACAATGGGGGATTCATCAGGAAGGACTCCTGAAACAGCTACAGATGACTGATCCACTCTTTTGAAGTAAAAGTTTCTTTAACAGAAAACCGGACATTCTCCGACTTTCGGTCCCCTATAGGCGGGGAGTTGGGTTTCCGGTAACCAGAGACGGTTTTAACGCCCCTCCAGACTCCACTGGCGTTGTTCTGCTTCAGCTGATCCGCCCTGCTCCTCCCGTCGCGGTTTCTCCCCTCCCTGATCGTCCCCCTAAGCTCCTTCTGAACATTCTTCAGCTCCCCCTTATTTCCTGACCCAAAAGGCGCCCCTTTTCCAACCTTGAGGAGAGCCTTTCTGCCCCGAAGTAATCCGTCGTTTGTTGTTTGTGACACACAGTTCTGGCGGGTTCAATATCCTCCACCAAGAAGTTTATATAATCCGTTCTACAGTGTGTGAGATGGCCAATGTGCCCCCCATGTTCATCACGAAGTACTACTCACACAGATGTCTTCCGAACCGTCCTTCAGAGCCTCATCAGCCTTGTCAGACCACCTTTCACTTTGCGAGGGGCTATTGCCTGTTTGCGTAGGAGAGCTTAGTGCGCAGGCAGGAAGGGCAGGAGATAGCTGGAACTTCGTCCCAGGGGAGGGAGGGGTGATGAGTTATAGGCCTCCTTGGTGTTGGCATTCAATAAATCCAGTATTTTATTGTCTCAGGTATAGCAGATAACATATTGAGTTAATGTGGGAAGAGTTTTGGAGGTTGGAGATCCAAGATTAAAGTCTCCAGAAATAAAAGTATTTTTGTGTGTTTGCATGTATTTGTGCATGCGTGTATGCATGTATACATACATGTATGTATGTATGTATGTATGTATGTATGTATGTATGTACTGTATGTATGTATGTATGTATGTATGTATGTATGTATGTATGTATGTATGTATGTATGTATGTATGTATGTATGTATGTATGTATGTGTGTATGTGGGCATGTTCGTATGTGTGTGTGTGTTTGTTTGTATGCATGTATGTATGTATGTATGTATGTATGTATGTATGTATGTATGTATGTATGTATGTATGCATGTATGTATGTATGTATGTATGTATACATACATAAAGAAAACCTCATACACACCAATCTGTCACCGGGGCGTTCATCCATAATGATTGCGGAAACCAATGGTTCAGTCTGACCTTTGTTTAACTGTCATTAGTCTGGAGTTACCATTATGAATTCCAAATACCAACCAAGCATTAGCAGAGCCGTGTCTGATTGAACATTTGAACTTTAGTTTTTTGTTTGCTTGTTATTGTTGTGCTTTCACGGTAGAACAAACAACCTGTAATCAACAGGCTGGTCTACTTTATGGTATGTCTTTTAGTGGTGTGCAGACATTCCTTTGTATCAATTGTATGCTTGTATTCCTTTTGATGGCAGTTCTCAAAGCTTAATAATTAATGAATTAATCTTTCATTAATTCAGATCATTACAATTCTGTGCAATGACTCTTGATCGATAAAGGACTGCTATTCGATTTCGCTAAAACAGATTGTGTTCCCTGTGTTTCAAAGCTGAATGAAACGTATGCTTATAACCAAATACAAATGATTTATGATGAGGGTACTTAATTAACCAACTGTTAAGGCAATAATAACAGCAGTCAAAATCTTTGAACAATGGATGTATGGATGAGACATACATGATGCATAATAATGATAATGATGATACATATATATTAAATTCTGGATATTTGAATACAGCACTCAGATTACATGCATGCATAGATTACATCCGATCAGACCCATCTATCTAATTCAATCATGTTTGGATGGATGGATAGATGGATGTACAGATGGAAGGGATAGATGATAGATAGATGGATGTACAGATGGATGGATGACAGACAGATGGATGTACAGATGGATGGATGGATGGTTGTTTGACAGATGAAGGGCTTGATGATGGATGGATATATGGGAAGAATGGACGGCCAGGACAGTGTATGTCATACATATTGAGATTTCCACACAATAAAAAGATCATTCACTGTCCACAAGAGAAAAAACTTGTGTTGGGAAATGTGTGAACTTGTTGAAATGTTTCTCGTGATTCTACTCACTCTGCTGCTGTTGTTGATAACCCCTCTGCTGCTATAAGTAGAATGCTTTGTTGTTAGTATTTATGTTCACACGTCCTTGTGTTTCTGTGAATGTTTGATCCTAAGCCCTTGGTATATTCGTTTCTCTGATATTTCATGTCTGCTTTGGTCTTTCCTAAATCCCTTTTATGAAAGATAGCCCGTGTTAAATGTATTTATGGCAGTCTAAATGTTTTATAATAGATTGTTAGAATTCTTAGCAGTGTAGCAGTGGGAAATCAGGTTCAAATCCTCTGTGCTTGCGTGTTTAAGACCTTAAGGTTTGTTCTTGTTGAGCTTTTTTTTTTTTTATAAATGATGGCTTATCCTGCCTCCATAGATGAAAAAAAAAAAAAAAACAGAGCTGAAGATTTCACTCACAGCTCAGATTTTGAATGATTACCACGTCTCCAGTAACGGGGGGGGGGGGGGGGGGGCTGAAGATTGTGCTGAAGATTGGTCAGCACAAGTCAGGAGCCTGATGGCCACCACACTGTCTTTAAAAGCAACCTGGACTCCTCTAAGTTAATATACTCCTTAGTTCACTTCATTTGTGTTGAAATTATAAATAATTATACTTGAAGAAAATAGTTTTGTTCTCTCTTTTAAGGCCACCTGGATGGCTTTTAACGACACTGCACTGTCTTTAATAGTTTCCCTGACTCCTTAAAGACACCACACTGTCTTTAAAAGCCTCCCAGACTCCGTAAAGACATCACACTGTCTTCAAATGCCTCCCAGACTCCTTAAAGACATAACACTGTCTTTAAAAGCCTCCCTGACTCCACAAAGACGTCACACCGTCTTTAAAAGCCTCCTAGACTCCTTAAAGACGTGACCCTGTCTTTAAAAGCCTCTCTGACTCCTTAAAGACACAACACTCTCTTTAAAAGCCTCCCTGACTCGTTAAAGACGTCACACTGTCTTTAAAATCCTCCTAGACTCCTTAAAGACGCGACCCTGTCTTTAAAAGCCTCTCTGACTCCTTAAAGACACAACACTCTCTTTAAAAGCCTCGCTGACTCGTTAAAGATGTCACACTGTCTTTAAAAGCCTCGTAGACTCCTTAAAGACACAACACTCTCTTTAAAAGCCTCTCTGACTCCTTAAAGACACAACACTCTCTTTAAAAGCCTCCCTGACTCGTTAAAGACGTCACACTGTCTTTAAAAGCCTCCTAGACTCCTTAAAGACGTGACACTGTCTTTAAAAGCCTCTCTGACTCCTTAAAGACACAACACTCTCTTTAAAAGCCTCCCTGACTCGTTAAAGACGTCACACTCTCTTTAAAAGCCTCCCTGACTCGTTAAAGACGTCACACTGTCTTTAAAAGCCTCCTTAAAGACGTGACACTGTCTTTAAAAGCCTCTCTGACTCCTCAGTCATGAGGCTTATGTATCCAATGAACTGTTTTCCCACACATGGCTAAATTATTAACACAGACTTGTTGATATTTTGTTTGAACCTTCACCGATCATTTAGGGAGTCCCTTTCAACATTTTGTGCCAGTGAAGTGAGCGTGTGTTTTTTTGTACATTCTGCATCAGCAGCTGCGCTCGCTGGGGTAATTGGACAGCGGGTAGCAGTGGTTTACCCAATTCAGAGTCTCATGGGAGACGGAATAGAACGGAGAGAAGTGGTTGTTAGCAATGTAGCGAAGGACGCTAAGGTAGCCAAGGTGAAGGAGAGGGCAGTAGGAAGCAGGCGAAAATAGATTTCCATGAGAATTTTGCTCATGGAAAGTTCAAGCACAGTGGTGAGGTTTGACCCATTTAAATAGGTCTTCATCCATGAAGCATGCAGTAGGACATGTGCTTAATGTAAAAGCACTGGGAAGCGGCTCACTATTCGTTTTGTGTCAGTGGGCAGAACAACGTGATAAGAAAAATAAATTAAGAAAGGTGACAGTTTGTCCGTTCTGATTGAGTGTGTGGTTCTTATCTTCCTAGCCTGCTGGGTTGAGGGTACTAGGGCTTACCTGGACAGCCAGATGTCCTGCCCCAGATGAGGTGTCAGAGTTGTTAGCGTTTTGGTCATGTGGCTGCTGTAGGGCGAGGTATGCGTAACGGGGGGGGGGGGGGTTCCGGCAGTGTAAGGTTCTGGCAGTGTAAGGCTGGTTCTGCTACTTGTTGCAATTGTGGTTTGCCACACATTTTATTAAAGACGCCCAGGAAGGGCCGCGTAGGGTGGCTGGGGATTGGATGTCATATGCAACGGCGGCGGCTATTCCCCTGTTGCTCCACATACCCCTGCTGGTACAAGACGGTACTGCAGGTGGTATGTGGGATTTCATTCTTAATTATGTACCATAATTTAAATAATGAGAGAGAAGAGATCAAATATATTCTATTTATTGTTAGGTAATGATGGTATTATGGCGTTACTTTGTGTATTCCATCATATATTTTCCTTTTTATTTTTATGTTTTATGTGTTTGCTAAATAAACACAGTGGGAGCATAAGCATCGTTGCTGACATTCTTTTCCCCACACGCTATGACCGCAGTAATCATTTTGTACAAAGGGAGGGCTGGAACTCTTTTCAGCAGCTGCATGTGTATTTGTAATTCTTTTACCTTTTGTATATGAGGTGGTCCGCGAAAGGTCTTGATGACAATTTGAAATACACCTGAAGTCAAAGGTGGTTAACCACTGGCCTATGGCAAAACATGAGCTGTTTTTCCACTTGGATGAAAGAATGTTGAGGTTCTTAGGTTCTGCCTTTGGAAAGATGCCTCTAACCATCTACAGGCCTTCAACTATGGAGAGGATGGCAAATGATAGACTCACTCATTGTCTTGATGGGAGGGGAGTACCAGAGAGTGACCCGCAGGGGTCGGTCCACAATAGGGAGGTTCTTGTGGCTGTGTTTCTTGAGAAGGCTGATGATATGTTGTGGAGGGATGGTCTGTTTCTGAAACTACAATCACATGGGGTTCATGGTCTGGTTTTAAATTGGATTCAGGATCTTCTTTAAAGGGTCGGAAAATCCAGGTCAGGGTCGAGTTTGTGCCCATTGCTAATATAACTCTGTGAGGTGTTGTGATAAGCCCAACATTGTTGGGCGTATTGTTGGTACACACAGTTCCAACAACACATTCTCCACATAGTGATAAATGACATGTTAAGCTGTGTTGGTCCAGCCTTTTAGTGTTCATTCTACGCATATGTGACGCTATGGAAGCGGGGTCGGAATCCATTATATTTGACACTATAACTGGAGAGGGCTCAAGTTGTAGCTGAAGGCTGGACCCAAGATTGGGGGTTTTAAAATCTCAGCATTTAAGACACAGCTACTGGTGTTTTGTAAAGACTAGGGTCTTCTTGGAGAATAAGGGCTTTCCCTGTAGTGCTCCCCTCACCAAAGGCTTCCCCAAACAAGCACGGTACTCATTACTCGAGACACAGCATGTAAAGGTGATTAATACGCTATGAAATACACTTAGATAGAAAGAAACACTGCATCCATAAAAAGAGGCTGACACAGATGTTGTCTGAAGAGATGCGCATGCGGCATTTTGCACAGAGTTTATGGAGTAAAGAGCAGAACCTGACAGTCCCATCACTTAATGGCAGGAAGAAGAGTGGAAATCTATTTGCCGAAATTCTACTGAAGGACTTTCGAAACCATAGTTTGCCACTGTTTTCACAGGGACACTTATTTTTGATAAGAATGTTGAAGGTTCCAATTATGTGCGGTTTGAAAGTATCTGCCTGTTTGAAAGGGATCGGATAGCCACTGCCTTGAGAGAAGGTATTTTAGATGAGTGCAGCAGAATATCTTTCAATTTATAGATGGCAAATTTTGGATCCTACGATATGTCCTATGAATCTATTAGGCTAAAAAGCCAACAACACGAGAGGTTTGGAAGTTGCTGTATGCATCTTCTATAACTCAAGCATTGCATCACAGGGATTTTAGCTTACTGCAACAGTACATTAGAGGACTGGCTTATGCCGGACTCAATATTGCTTTTTTTCTTTATTATATTAATTCACAAAAAATACATCATTAAGTGGGGCTTGTTAGTAGTTTCACTGAATATTGTCATTGAAATTTAAACAATAAAAAGTATAACATTCTATACTGGAAACATAAATCACAGGGTATTGGTAACTACACCAAAACACTCTACCTCACCACACTTTAAAATACCTAAGCAATCCACTGGTCTTATTCCTTTATCCTATTTGTCAATCTTTAATGAAACTCTTGTATTTAAGTGTTTGCCTAAGGATGTATTGCCTTTACTATTCAAAGAGGAATTAAAAAGGCTTGCGTATCGAAGAATAGCAACAAGGTGCCTCTCCAATCAAGACGCCGATAGAAAAAGTTAAATAAAGTGAAGGCCTTGATAATTCCACCCTTTGAGGAAATAATCACACTTTAAATGATAAACACTGGCGCAGAGTAACGCAAGCTCTCAATGACTTACAGTGAAAAAACATTGACTCTGGGACTTGAAATCCTTCATGATTAGAGGTTAAATTACTTTCACACATCAACGTACTCCTTCATCTATCGATACAATAGACATTGAAAGGTCGAGGCTGTATGGGGAGAGATTTGTCTCATGATTATTAATGCTAATAGGAGTAAACCTGGGTCTAACTTTCGTCTTGTAAATTGCGATTTGAATCAATGTGCCATGATTTGTACATATCATGTGTATTTATGTGTATGTATTAAATGTGTATTTATTGGATTCATAAATACACATTTATTAAAATCAAGTTTTACATTTTGCAGATGCACCAACATAGGATAAAAACGCCATTGATATATTAAACGCCACTCGTTTATTAAACACATTTGTTTTGTCAGTGTGTTTCTTTCCACTGTGCGCGCTCAACATGGCAGTTCGACCCGTAAGACCGATCAGCCTGCTTGTCTTAGGTAATTAGACACAGGTTTATGCGGAGAACATGGAACAGGGATGAGTAGGAGGATGACGATGATGTTGATGTTAGTGAGGAGGGACAGGGCTAATTGAACAGCCAAGGACGTTGTGGTCTACCTAAAATTACCCTTTCCTCTCAGTAAGTCGTCCCACAAGACAAAAAACGTCAAGAAATGTTATTTTTTTTTACATACTCCAGCCTACAGGTCTGCACTTTAGAGAGGACATTTGATTTTTTTTCATATTTGCAATCAAAATCAATGCAAATGTGGGCTTATACAGCCGTGTGGGCTGGTGCATTAATAAAACAATAAGTGTGCACAACACTCGCCCACCTTTGATTGACGGAAGCAAGGAAAAATGTGTCTTTAAGCTTAAAACGAAATATAATTAGCTCAATGTTGTTAAAAATATTAAAATGAATTACAAGGTGATTTGGATAGATTTAATAAAGTGTTTTAAACAACACTTCCACCAGCAGTTAGAAACTCATGCGGCGACAGTTTGACACACTGTTCGCAGTGGGTTTGTATCACAAGTATAACCTTATTCCCATAGCGCCCATCTTGGTTCTTAATGCTTACCGGGTGGGGGAACTGCATGCAGATTTCAGCATTCTGTTCCCTCCACTTAGCTAGTATTTAGAACCAAGATGGCCGCCTCTAGTTATCACAGTAAGCTTGCATGGCATTTCCTGTAAGCATCGATATCTGCGATCATAACACCAGCAACAGGGCTCCTGCAGCATTAAACTGCCTCACGCGTGCCTGTTCATCATAATGGCCAATTCATATTTGTGTCACACAGCGTAATAAGTTTGCTCTTCCTCTGGCTATTTTTCACCAAGTATTTTCTTTATTTTTTTTTAAGAATAACTAAGCTGCTTTTTTACGAACAGAAGCAAGGAGCAAAAAATGTCTTTCAGCTTTAAAGGAAATATGATTTACTAAATGGTATTAGAAATATTTAGTGGAACTACACACTGTGACTTGGATGGATTTAATGAATGGTGGAGTGTATTTTTTGGTCCCGTTTCTCTGGAGAAAACTGAATAATGAGGCATTAGCAGAGTAGAATCCCCTCCCCACTCTCCGCTGCAGCAAAGTTTACATTTGGTAATGAATTAAGGCCCCGTGTGCTATTAAAATGGGACTTTTGCTGACATCTCCATAAGCCTGTGATAAGCCATGCCTAAATCAAGAAAAATGCAGACAAGGCACATCGCAGTCCAAGTAAAAATCCCAGCGAGATGGAGAGGGGGAGCTTTCCTTCAAAGATAACGGAAGGTGTAATATTATTTTCATGCCATTGTATTCGTTATGTCGCTATTCCATCTTAACTTTGACAACATCTTCGGCGTTCCCTCACATAAAGCTAGACGAAGGGAACAATGTAAAGTGAAATAAATAAAATATAGAAATCCAAATATGTCAAACTGTCGTTTTCAAATCCATAGTGGCAAACTTTAATAGAGAATATTTCAGAAAAATGTCTGAATGCAGTTTTATAAATAAAGGCAGTTTGTAACCGAGGGAAACACGTCAGGCCTTCTGAACCTTGAACCAGCTGGATTCAGTACGGCTCAGCTTCAACCAACAAACACATAGGGATGTATTATCCACATCTGCATCCTTCATTTTTCATTGTTCTCTGACAAGCCAAGCATTTCAATGTTAAACGAAACAACCCGAAAGCGTACTAGCAAGGTGGCAGCAGTAGGAGCAATTTGGAAATGGGGTTGCCGGTTCCT
Source organism: Pollachius pollachius (assembly GCF_949987615.1). Taxonomy (NCBI): domain Eukaryota; kingdom Metazoa; phylum Chordata; class Actinopteri; order Gadiformes; family Gadidae; genus Pollachius; species Pollachius pollachius. The sequence goes on along the minus strand of NC_136951.1, from coordinate 6,622,303 downwards.
TGTTTTAAGATGCCCTTGGGCAAGGCGCTCAACCCCAATCTAGTTTGAATTTAAATTTGCAACGGCTTTGGTGTGTGTGTGCGCGTGTGTGTGGGCTCGTATTTGCACGTGCAAGCGTGTTGCTGTGACTGTGGTTTTGAGTGGAAAGACCCAAATCAACAAGGTTTTGTTGTATATAGGGTGTACAGTCTCATAACGCTAGATGTGTGTGATAGAACATCACAGTAAAACAGGTTGCAATTAAGATGGCGGGAAAGAAAAAACAAAACAGTGTTAATTTGTTTTATTTTCAGGGAAATACTGTCAAAGGATAAGATTAAACGTTACCACTGTGGGTGTTCTGCGTCCCGTTGGGAGATCATGCAGCCACAACACAGCTGAGAACCCCAGACATTTAAATTTTTACTCAGAAATTCATTCATTTTAACCAAACAAGTACACATTACAGATCAATGGAGCCATGACATTCTGGTGCAGAGTAAACAGAAAAATAAACATGATTTGTTAAAGGTAATGCATCAAGATTGGATACACAATTTCTAGGTTCTATTTTAGGTTTTCCGCAATGATATTTTGATTTTGTACTGCTTTTCTTACCTGTGCTGGCGGGGTAGCAGGAACAAATGGATATGATCTAAACGAGGCAAGTACTGACAAAACTGGACTAGGAGGCTTTTAACAAAGAAACTCAAAAATCTCAGAAAAACACTCGAAACAAGAGAACCACAAGGATGATGGGACATGACAAAGGAGTGAACTTGTGTTTGTATGGGGAGAAACTAACGGGGAAATTGGTTGGGGTGGGGGATTGAGAAGGACTGCAGATGGGTCTGGCAGGATACGTGACGTAGGGGAACATCCGGCCTGAGAACATCCGGTGGCCACATGGAGGAAATAAACACAGAAAATAACTGACTAGAGCATTTGAAGGTTCTTTCTGGTGAAAGCTGAATTAATTGGATTTTCTGATAACCATTGTATTACAATGGTTGTTGACAATCATTTGACAAGTCTCTAAACATGTCTCTTTGTGGTAGGTCGATATTTGTCGTGATTTTCTCCCTGTAGCTTGGATTTCTGTCCAGATTTTTTTTTTTACTGTTAACCTCAAGGACACTTTGAATTATTGACAGCACCACATACCCGCTTTGATGAAACCATGAACTTAACTTTAAGTACTTTGACCAAAGTACGATAGCAAGAAATGACAACAACAGGGAGAAGGAACGGCGTCAGGAATAACATTAAGTAAGAACATAAACGGGCAAGCCAAATTAAGAAGCACGATACAATATATGCCGTAACGATTTAAACCTAGTTGTTATAGAAAGAGCAGCAATGTATCAAATTAATTTAATAATTATTTAACCAAAAAATAAGTGCAACTCAACACAAAATGTAGTGTTCTACAAACTCAACCTGGATGCTGCCGGTTTGAGAATTAGCAGTCTGCTACGCAGCTGCCAGCGCTAGCTCTGAACTGGCCCATAAAACTAAACAAAGCAGCAAACAGCCCAGTTATATATGGGGCGAGGGCGAATATGTCTGTGTTAAATAAAATGTTCAGACAGTCCCCACTTCCCCAGGTCATCCCCGGAGAGCTGTACACTGAAAGGAAAAAATACACTACTCACTCACTGAAAGAGCAGTTTGAGCTACAAAGTAAATTCATAAATGTCACTCAATTGTTGCTAAGGGATAAAATTACAATTACAATTAAGGCATTTAGCAGACGCTTTTATCCGAAGCGACTTACATCGGTTAATACACACATTGACCCACCGACGGCGCAGTCAACCATGCAAGGCAACAGCCAGCTCGTCAGGAGCAGTTAGGGTTAAGTGTCTTGCTCAGGGACACATCAACACTCAGCTAGGAGGAGCTGGGGAACGAACTACCAACCTTTACGGTTTCAAGACAACTGCTCTACCTCCTGAGCTAATCCAGCGTTAGGACCCTTAATATGATAACTGGACAGATTTATATATTTATTTTATGTCTTTCTGGTTAAAATGTGTCGGGTTATTTTAGTTATTTTTATGAATTAAATGTTATGAAATCATCCAACATGAAACTATGTTTTGAATGTACTATTTTAACTATAACTTTAACATTCTATTTCAACATTTTTAATCACTTTCTTGATTAAAAAAGTTTTGCACACAATTAAGCAAATCGTTTTCAGTACTGGATGAGCTGTGACAAAACAACACTGACAGAACGGATTAGAAATCAAAACACAGATTCATAGTTTGAGTAGTGAATATTCACTTGACACCATTGATTAAACACATAGCTTGTACAACTAGTTTGATTTGTTATTTAGCAGGCATTTTCATCAAAGCCGCATTGAATCCAGATGTCATTATAAACAGATAGGTCTTAGGACATTTTACACAGCGATTCCTACTGGTAGGCTAAAACCCTGGGGATCGAACTCAGTGCCATTCAGCTTGGAGTCCAATCCCTTAACCCAGCCTGACACTATCCTACACTTCTTCATGACATATTATTAATAAACAGAGCCCTCTCTGTCTCCGAATAACTTCCTGCCGGAATATTTTTTTTATGATAATTATTTTGACGTTTTCGTGGAAACACCCCCATTGTTGGCGCTATTGTTGTAATTATTTTGGTTTTCAATATCAGTTATTCCATATTCTATGTGTATTTTATATTATATTACATTATATGTATTTATGTATATTCCAGTATAAGGCTAAACTCCGGGGGACATGGGCTGGACTCTAACATGAATAGGATATGCAGAATGTATGGTTTTATTGAAGTGGCAAAGACTTGTTAATTTGGTTTTAAATCAATCACAGACTGTGTGCCTGAAAGGGGTTTGTTTTTTATCCTGTTCTGTTGTTTGGGTACGGGGAAAAACATCTCTTCATTTAAATGCCTTCACGTCTCACCACAAATGTGCTATATCACACACAAATTACACTGTCCTTTGTGTACATCCTTAATTTGTAATTAACTTGCACAACAACTTAAACAAGATGAATTGAAATGCAAAAAATAAATAAAAGCACACATGTGAATATAAATAAACCCACAACTGTCTTCCTTAATCTCCAGGGCTCCTCATTTCTCCAATCTCGGTCGCCGTGCAACAAGAATGATTCTGGAGAAGAAAGGGAAAAAAACCTTCTCAATTCAGCAACGTTTATGTAATCAAGGGGGGAGGTTAATTTGCATATGAGCCTGCAAGCGGGGGTGGCAGTAAATCACTCTTCTACATTTCTCTCTTCTATGCCACAGTGTTTTCTTCCCGACCTGTCTAGCCTTGTGCACTCTTCAAAAACCTCTTCATTGACACCACCCATCCACAAAAGTTGTCCTTTTTACTGATGTTATTTTTAACACCAGTATAAATATTGTAGGGCCCTAGAAGCTAATATTATACTATTATCATTAGCACCAGTATAAATGCCGAAGTGCCCTGTGAACTTCGAATTAATACTCTACTATTATCATTTAGCCTCATTATTACAACTGTTTTGGCCCAGAGGCGTTTGAAATGGCGGCGGCTGAGCAAAACTTGGTTCAGCAACAATCAACGACATTCAAACTAGAGTCGTGTTTGTTGTTTTAAAGGCATAAAAAGCTAAAGCTACCCCACTAGGGAACATGCACCGTTGATTTGGAACCCCTGCTCTAACCTGTTACCTTCAGGGTGGGAGGGAGAGGAAGGGGGGGTGGGGGAGGGGCGAGAGGGAGGGTTCTAGAAGCCGACCTCGGCTCAGGCCCCTCCTCCCTACAGGAAGTACATTGATGTAGGGGGGAGGGACCTGAGGCGAGAGGGAGGGTTCTAGAAGCCGACCTCGGCTCAGGCCCCTCCTCCCTACAGGAAGTACATTGATGTAGGGGGGAGGGACCTGAGGCGAGAGGGAGGGTTCTAGAAGCCGACCTCGGCTCAGGCCCCTCCTCCCTACAGGAAGTACATTGATGTAGGGGGGAGGGACCTGAGGCGAGAGGGAGGGTTCTAGAACCCGACCTCGACTCAGGCCCCTCCTCCTTACAGGAAGTGTTCTGGATGACATAGCGTCCAACGCCCGACCAGCTGACCCCCCTTTATATTCATTCAGGAAAACAGGGAAAACAGGTAAACAGGTTGGAGAAAAAAGGTAACACGATTTTTTTGAACATCGGAATCGTACAGTGTAGGATGAGCGTGTGAGTTAGGTTAATGATCGTGAACGCTAAGCTTCCGTCATGACGCTGTGAAACAAATATGTCACGAGCGTGGGAAAAAAAGAAAAGGTTTTGTAAATGATGAAATGTTTTTGTCCTCTATCACAGGCGGCCACTTGTTCTATTGTAATGAACCTTGGCTGCATGCCTTGCATTATTATGACATACACCATCCATCTTCAATATCTTCCATTACAGCATGGAGACAACAAACTATGTTTATGTAGGGAGTTTGTAGCAGGATAGAATTCAGTCGGATATGGTTGTTGCATCGTATTGTAACTATGGTCAGTAACACAGGCTCACGCAAACAAACACCCACATTAGCACGCACGCACACACGCGCACACACAAAAAATAAACACTTGTGAAAGTATCTATTAAGTCAAGCCAAAGCGTGAAAATGTTTGTGTGTCTGTGTGTGCATGTCTGTGTATTAACTGATGTAAGTCGCTTTGGATAAAAGTGTCTGCTAAATGCGCTAATTGTAATTGTAATTGCATGTGTGTGTATGATTCACCTTCTTTGAACAACTTTATTTATTTTTTGGAAGCGAGGCGGTTTTAAATGCTTCACCTCAAGTGGTTTTGCGGGAGGGCAGGCGAGGCGTGAAGTGTGCGACCCATGGGCAAGATGGCACAGCCATGGAGGACTCGCGCTATAGCGGCGCTTTGAGAGGGTCGCCTTTCTTTTGAAACCTTTATCGAGCGTTGATATACACTACATTTTAATTTCTTTTGTTTTTTTCACCATCTTATAAGTTTGAATGCTCTTCTAGTGGTAATCACCTTATGATTTATAATGAATACATATCTTTTCTTCTCTCACTATGGGTATGAGCAGATATTATTATTCATTCTAAACATATTTTAGGTATGTTATGTATTAACAGGTATTATTATGTATTATAAGTGTATTATAAGTATATTATATTAATTTATGGGTACAATTCTAGCTGTATTCTAAGTGCATTAAACGCATATTATAGGTATTAATGGGTATTATTAGGTGTATGCTAAGTGTATTATATGTAATTGTACATATTATTAGGTGTGTTCTAAGCAGTGATGGGCTGTCAGGGCCAGCAAGGCCTTCTCTGCTGGCCTAAACGCTATCAGAATCCCTGACTTATGTTTAAATATATTTATTTCCATGAATATGTATTAAAGTATTTCCAATAGTCTATTCTCTTAATTTCTTAGTTTTTCTCTTGATTGCGCTGCTTCCACTAGTGTATGTTTATGTTGAGCTTTATCCAATCATATTTCAACCATCATGTGTTGCCAGGGTCAAAGAAATCTGCCTTTACGCCTTCAGAATCGATAGTGCTGGCGTCTGTAGCTTAAAGTAAGTGGCAATGACTCTGTTGCTTTAACCAATCAGATTTCGAGTTGGCAACGCCGAGGCCATCTAGCAGGCGTCCAGTGACGTCGGCATTTTCACATCCTTTGATTGGATGGTCAGAGAGGTACTAGTCAGAGCCAGCAAATTATCGATAGCTACCGGCACAAACTAAAATAAAGCGAATAATAAATAAATAAATAACTCTTTAAATAACTAACTCTTCTTAAGGAAAGAAAGGAGGATGGGCTTTATGTACAAATAATCAGTAGTTTTGGTGAGTAATGCATTTTTTATTTAAACGTTTTAACATTTTTGTCATTTAATTAGGTTAATATTGACGTTTCTGCTAGAGATGATGCATGGCAGCTGTAGCTACAGTGAAAATAGACTTGTTGAATTGTCCTAATTGGGTTTCTTGCTTTAGTAATAGCATTCTTTCTTGCTACATGAGATACCAATCTGTTATGCAACGCCCTGTTATACTGCATGTCTGTGTAATATTGATGGTTTCTATAGCCGTGGAGTCATAATGATGGCATAAAGAGGTGGATTAGTTCATGTAGGACACCAGTGAAGGCCTAGGTGTGAAATGCACGGCCCGCCACTGGTGTAAAACGAGTTGTCCTGAACATCTTGGTCAGTTGTGACCTGTTGCTTTAAGGAGGAAACTGCTTGTTAAACTATGCAAAAGGATTTTTAGTGAAGACCAGACAATGAAACAACAAGCAAGCTGATCCTCAGCAGATCTGAATGCACAAAAGGAAGGACACAATGAGAAGCTTTGTGTAGAGAGAATTCTACGTTGATGACGTTTTGATGTCGATGAAGTCTTTGCCCACTGCCACTGCTGCCATTGACCTGCTGCCATCAGGACACAAGGGATGTTGGCGTGCCTTAACCGCAAGATGCACAGAATAGCCCCTAACACTGCAGATGTCACGGGGGCATTCCCTCTCCAGGATTATGCGAACCACCTGAACGACTTGGATCTGGGAACTGACACACTTCCCATGTAATGCTGTCAGCTGAGTTAGCTGGAACCTGAGAAATGACCTTCACATTCCCGGTGACTGATGAGAAGAAACCGTTCACTGGCTGTGGAGTCAACAGTGAACAGTCTGTATCATCCCCTGGGATTCGTGAATCTTGTCGCAGTACAATGAAAGGACATACTCCGGGAGCACACTGCTGCCTCTCAAGACTTGGACGCACCTCTACCCCTGGAGAAAGTATAGCTACGGCTAGCGTGGAAATACTCTGTCTTTAAGGCCCTTACACACCAACCAGATTATCTGGCGAGATTGGTGACCTGAGTCTGTATGGTGTGTGCTGTGCGATCGGTCGTCGTCAAAGCCGTCTGTGATCTTTTCAAGCCGTCTGTGTTCTTTTCAGCCGATTGCACATGTTGAATCAGCCATTACCAAATCGGTCCGACCACCATTTGCCGATAATCTGGTGGGTGTGTAAGGGCCATCACACTCTCACTACCTCTACAGCCCTGCACAGAGAACTCTGTATCTTTTCAGATGCTTCAGTCAAAGCTCTATCCCTTTGCACTGGGATTGATGTGCAGGGCTGTAGAGGAAGCCCACACAGAAAAAGGTGTGGTGGCTTAGCTGAAGATCCTAGAAGCAGATGTAAGTAGACACAAAAGCTTAATTCAAGGAAAAAACAAGTAAGCTCCCCCGACCAGATAAGGAGTGTGTTGCTGCGTTGGCTGTGAACTTACAAAGCTCATCACTGTTGAATTATATATCCAACTCGACAACATCCGCTTCCTCACAGATAGCAATGCCGTTTTGGGCTGCGGAGGTCTGTCTTTGGGAATAACCGAGGCCAACAGATAAGTGGATCAACAAAGCTTGAGCAGTGGCACTTTGTGCCCACAGATGATGTTGACGTGACAAGTTCTGTCTCTGCAGTTCATCTCAAAGACACTAAGTGGCTCACAGGGACCGGATTCTTGTCATGGCCTGAGCAGACATTGCCTTTGAACTTGTGGATCCAGAACAAGACATTCGCCCCAAGGTTTCATCACTCAGCACCACAGCAAGAGACAGCTACCTCGGATCGCAACGCTTTGAGCTCTTCTCCAATTTTAGGTCACCTAGTACCGAGTACAGAGTGCGACACAGGACATTGCAAAGGCTGACACTACTGCAAGGAAAGCTGTACAGTGGATGGGCTGACACAGGCTCAGGACATAATCCTCAGCACCGTGCAATAAGGAACATATTTGAAGTAGATAAAATGCATCAAAGAGCAAAGAGCAACGGCAAACGACATCCTCCGCAAAGCCCTGAGTACCTCCTTTGATGTCGGCCTTATGAGAGTTGGAGGACGCATCATGGTGGCAAGAGTCGGACGTGATGAAAAGCAGCCATAATTATTCATGGCCGTCATCAGGTCGCCAGCCTTAATGTGCTGCATTATCATGAGCAGTCCAAGAGTCAGGGACTTCTCTTCACCGGGGGAGCCAAAAGGTCTGTGAGCAAGTTCATCTTCAGATGTTTCAGTTCCCTTGCCAAACTATGTGAGAACTGTGAAGTTCAAAAAATACTGATCTAACTATGGATCGCATCAGAGCTGAACCTACATTCTCTCATTTCAGTGTGGACAGCTTTGGCTGTGGTAGGCCTCCACAGTCGCAAAATAGGTTGGCAGGCAAACCTGCAATTCAAACAAAATCATAGAATAAGTGGACACTTCATCCTTCATCAACGCCTTAAAAAGGATCTTTTCCATCTGTGGACCACTCAAGCAACTGCATTCAGAGTGAATGACATCTATAATTTGAGCCTGCCGTGACCTGCGGATTCCCTCCAACACTGATGAAGTCGAAAGAATCCTCAAAGAACAAGGCTGTGTTTGGACGTTCAACCCGGCCCATTCTTCCCACATATGAGGAGCATGGGAAAGAGTCATAGGCACTAAGCACAGAATCCTTGACCCATGATGCCCAACTTTATTGGTTGAACGTCCAATAAAATCATAGAATTTAAGTGGTGGCCATTGTGAATTGAAGACACTATTGTGTACAGAACCAGAGGATCCATTCCTACTCACCCCTGCAAAATTTCTTACCCAGAAGGTCTGATGACTTCTACTGCAAGGATTTGAACAAGCATCAGTGGAGACAAGTAGAGAGCCTCGCCTACACCATTTGGGACAGGAAAACAATACTCCAACAATTGTCCATTGCAATGTATCTTAAAGGGGGGCATGCATATTAGGAATTGAAATCAATAACGATAATGTATACAATACTTGTAAGAAACAATGTTTGTTAATGTATTGCCGCATATCATTAAATAGACCCACAGTTGCGGCCAAAGGATCGCATAGCATATACTGTATGTGTTAAGTTTTCTTTGCCGAAATTTACATTACGACTCATTATTTCTGAGGTTGTAGAAAAAAACACTATTCCATGTGTGAATTAGGCCATATTATTTGGCCATAAACGGAGCCATTTGAAGTTTGAAATTCATGTGGTCATGCATCTGTCTCATCGGAGACTGCAAACGCAAAAAAACCTGTCAAAATATCAACTCGTCAGGTTCAAATGCGTTCATGGCTCTTAAAGGGGATGGGAGATGGCACTCTCATTGGTTTATTGCAAGTTACGCCCAAACCACACCTACGGGTAATCAGGCTATTTCAGGGCAACCATTTTTAGATTTGCGTTGGGCGCAAGAGTCATTTATCCGGCAGCATAACAGCAACATCGTCATAGAACTGCCCACAAAGCTACTTGCGTTTGGCACTTCTCACTTGCATTTCAGACCTTTCAAATAGGGCCCTAAGTCTCTAAGTCTACTCTCCAGACACAGTGGAAGTGAAAGACTGATAACCCAAGTCTCATTGAAGTGAGCATGGTGCTTATAAAATGCAGTTAAACTAAACTGAATCAAGTGTACATCGGATTAAAAAAAAATATCTCTGCAAGTAAAGAAGAGTTTGAAAGGTTGAAGTCAATCAGTCATGTTGGGTATTGGTATCCAGGTATACCAGACAGGAAGCTTGTTCTCATTCTTTAATCATTTAATCTAGTATTTCACTCTCTGGTGGCGCAAATAGGAACTTATGGGGTCAGAACAGTTTCATTGATAATGAATGCACAGAGAAGGATTCACAAATGTATTTTGTGATTTATATATAAATTACTCTCTTCTCACAAATACATTTCAATGCACACATAAATGGATATCGGTATATATAAATGTAAAATTTATCCATAAACAAAAATAAGTTTCACAAACACATTTCTGATCCACACACAAATGTGCCTTGTTTTAAATAAATGTAATATAAATCCATAAATAAATGAATTAAAAAAATATTTGCAATTTTCATCAATTGCAAATTGATGAAAATCTCTTTGGATGTTGTTACATTTATATACAAACTGTTAAACTTGAATTTACAAGCCGCTTTTCATTTGTGAACTTAGCATTTGTGTGTGAACTGGAATGTATTGATATGTATTTTTGAGACTCTCCTGACGTGGCTAGATTCACAAATGCATTTCTTTCAACAAGGAACTCTCTGTAGCCAATCAGATGCCTCCCTCGTTTTCAGCCAATCACATGACTGCAGTGACTGGGTTTTTACATTGTCGGTGCCGTTTACTGCTTTAACGGCACCGACAATCCCAAAACCCAGTCGAAACTAGATGGAAAAAGTGTGTAGTTCAAAACGTGACGCAGCTTTTACTTCCTCGCCACTTAGAGACTGTTATGTACGATCATTCAAAAAACCCATGTTATTTCCCATAGACATTAGACTCAGGGAACCGGGAGACTCGGAGGCTGCTCAGTGGTAGGAACTGTGGTAAGCGAAAGACATGCCTTCAAAGTGGCTTTCTACATTCAGGCTAACTACATCATTAAGGTCAAGGGGTGCCTATTCTTAAACATCATAAGTAAAATGAGCTGTCCACACCATGCTCGTCACCATGGGGATTTAAGGAAGGAGTTTAAACGGCCTGTTAAACTACACAAAGGGTTATAGCGCATACAGAACAGACTCAATGTAGACCCCATTCTCTGCTGTCAGATACATCTTCATTTACTTTACGATGAAGCTTTTTCAAGAAGCTGGACGAGGCTTCTGTCTGTGATCTAAGTGTGTTTTCCTGTTGCTGTGTTCCCTCTCAAGCCTCTCTAAAGGGAATCTGTCTCTAAAGTCCACATGCCACTTCATTCTCCTCATTCTCTACTCTAATAGTCTGACAAGTCATAGAGGATAAGAAAGTCAGCATTGGGTCTGGTAAAACACGGTAAACATGAGGCGACAGAGGCATGGAGACTCTTTAAATGTGCAAGAAGGGACATGACAAACCCTTTTCCAGAATACAGCACACAAGTATGCACATCAGGGAAGGAAATTAACTTCCCTTTTACATGGAAGTTATATGCCATACTTGTTACACGTTTCGTCCTTATTTCCCAGGGAAATTTGATCATATGATGGGAAATACCTCAGACAGTCCACCATGACATATATTAAAAAGAAAATGTCCCGAGTCGCCGTTAATTTCACACCCTGATGCCTATGCACACACAATCTATGACACAGATGGACCTACATACAGACACCGACGTGGGGAAAGAAGTAGATAGACAAAATAGGTTAATACATAAATGCATGGCCAGAAAGAGCTGGATATGCAGAGCCTACGGGGACTAAGGTATGAACCATTTCATCAAGGTTTCATGCGACTCTGCTGCTCTCAGGTCTTTCTGCAAAAGACATGCCTGACCTCAACGGAACATTCTAAATAAATAAAGTTTCAATAAATAAATAAATATAAATTTAGAGGGAAGCTGACGTTCAGATTGGGTCTACGCTTCCAGGTTGTTGTTTTCTGTTGTAGCCTCGTTGGTGTAAATACCTAGGGAGGGAAACTAAAGACGAAGAACATGCTGCTGGCAATTAAAAGGCCGGTTTTTCCGAAGGGAAAACAAGACTATCCACTCTTCCTTCATCCCGTCATTACCACACAAATGCACATAAGAGTGTCTGACCACAAGGGGGTTAAAGTTCCAATAAAGTTGCCATCGCCAGAGTTTACGTGTAGAGCATTTTTGTTTGTGGTAACAATCTCATCTTTTGTGTTATCTGTTCCTGCAATGTTGCACTATTGTGCTGATAAATAGAATTTCACTGCAGACAAATTCCTTTATTTAATACAATATTTACAGAAAGCAGTGGTGCTTGGAAAACATGTTTTGATGTTTAACTGAGTAGGATTTGAAAAGCCACTGCGTGGAAGAAAGAGTCATTTCTTCAGAAGAATGAGGTCTCCTTTCAGCAAACTGTTTGAGAAAATGCATGCTGATATACATAAAGCTATGGACGGTGTGGAGGACGAAAGAGAACGTAATGAAGGGATAGTATTTAATCCGTATTACATACATTATTTTGATTGATCATGGCCAGCTGGATGGATAAGTGGCAGGATGGATGGATGGATGGATGGATGGATGTCAGATGGATGGGTGGATGAAGGATGGATGGATGGGTTCATAATGGACTGATGGATGAATGGATTACAGATGGATGGATGATTGATGGATGAACGATGGATGGGTGCATAACGGATGGATGGATGGGTGCATAACTGATTGAAGGATGGATGCATGAAGGTTGGACAGCTGGATCTCCACATCTCCACCTTCATTCCTGCATTGCTCTTCAGCCACACAAAACCTCTTCCATTCCATGAGAATGAAAACAACTAAGCTTAACTTACTCTCCCCTTGTCCATCGGTCCTCTGCTCTAAACTGAACCTCAGTCCTCCTCGGGGTATCCCGGCAGACGCGTCCACAGCTCTGCAGTCTTCTCCCACCGCCTCTCTCTGCCAGATATCCGCTGAGGCTGAGAAAACAGTCCTATTAATTACATGTTTAATTCTCTCACTCTCTTTCCCGGGCGCCCACCAGAACACCACACAACGCTTCGTGGCGGTGTTTTTCGGAGGATGCCTAATTACCTCATACCCTGCCAGAGAGGAGGCTGGGTTCCAACAGCGCTGGGAGATGTCGGGCTTGGCTAGACCTCCTCCGGTCACTTGGAGGTGCTAAGCGATAAAGAGGCGGTTTTAGGGATTTAGTAAGTGTATTGTGTTGTATTGGTGTTGTTGGGATAAGCATCAACTTTATGAATACCAGACGGGAATTCAGGTGTCTGTAAACAAAATAAGAATATGTAAAGAATCACAAAAAATATGAGCAGTAGAAAATGCAGCATGTAAATATTATGATTATTGACAGTAGAGGTAAACAATTGTTGTTCTTACATTATTAGGAGGTTTACATTATAATTAAATAAGTATTACGTGATAAATACAACTGGTTTTAGGGTTCCTTGGGCAGGTAGAATCTGTCCTACTGTATCTGCTCTAAGATGCACAGAGTTTGTTATGGTAACGCTGTGGGAAATTTGTTTGTATGTAATAATGTAATCTCTTGATTCATGCATTTTGAAATGGGAGACAAACAGATTTCCGAGGTTGACACAAAAGTGAAAATTAATTAGTATGTGCTCCGAACACAAAGCACTAACGATGACAACTATCATTTGGAGTGCCTTTCACAAAACCAGAGAAGCTGGTGAGATAAAAAGGTTGATAAAAAAATTGAACGCATAGAGCAAATAAAACCTTCCACCCAAAGCATGAGGCTGGCTCCGGAGACAGAAGCAGATCCATCGCTGACAAAATAATGCCACCTGTAGAAATCCTTTTTAGAAATAATATAATGCATGCCATTTAGAGGTTGGTTTGTTTTTTACAAAGTGTCTCACAACACCATGAGTTAATCGTTCTCTCAGCATGGGTGGGAATCAACGGCAATCGAGCCACTGACCCTGACATGTTCTTCCCGTCGAGCGGTTCCCTGTGCACAATGCTTTCCCATCACGCTGCTCATATTAAGTGTGGCACTGAACAACAAATAATATATATATTTTGTTTTGGTTCGTTATTTTCACAAATTCGTCTCACAGTAAGAGAGGAAAAAGTAGACAAACATCTACATTGTTGTTCTCGCCCACGCATCAAAGTGTCATCCCTTCCCTTCTGATGCAAAACAAACAATCTTTTTTGTTTACTACGAGAGGTGAGGAAGGTGTCTTCCTTAAAGAACACAAAACAATCTTGGCTACAGGCACCTTGGTCGTCATTTAATTGCAGAGTGATAACACAGGAGCTGTTGACTCAAATCACTTTATTTGAAATCCATTGAAACAACAAGTCAAATATTTACCAATCCCTGTCTCATTAAGAATCCACGGTGACATTACATTGAGCAAGAAACACAAACACAGACAATGTTTCTATACACTTGAAATAAATTGAAGGTGGCTATTTTGGCCCACACAAAATGGCAACCGCATTCAAACTTTTCCCCCAGTATAGCGCTGCTTTCGATTTGTCAGCAACACCACTTGGACGATGGGGCCGTTTCCCTCTTGGGCCCGTCCCTTCCCACGGCGACTCATGAATCAAACAGCCCATACATCACACTGACTATATTATGCTCCATCCAAATCGCCTTATGTTGGACAGCAGTCGAAACAAGCCACAACATATTTTTTTGTACGTTTTGTGCCTTCAAAGCCTAATGATACCTCTGTGTCGAACAGCACCCCTAGGGGCCCCATGGGTCTGCACCGTCACCCCCGGGGCCATCAGGGGACGTCGCCGTAGGGTACGCCCGTCTCTCCTGGAGAAACGTTCAGTTGAGGAGCTCACGCCGTTGATTGACTTTTGGCGACTTTTGAACCATAAACGCAAGCGGCGGCATTATGACCGGTGGCATGGGGTCGGCCGCGGCTATAAGGCTAGGAAGTAAGACGGGGCCCCCGGGGCGGAGGCTCCAGGCGCAGCCGTCTAATTGGGTGTAACGTCCGTGTCAGGCACGGCTAGACTGTCTGTTCCCGCTTCTTCTCCGCTTTCCCTCCGACAAAGGTCACGACAGGTCAAGCTAATTGGAGACCCTAAATTGCCCACTGCTTCCTCAGAGGATGGCGTGTGTGTGTGTGTGTGTGTGCGTGTGTGTGTGTTGTGTTTGAAAGAGAGTGAGCCACAGACATAAGAGATAGAAAGCCATGGATTGAGAGAGAGCGACATAGGGAGAGACGCAGCAGTGGTTCAGACAGTGTGTGCATGAGGCTGTGTGTCCCCTCTGTTTCTGTGTCTCTGCCTGGTTCAGTGGGAGAAGGGGCTGAAGTGAGACAGTTCATGTGTGACTCATGTGGTTGTGGCATGCGGTTGTGTGTAAAGAGACAGATAGAGACAGATAGAGACAGATTGAGACAGAAAGAGATAGAGAGGGAAGGAATGATGGATAGAAATAGAGATGGGGTGAGAGAGCAGTGATTGAGGCAGAGATTGTGCACTTATTTGTGTGTGTGTGTGTGTGTGTGTGGCTGTTTGCAAGCTTGTGTGTGTGTGTGTGTGTGTGATTCAGAGCGACAGAGATTATATGTGCTAGAATGAGCGACAGAGACAGAGAAAGGTGGCGATAAAACACATTGGGCAAAAAGAGGGAGCAAAAATGAGAGGGAGAAATAGAAGGTGAGAGGGAGGATGAGAGTGTGACAGACAGACTGAAGAGCGAGGAATGGGAGAAAGATAGAAAGCCACGACAGAACACCGCTGAACATAGGAGGCTGCAGCAACCGGAAAACATTTTTAATTAACTCAGACTTTGGACACGGTCTTGAGGGATGGCAACAGGCCATGGTTAATGTGTTCTTTCTGAAGGACGAAACAAAGTTATCTGAATATTTCATGGCCTTTCCAACGCCAAACGGGGGCTGTGTTCACTAGCGGTTAAAAGACTGCGGTTTAAAGAAGATGTTCGCCCTTCAATTTGGTAGGCCTACACCTTAGTCTCAGATGAACGCAAATACACAGCAGACTGAAGAGGCTGCAGGCTCCTGCATTTCTTCTGAGACAACAGAGGGAAGTGCAGAGTCATATATTCAAAGCAGCGGTTGAAAGAGAATCCCTTTCCCATCAAATCCCTTTATTTTTGTAAAGGAAAGGGTTTGTTTTCATGTTTATTAGCATCATCAGGTCGAGGCCGAGATCCAGCTCGTCCTCAGACGTTCAGTCAGAAGACAGATAGAGGAAATAAGGGAAGCTGAATAACACTGTTTATCTGAAGGGCGGAGATCTACTATTCATTCATGTGTGCCAGAGGAAGGGCCTGTATTAACACCTTGGACGGGATACTCAAGGGATGTTGATTCCACAGCCAGTCTCTCTCTCTCTCTCTCTCTCTCTCTCTCTCTCTCTCTCTCTCTCTCTCTCTCTCTCTCTCTCTCTCTCTCTCTCTCTCTCTCCCTCTCTCTCTCTCTTTCTCTCTAAAGGGATGTATTTGCACAGGAACATATTATGACCGCTGCAAGGAACATGAGAAGCTGAATCAAATGCAAGTATCAGAAACCTTTTAAGATATTAAAGGGGTGATATCATGCTTTTCGACTTTTCCCTTTGCTTTAGACTATTATATGACATATGTATACATGTTTTACGTCTGCTAAGCTAGAAATATCTTCATCCGAGCCAGGGTGACGTCAGACTGTGCAGTGGGCGGGGCTGAAGTGCAGAAGTCGCGCCTCCAGCAATGTTAACAACTTCTCGGGGGTGTGAATTTGCCAACACTCGCGCAAAGGGTTCGACCAATTGAAACAGAGTGGGTGTGCTGACCAATCACTGCAGACTGGGCTACTCGGGAGGGGGGCCATAAAGCAACATGATACAAAACAGAACTTTTTGAAAGTTGCTGAAATTGGTTTTGTGGAAATGAACAGTGTAAAAATAATAGGGGGTATTATACCATACAGGCATTTAACCCTATTCTAGTAGTACCCCAAAATGCAATTATTAACCCTAACAAAGAATGACGTGGAATCTTTAAAGAAAACATCTCACAAAGAAAAAACAAAGAACATGTTTAAGTGCAAACGTTGCTTTTGTATCTCCCCCTCTCTCACCATCTCTCCTGTCACTTCCTCCGCCTCCAATGCTCTTTGTTGCGGCCCCCCCGCCCACACACACACACTTTGTCTCAATTCAGCTCAAAGGACCTCATTCACATGTAATTCAACCGCACAAAAAAAAAACGTGACACCTGTATGTTTGTACACAGCATCACCCCTGGAACAACACCAAGTGTGTGTCCTTGGAAGGGTCTGCAGCAGGACTGGATGTGCTTTCAAGGCGCACAAGGGTGTCAAGTGACACGCCTGTTAGGGCCGCCGCTCGGGATAAAGTGTGCTTAATGATTGCCATGGCAACCGTACGCACATACAGCGCTGTGCCGCGGCGCCTGAGAAGAAAGGGAGAAAAAAATGCTTTTAGGGTGTTAGCGCCCTCGCTCTGGACAGGAAGGGACCCCTGACAACTCGTTTCATAGCCAGAAGAGGAGTCGCTTTCAGGCAACGGGTTGATGAGTGGCGTGAAACGTGCTCAATGGCAGTCGCTCGACTTCTACGGCAATGAATGACAACTGTCAATGTCAACCAGATGGTTTGGTCATTGTTATCGCTCTGTGCGCTGCTGCCGCCTGTTTGCTGTCGTCTGCCACAACATCTCTCGAAGACCGCCAACGCTGCACTGCATGGTGTTCAGATGTTTCCTCAGGGACAACGGGGGGGCTGTTGTTGGACGCACGGCACCCCCTGGATCACAGAGGTGTTCCTGATGAAGGGTGTGCGGCACAAGAGCCTTGCTCTTATTGAATGGAAGCGTTTGATCGACGGCTCAACTCCCAACGTCGGCGATGTAGCACCGTCCCAAGGGGACTGCTTTGGCTTACCTCCCCTCCTACACAACCCTTACTCCCCCTCCTCCTCCTCGCCCCTCTTACTCTCCATTTCTATACCTCCTCCTCCTCTTCCTCCTCCCCCTCTTCCTCTCCCCTTCTATACCTCCTCCCCCTCCTCGTTCTCCTCTGCCTGTCCCCTTGATCTTCATCCTCCTCTCATCCTCCTCCGCCTCCTCATCCTCCTCCTCCTAATCGTCCTACACCTCAGAATAGTTTTCCAGTTTAACTTTCTCTCTCCCATGTATGGCTGCTCATACGAATGCAACATGATGTTATTGTGTGTTGATCTACCCCAGCAGCTAATTGTCATGCATAATGCGAGCAGGCCACAGTGGGCTCCTGGTTCATGGCACATAATTGAATTTGCAAGACGAGCCATCTCTGGTAGACAAATTGTTTGGGACTTCGCCCTATGCTATAATTATGCATGTTAAGCGAGCGCGGAAAGATTAGACAATGTAAGAGGAAAATCCACTCCTCCTATGAACCACTATGATGCTGTGAATCAAGCATTCCCTGCCAGCTGCCACAGAGCACGGTGTATGGTTTTCAGTCACTTATTCCAGTTTTTTCCGGTAGAAAAATGTGCGAAAACACGCCCGTTTTGACAAAGGTTCATTTCAAGTTAATTGATTTGGAGCGGCTTCTGGAGTTAATTATCTTGTTGGATGCGGTAAAACCTTTTTACACCTTGCAATTACTTTGAGTTGAAATCACAGCGTGGAGACTTCCTTCTCAGGAAATGTCTCCATAACTCCACAAAGGGACTCTTCTGAAGTGTCTATGTGTTAGTAGTAGGTACCACAGCATAGTCAATCCCCAGGTCCACCACCTCGCTTCCTTGCGTGGGCTTACAATTTGTTTAATAAGAGCATATGCAAGCCCCAAATACAGCCATAGGCGATGCATAATGAGGGAGTATCAGCTAAATCATTCTATTCCTATATTGCTCTTAATGGGGACCAGCAGCAACATGGCTAGTTACTGCCTGGCGCTAAACATCTAATTAGCCTTTTTTTTTTAAAAAGAATTCATCATTTTATTTCAGTTGGAGCCAGACAGCATTCACTTGAACTTCAAGCCAACCTAATCATTCGAGAGCAGAACTATTCTGGCCTTTTTTATTTTTAATGAATGGCGCTCTGAGTTTCTCTGACACACTAATTACTCAACGACAATACAGGAAGTGTTGAACTGCAGTTTCCTTTTGGCGGCGACTTCTATTATTAAAAAACCCACCAACACCACCACCTGCGCCGCCACCACTACTCTGTGTTCACCCTCTAATTCACCAAGGCCCTACACAGGCAGATTTAATTTACAGTGACAATCTACATTAAAGTCACTTGGCAAACAATTTTATCCAGAGCTACTTCTCTACAGGCAATGATGACATACGTCATTACGTCATCCTGCTTAAGGATTTCTTACAGTGGAACATTGTGGGTTTGACCCCAGAACCTTTCTGTTCAAACCACCGCACCACTTAAGAAATAAAATGGGCAACATTTTTAACTACATTCACCCATTAATGGACACGTTCACACCCCGACGGCGGTGTCAACCACGCAAGGCGACGCAAGCCAGCTCGTCGGAAGCAGTTAGGGTGATGTGTCTCGCCCAGCGACACCTCGACAATCATTACTAGGAGGTGCTGGGGATTGAACCAGCAACCTACCGGTTGCCAGCCAACCCACTCTACCTCAAGAGCCACGTGCCGCCCACTAGACCATCGAGACCACTGAACCCCCTCCCCATCTACTGTAAGTAGAACAAGGCCAAATTAAAGTACAGGGGAACTGTATCCAAGACTCGCTGGTACTCCTGGTGAGCGGGGAGGGCCGCTGTGTGTGGCCCCCCTCCCCGGTGTACCTGCGTCGTGTTCCTCTATTGGCTGCCGGCAAGGGCTGCGTTGGGAGTGGCTGAGCTGGTGGTTTTTCGACGGCGCTCTATATTCTGCAGGGTCTCAGCGGAGACACTGAGGGCTTTCTCTGCGCAGACACTCGCTGGTATTCATGAGGGGCTCGGGGGGGGGGGGGGGGGGGGGGGGGGGGAATGTACTGTGGGGGCAGAGGTAGGGGGGGGGGGCGTCTGCAAACCCCGAAGACCCCACTCGTCTCTACGAGTCGTAGAGATAGCTTATCGTTAGCATCGTTAGCCAATGACCAAGCTGATGTACGCACGTGGGGAAATGCAACCCACACACACACACACACACACATCCCATGACACACAAACACACACACACGCCCACACACACGCAGCCTGCATCTTCGTGTCTATCTGCCTGCCTAGCAGACTGCCTGTCTGGCTGGCTGCCTGTTCTATCTCTCTGCCTGTCTGTCGGATCCTAAACGCTGATCTCTATCTCTAACTCCCAAACTTAATATTTAGCCTCTGAGCCTTCTCTTTGTGGGTAAATCCTCGGTTAGCCTGCCGTGAGCAGTTTCCACTGCTGGAGAGAAAATGTGGTTTTGACGGCGTTACCATGGCTGCAATTCTGCGGTTTTGGCTTGAAATCAGCAGTGTTGTGGAGAAATGTAGTGAGACTCTTCCTGTTGCTGGGGGCTGGAGGCTGCTTCCTGGCACCAGGAATATGTCCTTATTCCACATCCACACACACACAAACACAGACACATGCAGACACACAGACACACAGACACACAGACACACACACACACACACACACACACACAAGTGATAGAGGTAAAAATGATTATCTGCTTGCAAAGTATTCTTTCCATTTGCATACATACACACAAAACCACCATACAATCTTCAGGCAATATGCATGCAGACACACACACACACACACACACACACACACACACACACACACACACACACAGACAAACACACACAAACACACACACACACACAAACACACACGGCTCTATAATCTTCTGCCCATCTGGACACACATACACACACACATAGAAGTTCTCTCAAACATACACAAATGCCAACAGAAAACAATTCTAGCAAGAGACGCACACACACACACACACACACACACACACACACACACACACAGCAGGAAGCTTATAGTGATGACAAACAATATAACAAATACCAACACACACAAATACAGTGAGGGAACCTTCTCCCACACAAAATCCCCAGAGGAAGGAAAATTATTGGTGTGTGAGTCGCACAACGACTTAAGTCACCACTGTCACCCTGGGGTGTGTGACTATACGTGCGTGTGCGTGTTTGTGGTCGCGTGTGCCTGTGCGAGTGTGCATATGCGTGTGTACATATGTGCATGCGTGTGCATGTGTGCGTGTGTATGTGTGTGTGGGTGCGTGTGTGTGTGTGTG
>NC_136951.1:6314092-6596592 GCF_949987615.1 Pollachius pollachius | reverse complement strand
GGTAAATAAGCCACGCCTACAGGTTCTAATTTACCCCGGTAAACCTTTGATCTGTCAGTTTTTTGATGGAAATGGCAAAGATGCCATGTTTGTAGTGTTTAACTTATCTACAAACTCCAAACACCTTAGATGGTGTTGTCCACTATGTGGGAAAGAAATCGTTCCTAACTGGTGTTTGCTTGAAACATGTCATCAGAAGAAGCATAGACTAAAATAATTCACATCATCATCTAGAAGGTCTAGTCAAGAAGTACCGAGATGGCAGGCTTGGGTAGTGACCGTGGCTTCGCCCACGATCATCACAAGGCTTGAACTTATGTTATGGAACTTCAGATCATTTGACTGATTCAGGGTAGATTTTGAGTTGGCACGTAATGGCTAATAAACGTCACGCCTGGTAGGTCAAACATTGCCCTTTAAAACAACATCGGCTTCACTGTGTGGAGACGGTTTCAACATGACAGCGCAGTACATGGTCCAAGACACTATTCGATTAAACTTGGCGATAGTCACTGCCAAGTCTTACATGCAGTAATTTAAGTGACTGACCCGGGACCTTAACATCTTATTTAATCACATACAAAGATACGTATATAAATACAAATATAAGACAAAGTAAATGCCGTTAATTACATAGAAATATATATGTACATAAATATAAATATAATATAAAGTAAATGCTGTTGGGATGACATTGCATCCATGCCAAACGTTGGTAATATACGAGCCGTGAGCTGATGCCATGTTAGCCTTTTAATATCTGTAATGTCTTGTTTTAAGTAATTGGTTGTTGCAGTTGGATTGATGCTTACTAATCTTCCTTTATCCAATTATAAATTGCTCATCATCGTTTTCATCATTTTCATCATCGGCGATAACCGCCCCCAACCCCAAACAGTTCATAACGAAGCCAGCCAGTTAATAAATTAAAAGTATTTCATGAAATGAATGCTGGGGTTTTAAATTCCCGCAGAGGAAGAAAGGCGTGCTTGTGTTACGGGTTGAATATCTCTCAGAGGGAGTTTGAAGAATAATTGACTTGTGTAGCAGAGATACGGTTTGAAGATGATACCACAGACCGTCTCTCCACCTGCGATAACAACACACATTTGGAGGGTAAACTATTCATCAGCCAGCAGGTAGCTATGCAGTTGGCTATAGGAGAGTATTAAGGGATTTGTAATCACATCTGTTATCTGTGATGAAATGTTGCAGTGGCTCTACTCACAGGCTTCGTTGGCATTGCATAAATGAATAGCGCTGAAACATACTTCTAAACGTAACCATACATTTCTACCTATACTAATCTGTATCAATACCTAACCATGCTACTATACTACGCTAAAGTAAACTATGCTGTTACTAGCATTACTAGTACATTCAACAAAACTTCATACCTACACTATACTAGATATACTAAGGTATGCTACACCACATTGACTCGTCTAAGCTAATTAGCTTTACTGGTATACTAACCTACACTATTATGCTAAATATTACTCATGTACTAGTGTGCAGCATTAACACCAGCTCACTTACACCTGCGGTGAGGAGCTCTGCACACTGCTGCCACGCACACACAACACACACACACACACACACACACACACACACACACACACACACACACACACACACACACACACACACACACACACACACACACACACACACACACAGCGGCCGACGATCCCTAACAAACAGGACGTTTGTCGCTGAGATGCGTGCGGGGATGGGGGGTTCATTCCAGTCCATGTCCTATTAGCCTTTCAGCGACTCCGCCCGTCTGTTGGAAGCCTTCCAGCCTGGCTCCACCACCACTACCTCCCCACCACCGCCACCACCACTACCATCTCCACCGCCACCACCACTACCATCTCCACCACCACTACCATCTCCACCACCACTACCATCTCCACCACCACTACCATCTCCACCGCCACCACCACTACCATCTCCACCACCACTACCATCTCCACCACCACCACCACCACCACCACCACCACCACCACCACTACCATCTCCAACACCACCACCACCATCACCACCACCCCCATCTCCACCTCCACCACCACCACCTCCACCACCAGATCCAACACCATCAAAATGACCACATCCACCGCCACCGTCACCTCCACCAACACCACCAGCACTACCACCACCACCACCACCTTCACCACCACCACCACCACCACCACCACTATCACCACCACCATCACCACCACCACCACCACCACCACCACCACCACCACCTTCACCACCACCACCACCACCACCACCACCACCACCATCACCACCACCACCACCACCACCACCTCCACCACCACCACCACCTCCACCACTATCACCACCACCACCACAACCACCACCACCTCCACCACCACCACCACCACCTCCACCACTATCACCACCACCACCACCACCTCCACCACCTACACCTCCTCCAGACCCACCACCTCCACCACCCCCAACACCACCAACACCATCTACACCTCCTCCACCACCACCTCCACCACCTCAACCACCACCTGCTCCATCACCACCTTCACCACCACAACCAACACCACCACCGATCATTTAAAGTGACTCATGCCATTAACCAAACATAAAGGATCGGAGAAAGAGATGATAAAATGGACATCCGGACTCCACCACCACCACCACCACCACCTCCACCACCTCCACTATCAGCAGCAGCAGCAGAAGCAGCGGCTGCCCGGACTCCTGAACCTAACCCAATTACATCAGAACGGCCGCCGCCACAATGACACATGGGGTGACGCCGGTGCCACGCCGCACCGGGAGCCTGCCGCTGGAGGGATTCACTTCAAAAAATGTTTTAACTCCACACACACCTCCCTGTCCCTCTGCCCTCCCTGCCCTCACTTACCCCCCTGCTCAGCCGAACACCTCTCCCCTGCGAGGGGTGCGCAGGGCCCCCGGGCTCGGCTGGTGTCATCGCTGGGTGTCGTACAACGGCAGTGATGGAGGAAAAAGGAAAAAGGTTTAATAAGAAAAGGGAGGAAGTGCTGCTAGGCCCAGCATGAATCAGTCACACGGAGGGCGGGGTGGAAATGGATTGCTCCAGGTCGGGCATCTTCTGGGATGGATTGCTCGGGTCTGGATCTGGGATCGATTGGTCGGGTCTAGGTGACTTGTCGGTTATATCTAACTGTCTGGCCATATCTTGTCACCCACACCTGACCAGCTACTGGTTGATTATTGAACAGCCATCTAAGGAAATCTTTACTAAAAGATCTCCTATTATACCACTTTTCTGGTCTTAATTTCTTATTAATGACTCCTATAGAGCAACCTGACACAAATCACAGCACAAAAAACGATGTTGATTTTCGGGAAACTCTTCCTCACATCTGGGCGCTTTCAGCATTCTCTGTCAACACTCGGCCCCCTCCTGCCAACCCCACTCCGTTGTGATTGGTTACCTTCCGGAAGAGCATGTTGCAGCATTACCATACATGGAAAATCCGGATTGTTCTACGTAGAAAAATCCTGGAAAAAAGTGAATGGCGACCGGTGTCCCTAGTGTTTAGCACCCTGCACAGTCGCCCCAGACGGTCAGAAGGGAATACGTCTAAATGCATGTTTGTCATTATTTGACACTTTAGTATGGTTAAACATGACTATAAATCATTATAACAACGTTTATAGGTCATAAAAGTTGAAAAAGCATAATAGGTGCTCTTTAAACTCTTGTTCAAGTAAGCAAGAGTTACTTAAGTTAATTCAATTTATTTTGAGTCAATGACAATTTATTAAATCACCTTTTAACACTAGTCTGTTTGTTTTACTACGCTGATGACCCTCGTAAGAGTTTCACTCCACAGACTGACCATGTGCTACACTGCACGTTTGATCGTAAAACACGTCGACTTTGTCTTGACAGTTACCGTCTCAAAGGGCATCAAAGTCGACAGCACCTCCCCTGAATACTTCCGAAGGGCTCAGAGCTTGCAGGGAAAAACTGCCGGAATGCCAGAGGGAAGAAGCCCTGAGCACCAGCTCAGGAGAGGGAGAGAGAGACGGATTCCTGCTTCCAGGGAGGGACTGCTTCTGAAGGAGCAGACACATTTAATACAAAGTCATTCAGCAGCGATGAGGCTTAAGGAGCAGGCAGATGAACACAGCCTCATAACTGCAGTTAAGGATGAAACCTAAATTACAGTGCCTGAATTTGCTTGCGCCGGTGTGAACCAAAAATAGCATCACCATGGCCATCGCCCCCACGTTCATACAGCCATTTGTCTGCATGTCGCGTAACTATGAAATGGTACCAACTGCTCGTCCATGCCGACCACGTGGACTTCCCTGCCGCGCACAACAACAACAGCACTTCATAAAAAGTATAGATTCCTCTTTAGCCCGCCACTTGAACATGCAACCAATGGTGAAAATTGCACAGGTTGGTAATAGACCCTAATGTACACACTTCGTATTCAAGGGAAAGCCGATGCTGTATATAAACAAACACACGTACACACACACACACGCACACACACACACACACACACACACACACACACACCCACCCACACACATACACACACAGAGTTAAAACCCTCTTTATCCCAAGGGTATACCAGGAGAGCCGCGGCGTTGCAGATGCTATCAAGGCTTCTCGTGAGCGCTACAATCACAACAGGCCCCGGCGTTCCTGCTGCTCCCCCAGACGCTCCGACGTTCCAAGGAGCTCACAAGTGTATTGGGTATTCCCAACAGCGTTCACCCGCCTGAGGTTGCCGTGTTATCGCTGTATCGGCCGTTAAGGTTCATCTACAGGCTAGCACTCCTCTCTCTCTCTCAACCGTGATACATTTGATCGGTTTTGCGCGGATTGTTCCGGAATAAAGTGGAAGGATTCAGTCTGATATCGGATATCCAATTAAACTACATTTAAATGTGGAGACATGAATGTGGTTAGCTGTGAGATTGATATGCAGAGACGCCCGATGTCAGTGAAATCAAATGACTGCTTTGTTCGGGTGAGTCCTCCTTGTTTTGTGTTTTGATTGTGTTACTCTGAATGGGCCCACAAACATTTTCACTCAACAGCGTGTCCCATTCTTGTCTTGACACACCAACGCACAAGATGTCATCAAGCGTGTCTCAACAATTACAGAGAAGCGTTTCATCATGGTTGTTCCCTAATTGACGGTTTCCTTAAAAAATCGACTTGGGATGTGTGTTTTTGTTTGTGTGTAGTGTACTGTGTGTGTGCGTGTGTCTATGTGTGTGTATGTGTGTTTGTGGGTGTGCGCTTATGGCCCATGAATACAAACTGCTTTTAATGAATATATTTAATTAACCCCTTTAATGAATTATTTTTTGATGCAATTTGGTTCAGGCAAAACTCAAAGCTTGGGAAAATGAGAAAACTGCTTTATTATTCCCGTGACAAAATTGTAGGTCTGGGGGAAGAAGCAAACAACCCAATGTGAAAAACGATGAAAAGTAGTCGTGTTTATATTCCTAAACCAAGCGACATATTTAGCATGGGAGAGGGCACTGGGCGTCCTGTTCAGCCAGGCCTTTAGTGGTCCTTAATGTGTCAGCAGAACACTTATGAGAACACATGAATCAGCAGTAAATGGGCTCTTGATATCGTTATATAATATACATTTGTCTGTGTTATTCTAGCAGTTGAGCGGAAGGTGAAAAAAAGGTGAGGTGGACGTACCGGCCAATCTGACGGTCAGGAAGGTTCCAGAACGGCCGTAGTTCGGGGCCAAATTGGCCGAAAGCAGTCCGAGAGTTCTTTCAGGTAACTGCAGAATAAGATGTACCTTGTCATGGCAATAAAGATACCGAGACACTTTTTATTCCCAGTCTGTGCCCAGAGGTGGTAGATTCTATCTGCCACAGGTTCCCTCTCTGGGTAAAGAGACAGTTGGGCTGACTTCTCCTGGGGGGGGTTTAAACGACTTCAACAAGTTCCCTTCCTGTTCAAAAAGATGACGTCACTTCAGGCTAGTGGCTAGAGCTACGGTTCTTTCCTCTTCAATGAATTTAAGTTTCAATGGCGTCTTAGTCATCCTCTTTTACGTACTATCGACTATGGTAACCTTGAGCGGTTAGAGTTAATGAATTATGGAATTAACAGAAATCCATATATTATTATTAAATGGAAGACTTGAAGGGATTTATCAAGGTTCTCGCCTACCTCTGAGTAAATTGGGGATTAACTGCTCAAATTATGATTTAACTGAAGCTAAACGGTGAGGCTGTTCTTTAATACTCTACAGCCAGATATCTTACTGAACGGTATCAATAAATTCCAATTTAATCATTTTAATTGCTCATTTTCAAATTGATCCAGATATCCTACAAAACCTCACATTGTTATGGTTCCAGTTTCAGCGGGAATGTTGATTAGTTATCCTTATTCATCGTGGTATCAGGAATTTAATTAATGAACAGCCGATGGACAAATACTTAAACCAAATGATCAAAGCGCATGTTTCCAAATGAATATCGGTCAGGCCTTGCTGGCCCTGCTGGGCTGCAAATTAGCTCCACAGATGTGTCCGGCCTTACTTTGTTCAAATGACCCCATGCAGCCAATCAACTTAATGAATACCTCAGTTCGCTGTCTTTGGTCTAATCCAGTCGGAAGTAAAGCAAGAACACCTTCCTCTCTGGGAAAAGCTTTCAGTGCTAAAATAATGAATGATTTTTCAATCTTTGTCGTAGAACACAGTTTGGATTTCTCTTTTGAATGCTAGTCCTTCCCCAGGCGCCGCCATTGTTTTGCAAAATAGTCCAGAGAGGCTTTCAACCAGATGGAGGCCAGACTGAAGCGAACGTCAACCTGACATCAGGATGGTCACATGGGGCTGACTTACACAGGGCTTGGGCAGCATTTTAGCATTAGTTATTTAGTATTAGTTAAGTTCACAGCTTGTCATGACGGCCACTCTAAATAATTGCTCTTGAAAGGGCCAGCTTTTCTTAGCCTGGTGACACTTGATTATAGCTCGGGGCAAAAGAAGGCTGGCTAGATGTCCCGTTAGGGCTGGGGCTGGACGTGGGAATCACAGTACCGGAATGATCAATGGAGAACTTCGCATTCATTCATGCTTCGTGGTTACATTAACGCTCATCCTGAAACTGTTTGGTTATGCGATGATGGTAATAATATTCAACGTATAATAGCGTCTGATTAGTACTCTGATAAGTATATTAGAATAATCCATATGATTGAAATCAAGACAAAATTAGATGTCATATATAGCTGTGTTTTCACTCCTATGAATACAATTCTTATTATTATTCATTTCGATTTCTATGATTAAAAACAGTTCATTTAAGATCAACCAGCAAGTACAAAACAAGAATATCTTGATAAGAACATTTCTTTTGAAACTGTCAAAGGAATTCCATAATGCATTTCTAAAGTCTTTACCGTCACCGTTATTTCTGCACTGAGTAGTCTACTCAAAAAAAAACCTGGCATGAAATATATTCAGCGTTGTGTTCCAAAATATTCTTAGTTTAAATGACAGAAAAGGGAGATGTGTTATATCGTGTTACTTTCGTGTTACAGTGTACATCCTGCCCCCCAAAAACACATACCCTATGTGTTGAATACTTTAGAATAATATAGTTACCGTCTTGAAACTAACACTTTTTATTATTTTCTCAAAATGTATACTGGTCATGAATAGGTTGGCTGGTTGCTTGAATATTATCCTGATTGTATTCTCTAAGAATACTATCATTATCTAAAACATCTGAAAGTTGCTTTCATGCTTGAAAATTCGAAGCAAGCATGAAATCCCAAAGTTGCCATTGACTACGGTCAATGGTAACTTTGGAATTAAAAACTTGATGATTTCCATTTGCTTTGTCTCCTTTGCATTATTTTTTCAACGCAAAGTTAAGATGTGCTTTGTGATTGTGCTGGGGCCACTTAACTGTGGTAAATTGAAATCTGCGAGGGAAATCTTTAAAATCTTAACAGGGACACACCATTGAAGATTGAGCGAACTAAAAAGTACAATATAGTCTGAAAAACACTATGAAAGTCTTTGCTAAGCTTTTATTCATAGAAACACAAAAAAACATTTATCTGTAACGCTGGAGCTGAACTAACTACATCTGCAGTCACCTTGCAGACAAAGATCCCCACAATAAAAGAACACTTGTGGACTCAACGAACTACAGATTGCTAGGCTGAGCGTAGTTCTCTGCATGTGCATGCATTAATAATCTCTGATCCTCAGACACCTGATCTTTATTCTTTACACCAAAATCTTTATTATTTCTCGACAGTCACCCTGTCTTTCTCTCTCTCTCTCAACATTCATGCACAAACACAAAAACCGTCTTGAAACTCTATTAAGATTATAATCGATTGATTGATTGATTATAGATTACAGTTATAGAACAGTTATATAATACCATTATAGATTACATTTATAGAACACCTGTGGGTCCAGGTATTAATTGTATTAATGGCACCATACCCCTGTACAAGGAGCCTTGACAACAGACGACCTGTAGTGATATTGGTTTGTACACACACACTTACAATACAGGAAACACACTTCAGCCTCAATCACCAATGATAACAAATAACATAAGTAGTAGCGTATTTCAGTGTCAAGCCAATCTGAGACCCGTGGTTGCGTAACGGTTTGAGAGATTCAGTTGAGTTTAAACGCACGTGACACGGGCAGGAAGTGATTATGCTAATGTGACCTTTTGTGCTTGAATGACCGATGCTCAAGAATACATTTACATGTATATAATTTATGGCAGCACCAGCTGAACTTTGGAGACGCCACCAGAGCTGGAAGACTGAGCTCACTGCTGAATGCCTCAAGTGAACAACGGACAACAAATACTAAAGACTTTGAGCTAAAGGAAGCAAAGACATGAACAGTTTGGGTATTTAGTAAGGCAAATTAGCTAAATCTCTACCCCCTCACACACACACACACCCTAAGGTTGTAAGATGTGTGTTCTTGTTCTCCAGGGGGCCTCCAGAGGAGCTCTTCCCAAAGAGAACTTGTTGTGTTTAAAGTGAATCAGTATTCTCGCCGGATTTAAAAGCCTTCCTTTGAAATTCACGCAAGGTCTTGTTTCATGGGGAAGAAGGAGTGGAGCAGGTTGGGTATTTCTATAGAGCTCAGAAGAATAGCTTGACATGAGGGGCTTCTGTCGGAGTGCTTTCAAGCTAAAGATGGGTTTAATTGATGTGATCTGAACAAAATGTCGTAAAATAATATAGTTGTCATTTTGCTACTTCTTCACTAGGTAACTGTTACTTAAAGTGTAATTCCGGTGAAAATTTCTTTTACGGCATGGAAACATATAAAATCAGCCCTCCAGACACTTTTTTTTGTTGATCTTCCAGTAAAGAGCTTGCCCGGACTAACGCTTAGAGCCCTAATGGCTTACATTGGCTTACAAGCGTTCGCTAGGGGCATAGCGAACGCTTCCAAATTGGCCTTTTTTTAACCACTAATATTGCTCAAAATAGCACCCAACCCAAATAATGTAATTTAGGGGCCAACAAATGTAACTTAAAAATATTTTGTCTGTAACTTACATATGCAATTGCTTTCATTTCCGTGTCAACACTCGCTAAATATTGTCACAACAGCCAAGTATCAAGATGGGAGATTGTTGGCGCCTCTATTACATTATTTATCTGAGCCATTTACATGGGAGTGCACAGTGATATGCTGTTTCCAGCTGTTGTGGCGATGCTGGATTGTTTTGCTGACGAGAGCTTAGAATAAATGGAATAAACAAGTTTGTAAGAACAATTATTGGAGTTTAACATGCATTTCCATAGAAACATGAATTCCAAAACGTTCCTCCTTGAACTGAACTCTAGTGCATCCGGTAATTGACTTGTCTGGACTTTTTGTAAAAGAAGAACTACCGGTAAGGCACAGACTTGTAATACAGTCTTTTTTAATAAACTCCCGGTACGCTCACTAAGTTCTTTATGCTTCGTTTGATGTGTAGGAGGGAACCCTTGTCATTTTACTGCAGAGGTTTGGTGCTAATTTGAGCAATATTAGAGGTTAAATAAATGCAGATTTGGAAGTGTTCGCTATGCCCTTAGCCAATGCAATGTAAGCCATTTGGGCTGTTAGCGTTGCTCCGGGCAAGCTGGCCCTGGGTTCAATTTTCGAATTACCCTTAAGCAAGATTTGAGTTCCAAGTGAATCCAAACATATCACAAAAATAAAGTGTCCTTTACAAATCTTTGTTGTTGCTTTGGCAAGTTGTTGCTTTGGCAATCTGAACAATCTACTTTAGAGAATCTTCCAGGGGGAAAAAGTGTATAAGCTTAACTCTAAAGTAAAAGAGAAATATGCGATAGAAAACAATATAAATGGAATGAAATATAAACTAGTTATAATTAAATAGCAATAATACTCCAATATGGATAACACCTAGATCTAATAAGCTAGCTAGTTCAATAGCATGCATTTGATTTTCTTCGGGCAGTAGTTTGACAAAGGACCCTCAGTTCCTATCTTGTAAACGACAGCACAAAATAAACAATTTTATATGTAGGATGTATCACTGCTCTTCTACTCTTAATGCTCACAAGAGATTAAAAGATCAAGAAGGAGCTGGGAGCTGAGCCGAGAGAGTAGCTCTGAAATGGATGTTAAACTTTACAATGGTTTTATATTTTTCTACTGGCAACACGCAAGGCCAGCTCGCCATTAACGAGCTCCCTGCGATTGGTTCCAGCCGGCATCTGATCTGCAGCATTTAGTCCTAGAGCACAGAATAGACGGAGAGATAGGAGGTAGGTTTGGGGAGGGAGCTGCAGTAATGAGATAAAAGCAGCGATTACTGTTTTCTTGTCCAATATTGTAGACTGCTTTATTAAAATGTCATGATCTTCAGCGTCAAGGTTGTTGGAAAAACATGCACTTGTTGTTTGCATCTGTTGTTGTGACTTTATTTGCAAATGCAAGAAGGGTCCGTTTCGTGCTTGCACTGTGAAGTGGCCGTGAACTTGCCTGAAGTCTTTCAAAAGTGTTTTTGTTGCTCAGACATCGTAAAAGACCAGTAACAACTCATCCTTACGACGACAGCTCTGTGTTTGTTTGACAGCTCCAGCACTCTTGTTTGAGAGGCCTTTTGTGGCCGTTTCCCCAAACTTCACTATTAGGGATGAGGCACTGCAGTTTCAGATACTACATTGCAGTGCATATACTGACTCTTTTACATTTATCAGCGAGCTTCCTATTTAGACTGCTCTCCAAATGGCTATTTTACCACCAGGTCTGGGTTTAGGCAGCCACCAGGCTTGTAATGGCTAATCAACGTCAAACCCGGTGGTGAAATAGTGGCCCTTTAACAAAGAATATATCAATACATTACCCATCACGATGAATGCCTACTAAATAGATAATACAACCACAAACTTGAACTAATTCACTGAATCTAATTAATTGTTCTAATCGAATTGAGTCATCATCATTTAATTTTAAGTCATAATTATCCATTATTTTCAAAGAAAAATGGTTCCTAAGCTTTGACTGAAAGTCTATTAGCAAAATGCTTGGTATTTATTTATTTCCAAAGAAAAATCATGATATTTTGTGATTTAGCCAATATCCTTACTATTAACGTAATTTTTACTGTGACTTACTCTTTGATTTCTACACCTTATCCCTATTATACGGCTATTTGGTCAGAGCTGCACTCCCAGCCACCTGGAAGGAGGCTGTGTATTTCTGCTCTCAAGGTTTCCTTCCCCTTGGGATTAGGTGAGGTGTTCCTTTCCCCTTTCGAGGGTTTAGGGTTTCGGGCATCATCCTACCTTGGCGGGCATTGCCGCCTCTGGGGCCCTAACTGTGACAAAGCGGTTAGCCAAACAAAACTGGACGTGACAGAAATTCAAACTAGAAATCGAATGAAAAAAGGCCCACTCCATTATAACAAAAGGCTGCCGGTGAACAGTTTGCTCTCCATCGTTCTGTGTGCGGTGCGGGTGTGCGACCTATCCATCGACAGTACACCTGTCCCACTGATAAGAGCAGAGATCATTGAGAAGCAAACACACAGCTCCCTGGAACACATTTAGACGTTTCATATGGATGAAGCAGCAGTGGGAATAGGAATATAACCACTACGCCTTGTAACAGTGGTGGTGCTCCACAGTATAGCTTTACTTATCCTATTACCAGAGGTAGTATTTGTAGCATCAGTTTCAATATAGGAATACAAGTAGCACTTCTTGTAGTACCAGTAGTATTAGTAGTAGTACTAGTTGTAAAAGTAGTGCAGTAGTAAATGATTGTGAACAGTAGCAATATTATCAGGAGGGGAAACAGTATATCTCTGCCATGGCAACAGCCAGGACTAAGGATTAAAACCCCTTCAAAGGAACAACTTTGGACACTTACACCCTCCTTGAAAACAAGTATGCCTACAACCCACTAGAAAATCCTTATCTGTTCATCTGCTTGTGGGACTGCAGTTTGGTGTGTGATAGTGTGGTGAATAGTTCCTCTAGCCTGATTCGACGGCATCCATCTCAATAAGGGAAAACAGAGGATGAGCCAACTGTTCCGACAACACTTTACACACCCAGGCTGTTCCATGCACTTATTTAGGAACACAGCATATGTCCTGTTTGTAAATGTAGGCCTATTATAGGCCGTTTTTTGTTTTTGTTAGTTGCTTTGGCCCTTCTCTCCATATATCACTATTGTAGATTATACTTTTTTGCCCTATATCCTCATGGAATATGAAATTGTAGCATTTTATTTGCTGTTGAAAACCTAATTATCTCCCTCTCTGTAAGATAATTTAGTCTATCGTCCGTCCATACGCTATATTTAGTTTGAAACATCTGGCCGTGCTTGGAGTGAACAGTGAGAATATTAACATCTCTCTCCTCCTCCCCCCCCCCATCTCTTCCGTTTGAAACATCTGGCCCTGCCTGGAGGGAGGGAGCAGTGAGGAAATGAGAATCTCACTCTCTCTCTCTGGCGATGAGAAAGAGTTGGCTAAGCCCATCAGCCAATCTGCCGGCACGACTCCCTTCCTCCGCTGTCCGGGGGTCTTTCATTTAGACCGCCGCTCGCTGTAATCGCCACGAGGTGTTGGGGAGCGAACTGGCGTCCCCCTCTGCGCCGCGATAATGACGGCCGCACCTGCACACGCAGAATCGGCGTGGGCAGAGATCGGTGTGAGTTTTGGCCAAGATGTGATGGTCACACTGAAAGGTGGATGTTAATATATATATATATATATATATATATATATATATATATATATATATATACACACACACACACACACACACACACACACACACACACACACACACACATAGAAATGCATTTGCATACCTGTGTTCTACAGACAGACTATACATACGTATAGCTATACATATGTGATGATGGGTAGTATATATATATAAACTTAAATGTATATCTTATGTATAGGAAGGCTATATAAATAGAATATCAGCCAATAATGCAAATATACTGTATATATATATATATATATATATATATATATATATATATATATACACTCATTAAAATACACGTGTTATGTAATTTTATGCTATTTTATGTTTGTAGGTCCATATAAAAACCTACAATTATAAACATGTATACATTATCTACAGGTGGGCTATATAAATAGATTATCAGCACATACTACTGCATAAATATATATGTATAGAAACCTATAGCAGCAAGCAAAACAGCAGCAAAAAGCTACGGCATAAAAACACATATCGCATACATTCATGATCCTGCCAATATACACCACTGCCTGTCGTTCCCCATCTCCGCCAACATCCCCTCTGACTGTCTCTCTCCCACACACACGCGCGCCCCCATAGCGTAGCAGGGTGCACGTCTCCCGCTTACAGACCCCTCGCACACACACACACATTGAAAACGCACACACGCGCGCGAACACACACACACACACACACACACACACACACACACACAGTGTCTTCACATCACCAGCGTTCACTGGCTGCAAACCTCCCTCCTCTCTGCACAGATCCCAGCCTTCTGTTCCTACTGGATGTTTGCACACCTTTTTCCACAGCCTTCATCCCGTAAAGAAGAAATGAAAAAAAGGGCTGTCCACGCGCTACTTTTCTTTATGTCTGTTTGCCGCTTTATTTGACAATTCTTTGGGCATATATCCGATTTCTTGGGTTTCCAGGGAGAGCGCTTAATTTCTGGATAACTCCCCATCTGCGTCTCAAGTTAGACGCTGCGTTTCTCTCTCGACAACGGTTCGCGAACACGCGTCCTTTTCCAAAAAGTTGTGCAGCTCTATGCGTGATAAGTGCGGTGTTGTGCAGCACCAGGTCCGCGGACCCGCGCGGCGTGGCTCCGCGTCGCGTCCACACCGATCCCCCAAAGGAAGAAGAGCAGGTGAACCCGCTCCAGTGTGCGCGTCCGTCTGCAAAAGACGCCTGCTGCGTTGCGTCGCCACCGTCAACGGTGAGCGGCGAGACTTCTTGGGAGGACACAACCGGGGGACCAAGTCTTGAGCTGTGCACCGGACGTCAGGTGGTTGTGAACCAGATGCATCGACATGGGTGAGTGGACATGCAAAGTCTGGTGAAAAAAAACATGCATGATTGTTATGTTTCGACAAAGTGGGAGCAACGATGGGTCGGTGAGCCACAGTGGGCGACGTAAAGATGATGGTCCGTTGGCTGCATGGAGATTATTTTTCTCGCTCCCACATGATCACACATGCAGCAGATTTTGGATAACTGGATCATAGACGTGCACGTTTATTGGATTCATTATTATTGTCGGGCCAACTATTGTGTCGTAATGATTGACGTTTATATACTTGATGGGGATTTTTTAGTTTCTGGGTTGAAGCAAATGTTCATTTAAAATGCAACATTATGCGCATCGCAGGACAGACAAACTATCGCAGATTTCTTCTACCTCTTTAGCGCACTGTGGGCTATCACATAACAGCCATTTCCTGCGATACAAAATTGCATCTTCCTTCTTTTCTTTACATAATCAAATGTATGGATTCATCGTAAAAAAAACTGGGCATCATGGCGCAAAAAAAAAAAAAAAAATCCCTCTCCATCCAAAATCATAAAAAAAGCATCAAAGTTGAGCCTCTATCTCTGCGACGCCTACACTTCGGTGTCCATTAAGCCCAACATGCACACAGCATAGCCTGCATCCCTCTCACCCACTCCATTTCACCAACAAGCAACAACACACATGCACACACATTTGATGTACCAACCTGTGACACAGAATGCAACAACAATGTCTGAAGGGGCCTCAATCCCAAAATCCATTACCCACTTATTAGAAGTAGCCTATGTTTAGCTCTTTGAAAGGGTTTATATTGTATACATTACCCACTGCAGAGGGGAAAAGACAAATTTGTCATCATTAATTGAGTGGGTATAATTTGCTGTTACGGAACATAAGATCAAGCTGACAGCACATCAGGTTGAGGAATGAGATGAAGCACTTAGTCGCAGAACAAAAGGGCCGTCGCACCACCTGCCATCGCCTTCGTTTAATAAAGCCATCCATCGCTCACCCATAGCCTTCACCGGCTTATTAAGGACCCCACCAATTATCTCAAACTCACCCTGAAACTATCTGATTCATGCCGTGATTTATGCACCCACCCTTTCATCTAAAACAATCCTAGTGCATAATGGACACGGGAGAATGTAGAAAGTTGTCAATCTAAAATAAATGGCTTGATTGTTTAGCTGCAAAAGGGATGGTGGACGGCCAAAGGGGGATAAACACAAGCCTGGTGTTGAATACAATATCCCCCGAGCGCAGCGCTGGGTCAGCCTTCACCCGGAGCGATCTTGAACGTTGCTCCAACGTTCAGTCTGAAACACGACCAACAAAAGATTCCGAGCGAAAAGGAGGAGAGCGTGAGGGCACAGGAATAGGCAGCAGCCTCCACCTCAAGAAGGTCGGGGGGGGGGGGGGGGGTGGGAGAACACAATCCTTCAATTTGTCGCAGTCAGAAGTTTTACCTCAAAACACCACAAAAGGTAAAGGGTTAGCGGCGGGATAGTCTAGGGGCGAGGGTGTTTTGAATCCCAATTAGTTTGGGGTTTGATCCCCAAATGTTGCCCTGGCCCCTACCCCACCTGTGGGCATCCTGGAGCAAGATGCTCCCTTCTACCCACTCTTAAGGGGCTTGAACACGGCCACTACCAACACCGACCATAAGTACACTGATTCAACATCAGAAACAAGAAACTACCATCAACCGCCAAGGGGATTGGCAGTCTGCTGCCATTGTTGGTGTTTATTGGGGCATTGTGTAAACACCATACGGGGCTGTGGATACAAAAATCTGCTATATCGGTGTTTGTCAATTAGGGGTACATTGAAGGATTGCGGGAGGGTGGGGGATGTTGAGAAACACAGAGAAAGAATGAAAATAATGAAAAATGAAACGGTGGTTGCATGAAGCCTGAAGTGTTAAGTCGATTTTTTTCTAGGACAAAGCTTTCTCACTTCAGGTCAGGCCAGGTTCAACAATACAAGAAGTATGGCTGAATGCATTTTTTACCTTTGGAAAATGTTTTTTACCACTGAAAGGGGTACTTTGCTGAAAGAAATATCTCCATGGTAGGACATTGGTGAAGAAAAGTCTGAGAACCACTGCGCTCAGTGACTAATAGCATATTCGTACTAGTACATGTACTCAGACTTTTCTTCACTAATGTCCTACCTTGGAGATATTTCTTTCAACAAAGTACCCCTATCAGTGGCACAAAACATTTTCTAGAGGTAAAAAATGCATTCAGCCATACTTCTTGTGTTGCTGATCCTGGCCTGACCTGAAGTGAGAAAGCTTTGTCTTAAAAAAATAAAATAAAATAGACTTTACACTGTTGGCTTCATGCAACCACTGTTCGTCGTGCCACTCCTCCGTACATTTTGGTGTTTCTATATTAGCATTCATTTTCGCAGATTTTACTAGTGCTAGCACTGCTGACCTAGAAGTATACCAGCAGGGGTGTTACTTCATTTCCAAGTACGGTATTATTATTAAGTAGTATTAAATATTAATAGTGCTGTTCTATTAACGCTCTAGTTCTGCAGTTCTAGTTCTACTGAAATAATTCTGATACCTGGGTTCTTGAACTGAACTATTACTGCTCTAGTACTTCCTCACAAGTACTACCACTCTCGTCTAATACTACAGCACTAGGAAACTGCCTTTAGCAATGCAGAGAGTACTCTTACTGTTTTTGTGGTACCACTACATCTCCTAAAACTACTCCTTCCCATCCAATACTGATCTAGTACGACTAACACTATGTGCTGCTACCATTCGTGAAGTACTACTGAGATGCTGCAGTCTACAGCCCAACAGTCAAACCAGAAGGGCAATAAAGAATCAGTACAGACGTCCCACTCCACCATGGAGATGATGGGATCTCACAGCACTAGTGGGTGCTAGTACTCTACACATTCCCCCTGCATGAATAAAACCTCAGCTCAGGCAAACATATACAATACGGTGAGTGGTAATTCACGCCGTTAATGGAACGCTTTCCGTGTGTGCTTGGTTCTCTTCAACCACCAGCATCGCGCGCCTACTCTGCAGTGTACGTAACCGCTACCGAGGGCTGCCCTTTGATTGACAGAGAGCCATGTTGAACACCGCGTGGGGAACATGACCTCCTTACACCCATCGTAACGGGCTGATGATGACTAATTTGGGGGCGGGTGTGTGTGTGCGCATTCCAACACCTGTTAGCTGAAATCCGACAGGGTTCGATTAAAGTAGGGCCAAGTAGCGGTTTAATGGAGACAGCGTTTGGAATGCACACGTTATATAGAGATTAGATGAGGCAGTCGGTGCTGTCAGGCAGATTGGTGATTTGTTTGTTTTTGGTTTTTACTGCGTCATGGAGACAGTATGTAATATTGCAACCGTTTTACTTTTAATGAATATTCACCAGTAGATTCGGAATAAGCAAGGACAACTTTATTTTCCATGCTAATAAAGCTTTTTTGAATTGATAAGAGAGTGGGAGAGAGGAAGAGAGTGTGTGTGAGAGAGAGAGAGAGAGAGAGAGAGAGAGAGAATGGGATAGAGAGACAGAGGTAGCGAGCGAGAAAGAAAGACAGAGGGAGACAAAGAGTTTATTGTCAATGTGGCAGAGAGTGATAGACATAGAAAATGAGAAAAAATATCTCAAAGTTAGTATTTTAAAACACGTTGGCTTGAATAGCAGACGGGGAAATAGTAGAAAAGGGGAAATAATAAATTAGTTGATTTTCTCTATGGCTTCTCTTCAAAGTTAAACCTGCAGGGAATAGGGAATTTAGGATGCATAGAAAAAAAATCTAAAGTAATAAACTCATTTTTAGAATGTATCCTAGAACTTTATACACAACTAATACACATTTTAGAATGACTTTTATTTTATATTAACGATAAAAAACTAATATGATGGTATATGTATATGTATACTTGGTCTCATGTGCAGGATGTCTTGCACTTGGTTATGTGAAATTTGTGTACCAGTTCTTTTAAATCCTCTAAAGTGTTTTTTACCAATTTATGCCGCTTTTCTTTTTTTTTTAAAAAGTTTTTGAAGAAAATTTATGCACAAAATGTATCCACATATACATTTTCTTTATATTTTTACAGGGAAATCATAATCGGATAAAGCAGGTAATAAATAATAATACATTCATACTATCATTCACGGACATAACTCTATTACTGTCATGGTCACCGTGCAGAGTGAGTTATTGCTATTCCGATGATAAGGAGGTGTGTGTGTGTGTGTGTGTGTGTGTGTGTGTGTGTGTGTGTGTGTGTGTGTGTGTGTGTGTGTGTGTGTGAAGGGTGTTTGCGTCTCTGGTGTGTGCAGCACACTCTATTTTGTGCAGGCTTCTACATTGCGATACGATCAACGAATATTCACTTCAACCATGTGTGCTTAGCATATTTTAGATTCCTTCCTGACTGTTTACTTTGTTGTTTTGCCACAGAGAGGTTATTTACATATTAATACTCAACACTCAACATTAGTTACATACTTATACTGAAAACATAAGTTTTATAATTATACGAAACACATTAGTTATATGCCTAAACATATTAGTTATACACTTATAATAAACACATTAGTTAAAGGTTAATGCTTAACACACTAGGTACATATTATTACTTTTCACATTAATATCAAACACATTAGTTATATGCTAATATTAAACACATAAATTACCTACTAACCAGGGGTAGGAATCACAGGGTAGGCTACCTCACGATACAGTGCGTGATACCTAATCTCACGATACAGCGATTCTGCGATAATTGATATAATGTGGGACAATCCTATAACAATACATTACGATATATGTATGACTATGAATAATATAGATTTTTTTCATTATTATTATAGATGCACCAGTGTATCAATTTTCATATTGCACGAAGAAGGGCGATGATATACCGCCGTATTGATATTATGTCCAACCCCTAACACATTACTTACATACTAATGCTAAACACATTAGTTACATGCTTACACTAAACACATTACTTACACACTACTAAGCACATTTGTTACGTACTAATACTTAACACATTAGTAACATACTAATGCTAAACACATAAGTTACATTCATACTAATGCTAAACACATTCGGTACATACTAATGCTAAACACATTAGTTACATTCTAATACTAAACACATTAGTTACATGCTCATACTAAACAAATTGTTACATTCTAATACTAAACACACTAGTTACATGCTAATACTAAACACATTAGTTACATGCTAATACTGAACGCATTAGTTACACACTTATGCTAAACACATTAGTTACATACTTATGCTAAACACATTATTTATATTAAACACAATACTCACATAGGAACCCTTATAAAGTTCTAAATAACATAAATACTTAAGAAAATAAGTAAACTTTAACTAAGTAAGTAAAGTAGAACAAAGTAAGAAAATGTATACAAAGTAAGTAAAGTGAAACAAAATATGTGCCATCAGTACAGCACAATGCCTATGTAAGGCCCAACACCCTCACTTGCTCTCTACGATAACATTGAATATACGTCGCTGTTTTACAGAGGAAACGGTTCGTACAGGACTTTGTAATCACTGAGATCATGAATGCTAGTATTAGATTAGCAGCATTAGCATGGTATCAGGTCTTAATGGAACTCTTAATGTGAGTGGAGAGGAATACTCAACTAGTCATCAATCTCTCCCTCTCCTCTGATTATAGAATGCGTACAAAGTCGCCGCCCAAGCCAATGGCTCGGATGAAGCAAATTCGCCTAATTTGCGGGTTCCCTCGAGGTAAAATACCAGAACTTTTGCGCAGTAATAGGTGGTTACTAACATCTAAAGGTTAATCCAGTTTGTATATCTCCAAGTGAATTTCTACAGCTTGCCAGCCATCCATTCATTCCTTTTTCCATTCATTCCGTTGATTCACCCTTTGCTGTGTATGTATATCGGAATATAAACACAAACACACCTTTAAGTGGTACCTTAATGCCCCTCCAAGTGCAGTTCTCCAGCCTAGCCTCCATACATAGAGGGGCTTTCCTCATCCAGTCCTCTACCTCTCCTCTACCTTGAACAGACCTTCATTCCTTCATTGTTCACAATCAGAAAACTGATTAATTGAGGTCACAAAATGTGTAATGATTTAATTTTGGCATTTACTACATGCTGTCTAATCCTGGCAGTAGCTCACTGACAATTACAGGTGCCGGGTCTTAAAGTGTTTAGATGTACCGCCCCTCCCCACACACAGGCCCCAGCTCAGCCGTATTCACCCCAGCTGTACTTCAAGTGCAACAGATGTTGTAAAATAAGCTTTTATCGTAACTCACTAGGATGCTTTTCTTCCGCTGCTCCATGCGTTGGCCATGAGTCGAAAATGACTGCCCTATTCGACTGTTTAATTAATGAGAGTTAAATCATCAGGTTATAAGTGCATAAAAAAGGAAATAAAAGTACCTCATTTCAATATCGCAACGCCAGCGTGTGCAATAACTCAGTGTTGCATGATGGGAAACCTCAACTCGATAGTATGTCATATCTGTCCTGAGAATATTTTTTAATCTCATGCGCCTTAAATCTGTGCGAACACACACTCAATGATGTAATACATCATGCATGCACACACAGACCCCCCCCCCCCCACACACACACACTGAACTGAACACACACACACACACACACACACACACACGCACACTCACACACACACACACAAAGTAGCAGCCGGGAGGTTTTATGTTTTTTTGCTTGCATCAGCTCTAACTCCACATGCTGTAAAACGCCAGGCTGCTGTTACCGTGAGCGACTGTCTTTGGGTGGGCGAGGGGTGGGGATGGTGGAGCGGGGAGAGGTGGTGGTGGTGGAGGAGCAGTGGCTGGTGGTTTAGAGGAGGGAGGGGGTGGTGGAGGTGGTGGCAGTTGTGGTGGTGGAGGATGGGTAGAAGGTGGTGGTGGAGGTGGTGTTGAAGGTGTGGGAGGTGGAGCGGTGGGAGGTGGTGGTGGTGGTGGGAGGTGGTGGTGGTGGTGGTGGAGCGGTGGTGGTGGTGGTGGTGGGAGGTGGTGGTGGTGGTGGTGGTGGTGGTGGTGGTGGTGGTGGTGGTGGAGCGGTGGGAGGTGGTGGTGGAGGTGGTGGTGGTGGTGGTGGTGGTGGTGGAGCGGTGGGAGGTGGTGGTGGAGGTGGTGGTGGTGGTGGTGGTGGTGGTGGAGCGGTGGGAGGTGGTGGTGGAGGTGGTGATGGTGGTGGTGGTGGTGGTGGTGGAGTGGTGGTGTTGAAGGGGTGGGAGGTTGAGGAAGGGTTGAGC
This sequence comes from Pollachius pollachius, assembly GCF_949987615.1. NCBI lineage: Eukaryota > Metazoa > Chordata > Actinopteri > Gadiformes > Gadidae > Pollachius > Pollachius pollachius. Next base: position 6,574,728 of record NC_136951.1, on the reverse strand, counting down.
AGTGGGAGGTGGTGGTGGTGGTGGTGGTGGTTGGAGTGGTGGGAGGTGGTGGTGGTGGTGGTGGTTGGAGTGGTGGGAGGTGGTGGTGGTGGTGGTGGTGGTGGAGTATTGGGAGGTGGTGGTGGTGGTGGTGGTTGGAGTGGTGGGAGGTGGTGGTGGTGGTGGTGGTTGGAGTGGTGGGAGGTGGTGGTGGTGGTGGTGGTTGGAGTGGTGGGAGGTGGTGGTGGTGGTGGTGGTTGGAGTGGTGGGAGGTGGTGGTGGTGGTGGTGGTGGTGGAGTATTGGGAGGTGGTGGTGGTGGTGGTGGAGTATTGGGAGGTGGTGGTGGTGGTGGTGGTGGTGGGGGTAGAGTGATGGGAGGTGGGAGTCGGTAGTAGCCAAAGGTTAAGAGCTACATTTGGGGGAGGCGTAAGGCGAAACAAAGAGAGTGCTGCCACTGTTCATACATGTGGAACCCCCTCCCTCCAGACCAACACACGCCCGTCCCATGATCCATCACTCCTCCACGCCCCACTCGGCTCCCGGGCTGATGTTTCGTGTCGAGCATGCAGGAGGCGTTCCCTGTTTAATGCAGTGTAATGATTGTCACGCTGTGGTTTTCCCAAGATAAATTTGTTATTTCCCCGCCCTCGTTTCTATTGTGTGGTATCCCCTTTTTTTCCCTGCAAGTCACGCTCCAGGCTGTATACAGTTTGGATTAGAGTGCCTGTACCGGTGCACGTGTGAGTGTTCCCCATATCAACCATCCCCGGTATCAAAAAGGGTTGGATCGTTGCTGAGCCAAACCTTTGCCTGTCGAAAAACTGAAACGTTTTGGCTTGCATTTTTCTTTTTTTCCCTTTTCAGTAGTAAGACAAACTGAAACGCTTGTCTTGAAACATATCTACAAGCGTGTATGTTTGTTTGCCCATAGCCTGTACATGTTTGGTCATTGTACGTTTTATGTATGGAGGGCTGGGAGGTGTATGTGTGCGCTATGCTTTTCTTCATATCAGTGTTCTGAGAATAGGTTTCTATATCTTGATATTTAAAAAAATGATCTAAAAACATCTTAAACAGAAAAATGTCACTGTATTTAACATGCACAATTCTTTTAACTCTCTGATATCTTATTTGTTCTGTGTTTTAGTTAATTGTTGTGTGATAGCTTTCATGTTTTCTCTGTACTGAAATATCATACCGGTCATCTTGACCAGGACTCCCTGGAAGAGGAGATATTGTATCTCAATGGGACCTTCCTGGTTAAATAAAGGATATAAAAAAAGAATCCTATATCTTATATATTATGTATCAGCAATTTGATATGTTGCTTTTTTTTTCCTGCCTGTGAGTCTTCCTCTTGCTAAATAAAGCTTCTCTTGATATTAAGGTTACCAAGGTTACTATACAAAATAATGTAAATATTTTGGCTGTTTTGTCTCAAACCCAATCTCCCCTCCGCTCTCTCACTCAAAGACTCTCATCTTACCAACAGCCGCTTTAAGCAGCAGGAAAACAATAAGCGGTATAATAATACATACAGAACGATGCGTATTCCCGTCACATATATGGCACGGATACAGTGCTCATTCCCATGACATCTCCCCGCACCCCTGATATGAAGAGAAGGCTCCATATCTATATTCATAAACCTCCACCAGCTTCAATAAACTATATTGGAACAGCCTAATATGGACACGTAGCCCATTCCCTTAGCTTATCTGTGTTTTTTTCCGTGACAATCTCCAACCGCAGAGAGAGAAAGAGAGAAGCCTCTGGAAGCAACGCACGCTTCTGCCATTGCATAACTTCACCTGTGGTACAAAGTCTGCACGGTTCTGCTGAAAACACCGGGCTATATTTGTGTTGACTTTGGGGAGCCATTTGATTTCTTTGAAGTGCTTCACTGCTTCGGGGGTGCTAGCTCTGCTTGGCCACCACAGCTCGGCACTCTGGGTAATAGTCTTTGCGTCAGTGCGCCGTGAATTCAAATGAAATATCAACTTGTCGCACGGCCAAGCACGGGCGACAGCCGAGTCCACTGTGTCAAGAGGAAGGGGGGATAGGGGGAGAAGGGGGGATGGAGAGAGAGACAGAGAGAGGGGGAGAGAGAGAGAGAGAGAGAGCGAGAGGGGGAGAGAGAAAGAGGGACAAAGTGAGGGGAAAGGAGAGAGAGAAAAAGAGAGGGACATGGAGAAGGGAAGGAAGAAAGAAAGGGGGGAAAGAGAGAAAGGGGAGGGTGGGAGAGAGAGGGAGGGGAGGGTTGGAGAGAGAGTTGGGGCGAGAGAGAGAGAGTGGAGGGCGGGAGAGAGCGTTGGTGGGTAGAGAGAGAGAGTTGGGGGGGAGAGAGATGGAGTGAATGAACTGCCACTGTCCCACTCCTGATTCACATTTCTGAAGGACTCCAAAACAAGGCCAAAGAACCGTGGGACATTTGGAAAGGGAAAACAGTTAGAGCAGATTTCTTAATGAGGTTCTTGTCATACGGATCATTGAGAATATATACAGCTTTTTTCATTGGCCAAAAATAAAACCCAAAATAGAATATAAAATAGGGTAACAACGTGATTCATTTTGGAGAATACATTGGAAGGATCTGTGTCTGTATGTATCTGTGTGTGTTTGTTAGTGCTGAGCCCTAATATTCGGGTATTCTTTTGCAGGTATTCAAAGCTCAATCTAAGATTGAAATGCAATTTCTTCCTTCTTTTTTATAAAATAATAGTAATCAATGGAGGATATATTTGCGAGCGGCACGTAGAAGGTTAGCTTACATTACACTATCCAGTGATATCCCAGGGATAAAATACAATTATACCTATATGCAAGAGACGTCCTTCAGTGACGGAATGCTCCATGTCGGGGAACCAATCAGCACGGCATGAAAAAGTAAGCCATAAGGCATCTAAATCCAACACAAAAAGTACCTCAGGCTAGGCTCTACATACTACTCAACGCATGGCAGTGGTGTTCTAGCTTAGCTTTAAAGATAAGATAGTACTTTATTAATCACAGAAAGGGATTTCTTTGACTGGAAATATCGCTTTTCAAGCTGCAAATAATTCCTTGTTTTTCCCTTTTTGCGCAATTAAAATAACACTGTAGAAAGGAAAAGTGATAAATTGATAAAAACGACTCTGCAGCAGTGGTGCCCACCGGCTCTGATTCAGGCCTGAGAAAGATATGGAGAGTGAAGGGACATTCTTTTTCTATGAATATTCAAATATTCATTCTGAGCCTTAACGTTAATCCAAATCTTGAAATGATCTATCGTAGCCAGGCCTAGTGCGCGTGCACGTGCATATGAATGTTATGAGTGTAACTCATGTGAGAATAGCAATTTGTGTGGATATTTATAGAATAAATCTACACCCGAGCAATTCAATTCAAACATGCGCCTGGCATTGGCCTGTCTTTGAACCTCATTGGCCTGAACATCATTCTCTCAGAGACTACCTAGGTGTCTTTATCGACTTTACCTAATACACTGCGGACAAACGGCGGGCTAAAGCTGGGGGCAGGACGGTATACAGGCAAGGGTGTTAGACTCCTAGCCTTATGGATGCCTGGATCGATCTCCAAGGTCCACAGCCGACCCTGTAAGCAAGCCGTGCTAACCCCCTAGCTGCACCTTAATCACACGTATCTGAATCCACTACTCCAAAAAAGAAGATGCCAAACGGCTAAATAAATCAGTCGATAAGCAAATAAGTCATGTTCACCGACTGCAAGGCTACAGTGCCAGACTAAGCGGCCTGGTGAAGATCCGACATGCCGCGGTGCATTAGCTGTGTCTCTCTGCCGTGCCGCGCTCAGTGACCGGTAATGACCCTGTGATGGATCCGAGAGACCGCCCTCCCTCTCTCAGTCTCCCCCTCCTCCCTCTCTCTGTGCTGTTAAAGGACCCCCATGGGTGGCCCCCTGATACAGTCCTGTCCATTGGGTTTCTATCAATCTCCGCGCGGAAATCCATGCGGCGCCGCGGCGCGCTAATTAAAGTGGTTGTCCTGCGAAGGCGTCGATGAGCTCCAGCAGTGGGGAAACAGCAATAGGCCCTTACAACGGGCGGAGGGATTTCTTTCAGTTTTTAATGCGCCAAAGTATTTCTCCATCTCAGACCCCCCATTACCCCCCCGCTCCCCCCTCCCCCCGGCCAACAACCCCCACCTTCTACTTGAAATATTTAGCTGCGGAGGACTTTAAAATGGAGCAGGCGTGTGTGAAGCAGGCCGGCAGATGCTGTGTGGCTGTTATGTTATGCTGTTATGGCTGGTTGATTGGCCCTCGCACTGCCCTACCAGAGTCAATCTAATCGCTCCAAAGGGATTATCATTCATGGGGGGGGGGGGGGGGGACTGATGACTGTGTAAATTGCGGTTGATGTTTGGCAAGGGAGGAAGATGGTGGAGCACTAATGGAGGCGAGGGAGTAGGCAGGGTTCCCACGTCTGGTTCTTAGGAGCTAACAGCCTTATTTATAACCTTTCTGATGCACCTTCTCCCTCCAATACTCACTTTTCCCTTCCACTTCACAATTTTCTCGACGTTTATCCAATTCATGGCTCTTATAGACGATTGTATTACACTCTTTTCACAAAAACACTTAAAGCTTCTTTTATTTATCCCCCAAAATAGTTTTGTCCCTGAATGCTTTATTCCCCACTTGAATGTGGAACGTTTCATGGTTCACATACAAATGTGACTGCCAGCACCAGAAATGTTCTGCTGTTCTCTAGCCTTTGTGCGCAGAGTTATGGATGAGCAATCCACTATTGCTCATCATCATTGCCCTCTGACACACCAACATTTCTCTGCCATATGTGTCAAGTTCACACTTAAGCCGAGGTCGTCTATAGCAGTTAGCTACCGTAAATGCTTTGACTTTGCAGCAGTAGCTCAGAATGTGCTGTTTCCTTCCAACCATTCCATTACAAAGACTTTGTAGATGTAGGTTATATGTGTGTGGCAACAATGGTTGTTACAGGGTACATCATGTTAACGTGCGGAGGATAAGACTTGATATGGTTTGTTGATAGCTTCAGCCAAGAGACTCAAGACTTTCTTGAGTCTATAGTATGTTGTCCGTCCGCACCCTTAATGTACGCAATTATTGTATGTTGGACGCCTAGCACCTAATGTACGCACTTATGTATGTTGTACGTCCTAGCACTTAATGTACAGACTTATTTATGTTGTATGTTGGGGCACTTATAACAGTAATTAGAACTGTGTAGCATTTTATCCTAGCTGCCTTTGTTGTACACAGGGAATGTCTTAACCCAGCAATTATTAGTGCTTGGCACTTGTTTCTATGAACATCCTTACTGTACCAACAGCGATGTATTGAGAGGAATGAAATATATTTATATGAAATATAAAATATGAACTGAATAACATTATCATAAATGATCAAGAGGTGTATTTTTGGTAATCTCTGTTATTCGTATGATTCATCCATTCAACTCTATCCTTTTAATAAGTAATTTTGTAAGGTAGGGAATGGTGAGAGAGAGAGCGCTAGAGCAAGACGAGGAAAGAGAAAATGGGGACATCATGGCTCAAATTGGTTTCCCTCTGTTCCAGTTTAGTGCCATAATGAAACAAAGACTTTTCCCCAGAATTTGACCATGAAAGTGGGGACGTCTGGTCATGCCAAGGTTAACTGGAGCTCCTTCGCAAGCAAGGAATCATTTGTAGCTCGGAAGGCTACGTTTTCAAACACAGGTTATTGTTTTAAGAAAACTACAAAAACAGAGCCTTTTAAAGGAGTCACGATTTCCTTTCTGTGATTGATGATAAAGTACTATCTTATCTAAACCTAGGACAAGACATCACTGCTTTACATTAAGTAGTACTAATGATTTGGCTTTTTTTCTACTAGCCCTTGTGGCCATGTTGAGTTTGGCCACCACCGGTTTAAACCCACCGGGTCGCGCCCGAGAGCACCATAGGGCTGGGCCGAGGTGAGCCCGCCACGCCTCTAAGTGGGCGGCGGAGACGTCAGCCCTGATTACACTTTCCAACGAGAAGTTGTCCCTCAAAGTATAGGCGGATAAAAATAAAAAATAAAATGCACTGTATGTTCTTTTGTATGAGACGCATCACCATGCACGCAGAATGGCCAGAGTTCACGACAGCATAATTATTTATTATTTGTTTGTTCCTATAACTACATAAGCTGAATTAAAAAGTATTAGTTTGACTATATTCGGTTGTAAAACAAAATAGCTTGTTGAAATAGTACTGATTTATTATTATTCGTTTTGGTCTGAAGACTGGACATTGGTCCACTATTAGATCACTGTTTTCTTCCTTATATCAAGCACATTGTGGGGCACTCGGGAAAATACTTGTGAAACATTGTCCAATGTATAAACCGATATGAAATGAATCAGCTCTCAATGAGTTATTGAGATTAAGAAGCAAAAAAGGGTGATGACTTCATCATCACGGATATCATTGTGTGTGTTCTGTCTTAAACAACCAAAAATACATTTAATGTCTCTTAAACAAATCAATAAAATGTGACGGTAAGCTATACTAAACTAAAAGGCTACAATAAGGGTGTGTGGCGTTGTGTCATCAACTCAAGACAAGCGTGTCATCAGTTAAGGCCCACCGAGTCCCGCCGGTATCGTATAGTGGAAAGACGCCATCATAGTCATTGTTGAATCACACACAAAGTGAGGGAACAAATCAACAAAAACAAACTTGTTCTGTTGAACTTATACTCCTTTCATTTATTTATATAATGCTAAAATAAAATACACTGCTAGAATGTCACGAGGAAAGCATGCGTCCCAATGATATCCAGATACCTTTTTATGAGGTCTGTTTTATATTCTAGCTGACAGTTGATGCTGTCAAGAATCTTCACCTGGCACATAACACAGCTGGGGGCATAGAGGTTCAATTAACTCTTTATCCGGGGGATTTCCTCTATTATAAGACACTGTGGAACACACTCCAGTACCAGGGAGAAATTGGGCATATGGCAGCCCTCACTAGAAGAACAAAGCCCGAAAGTAGTGGAGTCATCGTGGTAGATGGGCAGGTGAACCGATCTGTTCCAGTGTACAAAAGGTCGATTGCATCGCGTTTTTTCCCTTTAACGATCACTCAAGCATTCATCTGGACTCAATGTCTCTTTAAATCAACAACAAGAATGGTTCGGGGAAGAAAAAAATACTACTTGGTTGGTCTATTGACAAAAATGGCGTTGACATTTGGTTGGTATTTCAGGGCTGGAGTGTTCTCAATGTGTTTTTCAAAGCACTGCGTTTGTGGGGCAGTGACTCAGTCATAGCGTGGCCATTCATTCCGTTGCAGTGCTAGTGAACAGGTGCTTAGTTGGGTGTGCACTCGCTGTTATGACTCATGGTTAGCGGGTACACTCACAGCGGGGTGTCGGGGCGCATCGATCCAACCACTGTTCCTCCTACTCTCAACCGCTGTGCTGTTGTTCCTATTCCCCACATCAAACTAATCCTCCAAGAGTGTGTGTGCCTGTGTGTGTGTGTGTGTGGGTGGGTGTGTTTGTGTGCGTGTGTGTGTGTGTGTGGAAGTGTTGTTTGTAGATCTGATGTGTAAGCCATGAGTGGAGCTAATCTCTAGCAAATTGCCGTCTTTGCCAACCACTTGGGTAGCCTGTGGCTATGTACAAAGTGACAATGAGACTAGTGATCAAATACACTTTACCATTTACATTTGAAAAGGTTACGCGTTGAACACGAAAATATAACTACCTCATGCTCCGACTCTCAGCCTTCGTGAACAGTGACATTTAGCTTTGAGCTTAATGAACGGATCATCCCCCACCTGACTTTAGATGTGGTTTGGATCGTAGCACCTCACAGTAGCCTGTGACATACCTGGGCAAGATGCCCCTACCTACCCATTAATGACAACTGAATTGCTTTGGAATAAATGGCTGAATGAAGTAGGGCTGTGCAAATAAATCGATCATGATATGGGTCTTTTCATATCTCGATAACGATGTTATCGATATCCCGATATAGTTAGTTTTCTGTGAATTCTATGAAAATAATGTTTACCTAGAATAACCACATGCCTCATGACTACTACTTAATATTCCTATCAACTAAATGCAAATGAATTTTGAAGGGACAAAAATGTTGAAAGGACAAAATTGTTGAAGGGACAAAATAAATATTAAAACTACCTCTAGTGTGGACACACTCAACTTTGTTCAAAAGTATGTAAAGAAGCTTGTTGTATGTATGTGGTTCACCACTACAACATGACCTTGTGTTCAGATGTCATTACTCTGCACTCTGTTCAGTTGTCTTTTTAAACTAGGTACTTTTGTACCTAGTTTACAAAGGTACTAGGACAATTATTTTGTTGCCATTAAATGCAGTTTGACTGAAAGGAGTCTGCTAAATAACTCTATTAAAATGAATTTGTACTTGTCCCAATTAGTCAACATATCAACATCTGGACTCACTCATAAAAATACACTTAGAAAGTTGTTTTTTTCTCAGTTCATGTTGTTAATCAAGTCTAAATTTGACAAAATTGAATCTGACGGGGCGTGAAAATACGTTTGTTGACTTTTCATTTCTTTCATTAACCAATTACATTTCTATTATGTGGCGGTTTCAGCTCATTTGCGGCATTTAAATCAAGCTGAGTTTCCTTAGAGATTTTGTTCCTCAATCATTCTGCGTGCGAAAAACAATGTGTGTTGCTTTGGTAGCGCTGTGAAAATAGGTTTGCGAGACGCTTAAGAAAAAGAAACCACTAACCCACTTCAGCATAGAACTCCTATCTCTCCCTTAGCTGGAACGTGAACGGCTGCAGCAAGCTGTGCAACATATACCGTAGAGAAAGGATTGAAAACCACACTATTTGATATTTGAAGTGTGAGTGGAATTAATTCCAGCAAATAAATGAATTGGAGCAAATAACCGCTGGGTGAAATAATGTATTTTTAATCAGGTGGATGTAGTACTATATCACTATATAATCATATCGTCTTATTAGATTACTGAAATGTTCAATCATCTTTGTATGCTAATTTATACCAATATTTCTTGTTGAAGTCCGGGTAAGAAAGGATGGTATTATTTAATGTAGATTTAATATTCATTCATCTTAAAATGAGACCAACCTGGCTATTGAAGGAGAATTCAAAATACAAAATAGATATATATAGATACAAAAACATATTGCTAATAAAATCAAGACAAGGGTTGAATTGTACAGGAAAGATAGGAGTTGCACAATACCCTAATGCAAGATAAGAAGCCAAGATATCTGCTCTTTTACAGTTTTTATTTGAGGAACAAAGCGTTATCTATGTCTTTCAGGGCTGATCATAGGCTTAGATAGGGATGCCGTTTTAACACCGCGGACATAATCCGTTTCATCAAATCAGGGCCATCAGCATGACTTTTGTGAATAAATAATGTTTTATTGGCTTTTTGTGCCTTCAAGAACAGCTCAGTGCAGACGGACAGTGAAGTGGGTTGAACGAGAGAGGAAATAACATCTTGCATAGGATTACAGGACAGAATTGAATCTTTGCATCTTAAAAGGTTTATTTATTTCCTAAATGGTTAGCATACTAGCGGTTACCCCAACACGCCAGCATCAATTTGAATCTAATTTAAATGCCAGAACACAAATCCATACGACTTGATATTACACCAGAGATTAATTTCACCACTAACAGCTCATACAAAACAAATAAATCCTGTACAGGATTACTGTACAGGATCCTGAACATCTAACAACAATTTATCCTAGCCAAATACTTACAATATACTTCACATTGTCTCACACTGGGAAACACTTGCAGTGCCACATTTGCAATTCAAAACCCCAGAAAGGTGAGAATTGCACCTTCTGACAGAAACACCATGTGGTGCTAATTAGCATTCTGTTCATTAAACCTGCTCACTATCACACTGACTCCTTGTCCTGTTGGATTTATTATCCTTTGTATCATTAGCATTACTTGGCCTCTTCGATATATCTATGGGAACCTCTGGCCGGTCCTGAATGTTCTGACCTTTGAATATTCTCTCGGCTAATTGCGGTTAAGATATTTATTATTTGAATGCCTCCGATGTTGCTTGTCATTTTCCCCAAAGTCAAAACTGAGGAGAGGAAAGGGAGGAGACACAGCAGAGGGCTGTGCTTGTGTCTCGTATTCATGTATAGAAATAGGAGAGGAGCTGGATAAGATGAAGATGATCGGTTGATCTGGCAACCGGCGACATGTTTGTCAATATGGGCGCCAATTATGAACCAACAGAAATGATCGGCAGATTAGCGTTAACAAAGGCTTAATATGTCTTACATCCTTATTACAGCATTCTGTTTATTGGGCTATTAGATTCAGAATTAATATTATGTTATCTATTGGGAATATACAAGATTATCTGAAGCTGGCGCTACAATCTGTCCTACTACATGTTGGCATACAATCTGTTCATTGCAAATTTAATGTTGGCGTATCTGACAAAACACTCAACACAGCGGTTTAAAGCGCAAAGATAATGGGGCGTGAGTGACAGCATTTTTTTGCGTCTTCATAAATATAAAATACACAGTGACAATACAAATATTACAGACCACAATAATGATTTGATATCACTTATCTTCATATTTTCTAAATGTTTGCCCGCCACAATCATTAATTCCAGTTTGGAAGTGGGCAGCGGTACAAATATTAATTTTCTATTATGTCATGGCTCTATTTGGGTAAATTAATGTTCTTATGGCCAGGTCACCCATGTCGTTAGAGACGATGTGTGAAAAACATTCAACTTGGTAAATGTTCAACAAACCTAGTTTTTTCTGATTTGGCCGAATAAAATGAAGGGAATGTTTAACTTGTGTCTTGAGCAGGTTGAGGGTTGGTGTTCAGCGGGGTGAGGGAGCGATTGAAAGCTGAGGGCGTGTGTGTGGTCCTTGTTGATCTGTTACCAGAAGGGGACATGCTTGAGAGCTTATAGCAGCGCCAGTGACCATCTGGCTCCACGCGAGGGGCTGACCCGGGGATCCCTGGGAGCTGATGCCGACATTTTACGTTTAGTGTATTTAGCGGAGACACTCGTAGCCTCGGCGACTTAAAACTGAGCACGAGCAAAGCTTACCATCCAGACTGGAGCAATGCCAGATACGATAACAGAACCGGGAGTCTCTATAGGAATCAGAGATATGGTATGGTATCGTGAAAATGATCAAAAAACAAGCACTCTGAAAGTAATGGAGGGGGGGGAAGGGTTTTCTTCTCTTTTTCCTTTTTTGGAAGATGCATTCATGGAATCTTTCAAATCCTGCATATGTATCAGGGGCGGGGACGTAGGAGCAGGGGGACTTGTTGGAAGGCTGTGCGGTAAAGAGAGACCATCTGGGTTCTCTGGAGACCTGAGGCCAGTCATCATTCTGTTACTGAGGTCAGGCCTGTGGGGGGGAAACGGGGAACTAGGGAAAGAGCCATAAAAGTTTAATCATGGGAGTGGTTTAGCGAGAGAGGGGAATTGGGATCTTCTCTGGAGGAAAGCAGCATGGATTTGCCAAAGCTCTGAAGTGGAGGCTGTGTTTGTTTGCGGCATTACTGGAAGCAATGTGTTTTTCGGTGGCTCGCCGGGAAGGATGTCAGCTCTCGTGTTTAGCACATTTGCAGCTCTAGTTGTAGGGGGGCAGGGTGTTGGAACATAAGGATGCATATTCATGATCGCAGTTAGTGGCAAAGCCCCTCTATAAAAGATAGAGCAAGACAGATAGAGACATTGATTGACTTTGACTCATTGAAAGCTGGAGGGATATATATGCGTAGAGCAGAGAGGGAGGAAAGAAACAGAAAGTGAGATAGATAGAGGGTAGAGAAGGGGAAAATTAAACCGCTGAATATGTTGCTGGGTTAATCATTATTTATTTCCCTCTATGAGCTCATACCAACCCGACCCCGGTTTCTGTTTATCCCTGTAATCTCGAGAAAATAACAAAACCATTAAATGGAAAACACATTGTCGCAGGACAGGGGGACGTGGTGGCATTTCGCGGGCCTTTCATATTGACCGTTTTATCTTGCAACCGAAGAACGAGGGTTCCCAGCGTAACCTAATTTCTAATCTCCCTCTGTCTCTGCTTATCTCCCCCCCCCCCCCCCTCCCCTGCCACAGGTCCCTGGCTGCCTGATGAGCGGTTGGCACACCTCCCCTTCCCCCTGCTCCTCCTCCTCCTGCAAGCCCCCCTGCTGCTGTGCTTCGGGGAGCGCACCTGTCCCAACAGCTGTCGCTGCGAGGGGAAGATAGTCCACTGCGACTCGGCCGGCTTCCTGGACGTGCCGGAGAACATCACGGTGGGGTGCCAGGGCCTCTCCCTGCGCTACAACGAGCTGCACACCCTGCTTCCCTACCAGTTCGCCCACCTCAACCAGCTCCTCTGGATCTACCTGGACCACAACCAGATCTCCGCCCTGGACAGCCGTGCCTTCCAGGGGGTGCGGCGTCTCAAAGAGCTCATCCTGAGCTCCAACCGGATCACCTCGCTGCACAACGCCACCTTCCACGGGATCCCCAACCTGCGCAGCCTGGACCTGTCCTACAACAAGCTGGAGGTGCTGCAGCCGGGGCAGTTCCACGGCATGCGGAAGCTGCAGAACCTCCACCTGCGCTCCAACGGCCTCACCAACATCCCCATCCGGGCCTTCCTGGAGTGCCGGAGTCTGGAGTTTCTGGACCTGAGCTACAACCGCATCAAGGCGCTGACGCGGACCACCTTCCTGGGACTGCAGAGGCTGATGGAGCTGCATCTGGAGCACAACCAGTTCTCCCGGATCAACTTCTTCCTCTTCCCTCGGCTGGCCAACCTGCGATCGCTCTACCTGCAGTGGAACCGCATCCGGGTGGTGAACCAGGGCCTCCCGTGGACCTGGTACACCCTGCAGAAGCTGGACCTCTCCGGAAACGAGATCCAGACCCTGGACCCGGCCGTGTTCCACTGCCTGCCCAACCTGCAGATCCTCAACCTTGAATCCAACAAGCTGTCCAATGTGTCCCAGGAGGCAGTCTCGGCGTGGATCTCGCTGACCGCCATCAGCTTGGCGGGCAACATGTGGGACTGCGGGGCTGGCATCTGCCCCCTGGTGGCCTGGCTGAGGAACTTCAGGGGGAACAAGGACACCACGATGATATGCAGCAGTCCGAAGACCCTGCAGGGAGAGAAGATCATGGAGGCCACCCGCAGCCACGGCATCTGCGAGGAGAGCGACTACTACCAAACGGAGACACCGTCCCCCACGCTGGAGCTCCTGTCGGAGACCGTCTCCGACGCCATGTTCGCCCTGACCAGCGCCTCCACGCCACTGCACACCACCACGGTCGCCGCGCCCGTAACCCAACCCCCATCAAGACCGGAGCCCATCCCCTACCCCATCCCCTACCCCATCTTTCCCGGTCACGTGAGCAAGGGTCCTCGAGAACGCCTCCTGCCCCGCGGACGCCCCACTCCCCCCATCCGGCTCGCCACGCCTCCGCCGCCGCCGCCGCCGCCGCCGCACCCCCCAGAGACGCACATGACTCTGCACAAGGTGGTGGTGGGCAGCGTGGCCATGTTCTTCACCCTGTCGCTGGTGATGACCATCATCTACGTGCTGTGGCGCCGCTACCCGGAGGCGCCGCGCCAGCTGCTGCACCAGCAGCGCTCCATGGTGACGCGCAAGCACCGCAAGAAGAGCCCCGAGCCGGAGCAGAACCTCAGCTCCCAGCTGCAGGAGTACTACATGAGCTACAACCCGGCCGCCGCGCCCGAGGCGCTGGAGGTGATGGGCAACGGCTCCGGATCCTGCACTTGCACAATCTCTGGTTCCAGGGAGTGCGAGGTATGATCCCCCGGGGTAACACCACCACCGCCACCTCTAACACCACCGTTGCCATTGTCTTAGAACACGACACGCAAAAACAAAACCTAAACAAACTACATTACAACACAGAGGCTCAAAACACTGAGGTAAATCCTTTACAACGATGCATGTGCCGAGAGAGAGAGAGAGAGAGAGAGAGAGAGAGAGAGAGAGGGAGAGAGAGAGAGAGAGAGAAAAACGATTTTGGGTTAGAGTTAAGCACCATTGTCTTCGGGTTCATGACACGCTTGGGTGCCAATTGTAAGACATCTCCCCATTTGCTGTTGTATTGTTTGCGTTTTCATTCCAAATAATTCCCCTGTTTTAGACAATTAGCGCATGGACCGGAGGGGCAGTGGTCCGTAACTTATGTTCAAAGAACTTCATTATTACACTGACAACACACGACGTGGATTTGCTGTCTGCCGCTAATGACAATGGCTTTGTTTACGGACCCTCTCCCAGAGAATAATTAAGACAACAACAAACATTCAAGCATTCGCCGATGATATATTGTTTATCCATTACTCTTGTTTTGTTTTACAAAAAATTCATAACTACTCATATCACTTTAAGCTGCACTTTCACCGGCGCCTGTGTGAGGGAAGAGTTTCCCCGGGGGAGGCCGATTATACACAGACATGTTTGTTGATGCACCGCACGACATGTCAACCCTCCACGTCGCGCATGCCACGGCCCGCTGCGCGTATGCCAATGCCCTGTCTGACCTCTGTTTCATCTAGTCACTAAGGACGCCCTGCGCTCATTTTGTCACGAGTTGTTGGAAGTACAGGAGGGGCACAGGATGTATTTGAACTCATGCTTCGATTGTTTTTATTATTCAACCCTCCAGCGTTCTTGAGGACCCTTTCGTCGAGTGATGGTTTTATTTTGTGTGTGTGCGTATACCTTTTGTGTGTATACCTCGGTGTATACCTCTCCTTTTTATGTGTGTGTGTGTGTAAAGCTCTTTGAATGACTGTAAACAATCCTTTTGTGTGTGTGTGTGAGTCTGTGTGGGTTCACTCACTCATGTCACTCACATTATCTCACCTAATGTGCGTATCCTGATGAACACAGCCCTACCTGCCTCCCCTGGTAAATGACACGCTGAAGCTTGCGTTGGCCTTTGAACACGACATCCTGACCCATTACTTCCCCACGGTTGGATTCTCTTACACACTCACGGCTCACCCGTTCCAGCAACGGTTCCCACCGCAGACGGATGAGGCAGGTATTGATCCACGGCAGCTGGACACCGTTGAGCAAAGAGCTTGTTTTCATTGTTTCGAGGCTTTTAAGGCGCCCGGTAGAAGGAAAAGCGTCAGGTATTGATATTAGTTAGCACTCAATACTTGTGTCTGTAGCGTGTCCACACTTTGTCAGACGGCACAAGGCCCTTCTCTTAGCCCTTCACACTCACACTGCGCACACAAGATACTGGAATGTTTTTTTGTTTTTTTGTCTTCACAGAACATGAGATAAGATAGAGCTTGATTAATCCCACATGGGGAATTCTCGTTCCAAAAAGCACAAGACAGGTTGAATAAAGAAGACGAAAGAGGAAATATGTCTCACTGGGAGTAGTAAAAATGCAGATACTTTTTTCTTGGACGTAGACATTGTTTACAGTATATGCTATAATATTGAAGCTATACTGCACTATTAATGACCCTTATAAGTGCTAAAGCGTCAAGTGTACATTATTGGCTTTTAAACTATACATAACATATGATAACATTACACAGATACAAGATGTGGGGGATTTAACGTGGAGTCCTTCAGGGAGTAAAAGTCTTGTCATGCCAGACCAGTTCAAATCAAATGGCCCCAAAGCATGTCCTTGATTCGGTGGTTAGCGTGCTTCTTTATGTCGGGTAGAGATGGGTTCTCATCCGAGGGACCTCTTCAAACGTTGATTTTGTTTGCAGTAGCGGGGTGTGTGTGTGTGTGTGTGTGTGTGTGTGTGTGTGTGTGTGTGTGTGTATGTGTGTGTGTGTGTTTCTGCATGAGTGCAACCTAGCTCCGGTGTGTGTGAATGACGTGTGTATACGTGTATGTGAGAATGGCTGTTTGTGTATGTGTGTGTGTGTGAGAAAGTGGCTGTTTGTGAGTGTGTGTGTTTGTGAGTGTGAGAGTGGCTGTGGCTGTATTTTGTGAGAGTTTAAAGAAGGAAGATAGGAGGGGTGTGTGTTTCTGTGTGCGGATGCGTTCACATGTGTCAGTCATTGTATACATCCATGCCTACAAAGGCTTCTGATTGGTTCTGCGCGAGTATGTGTGTGTGTGTGTGTGTGTATCTCTTTGTGAAGGTGTGTGCTGATTTTTATCATTGAATGTGCATTTGTTTACATTTGTGTGGTTTGTGCATCTGTCTGTGAAGGTGTGTGCGTGTGCGTGTGTGTGTGTGTTCCCAGCTGGTGTAAGTGATGTGTGATGTAATCAGCCTGGGTTATCGGTTTTGGAACGCTTCACTAGAGGGAATAGGAGATCAGAGGAGAAGCCAGCAGGGAATATAAAGTATGGTTTATGCTGCATGACAACAAAAAGAACCTGAAACATCTGGGAAGGACACTCTATTCACAGGTCACCGGTCAAGTGTTTTAGAGCCCAAATATTTTGGTTTATTGCTAGTAACTGTTAATATCAAAGAGGGAAATATTGAGCATTGGGTCGGAATTCCACTGGGCTCCTGCTATGAAGAAATGAAGCTAATGTTAGCGAAAAAAAATGGTTTATTGACCTGTGTCTCAAACATTAAGACTGCCCTGTTTACAGGTAATTACATTATCGACCTATCATGCGATTTATGGATATGAGCTCGATCATTTTTGCAAAGATCGATATTACCCATTGTGTTAACATGTTGTGTTAATGTGTGTTGGTTCACATAAAAGGTCATTTAACATTGAGCGATTTCTTCCCACGTCAATAAAGAAAAAACATGACGCTGAATGGGATTATATGGGATTGTACAAAAACGGAAATGCTGTTTTTCCTTTATTGCGATAAAGCAACATTCATTCTGAAGTCCCTAAGTTTGACTTTAGAGGGCTGTAGCCCGTGCATAAATCATTTCAAACAATCCCAATCAGGTGTCTGTCGTCGGCACCAGGGACTCTGTACATGTTGTAGGACATGGTGGGGTAGGTCTACATAATAGCCTATTCACGATTCACAAACTGCATACACTGATTTACAATTACAATTAGCAGTAAGTGCTACAAGCCAATCTCTACCTGCAGTGTGGAACGTGAATACAGGTGGCTTTTGATAACATGGGTTGTATAGCAATGATTTTGTTTTGGATACTAACTTTCTCGAAGAGTGATAATTTACTTTTAATTATTGAACAGGGAAACTATATGGAATGAATTTAGAGCCAATAACTTACAGTATATAAAAAATCAACACATGTAAATAAAGTTTTTGGATGTGAAAAGATTAATGATACACTTGTAAGTTAAAATTTGTGAATAGCAAATCTAATTCCCATGAATAGATATCCCCAACTGACAATGTTAGTGTCTTACAAATTGTTGAGAGTTGTGAATCTGCTTACGTGCATTTGTCGACCTTATTGTGGATACAAACTGCCACTGATACACAAATCATTCTGGCCCTAATTTTCCGCAACTACGGAGAAATAAATCTACTAATTGATCCACAAATGAGAAGCCTGGTTTCTTAAAGCCAATCAGAACATACGTTTGTGATATCCAATCAGCCAGAGCCATGGATTTAACAACTTAATGAAGCTGCAGCACAATGGACCGTTTCTGATGTCCTTTTAAAAGGTAACGGTAAGATGTTTAAGTACTTAAAATTGTATATTATCAGAGCATCTGAATAAAATGAACATGTGCATTAAGGCATGGAAGTGGATTATCCCCACTAAATAACTCAAAGTTTTTATTTAGTAAACATTTTAAGGTAATAGATTAGGTTAGCGTTGTATAGCAGTGAATCAAATGAAATAAAAATATATAAATCAATCATATATGCTTAATGGGAATCATACAAAAGACTTTACTATTTTATTCGATAAGCAATCATATTAAACATATATTATATTACTGTTTCATGTTGGTCATCTTGCTAGGGTATATTAGTAACAACTAACAACTTTATGCAACTTCATATCTCCTCAGTTACTGTTCCCTGACTTAAGTTTGGGAGCAATGACCATAATATACGCTCCAAGCATATATAGGTGTTCCCCTTTTGCCTCTATCTTTTTCTCACTCTCTTCTCTTTTAGCACGAGACAGACATTCAATGGAGCCTGAGGAACGCAATGAGACAGCCCCTCAGCCAGCACCTAAGGAGTCCCAACCCCCTGAAGTCCTCAAGCCTTTCCCTCTGACTAATTTTTAATAAACCAAACACTAAGCCTCTCAACGGTGTGGTCTTTTCAGTGAAAAAATGTCTGTTTGAATATGATTACCTCACATGTGTTTTTGTCAATGTAATCTTGGATCATAGTCAGATTGCTCCTGCTGTTTTTCAGCCAACCATTTGTTTACCTTACGTTGTCCATGGGGAAACTGAACATTCCTTACTCCTTTTCTCAGGGCGATTGAAGGGTGCCATGCCGTAATTCTGACGCCTCATTGTTCCGACGTCTCAATGATCCGAAATATTTCCCATTAGATCGACATGCCACTATGCCGACGGTTCAATGTTACGAAAACGGAACCCATGGTTCCGAAGGGCCGTTTGTCCGATAAGTCAAACAAGAGGCGCATTAGTCAGACGGTTCAGTAATATAAAAATGGACAAAGAGAGAGAAAAAGAAACAGAGAGGGACAGAGAGAGGAGACAGGGACCGGAGACAAGAGACAGAGAGAGAGAGAGAGACGGAGAGAGACAGAGAGAGAAAAAGAAACAGAGAGGGACAGAGAGAGAGAGAGGGAGAAAAATAGAAATAGAGAGAGACAAAGACAGAAATAGAGAGAGACAGACAGAGACAGAAAGGAACAAGAAGAGAAAGGGAGAGGAACGTACACAAACGGAAAGAGAGTGTCATTGAACCCTCCGAAAAAAACGTACTCTGTTCTTTTCATTTTGTGGACGGCAGACCATCAGACCAACACCCATGCCCGGGAAATGGTTGGGATATGTTATTCTTCTGGCGAAAAAGGCTTGTCGGATGCTTATGAGGCTCCAAGGTAAGATAACATTTTAGCACCAACAGCTATCAATATCGCTAGTCGTTAGCTAGCTAGCGTCTAATGAGTATGATCAGCATATACCCGTAACTATGCCTTGGCTTGACCTCAATAAATGAACAGCATTACAAGATAAGATCAGGTTGAGGCTTTCTAATTTGATGTCCAGGACTGGTAATGTTGAAAGGCAGCAAAATGATTAACCTTATCGTTGATAACTTACTGATGTCTGATGCTGTTATTTCTACAGAACCCTCAACCAGCTCTGCAATCCAGGAGACTGATGGGTTGACTGATGGGATGACACACCGTGATGCTTCTACACAGGCGAAGTATACATTCATGGAAGATCACATTTTTGCTGTCAGTGACTCACTCCATTGTCCTCTCCTCCATTACCAGGCAACACAGTGTCCTGAACAACATCTTGTACACACCGAACTTCTCCGGAATGATCGGCTGTGTCTACTGTACACTGGGTTGTCAGTGGATGCCTTAGAGGCTTTATCCGACGACCTGAAAGAAGGGTGCAGCATCTCTCAGCTACATCCCAAGGATCAACTGTTGATGAACCTGATGGAGCTCCGGCTGAACCTATTGCAGGACGACATCGCAGAGAGGTTCAGAGTGTCTCAGTTTGTGGTCAGTAGCATAATCTCTCAGTGGCTGGACTTCATGGAGGCGAAGGTGAGGTGCTATGTTCCATGGCTGCCCAGGGAGACGATCCAGGCAACGATGCCACAGAGCTTCAAGGAACATTATCCATTAACCACATGCGTAATCGACTGTTTGAGACCCCTCTTCAGAAGGCTCACAATCTGGACTCAAGAGGCGAGTCTTACAGTCATTACTATGGACATAATACAATCAAGTTCCTCATAGCTATTGCACCATGTGGTTTGATTATGTTCATCTCTCCAGCATATGGTGGGAGATGCAGTGACAAGTTCATCACAGCCAACTGAGGGTTTCTGGAGTATCTGCATCCAGGTGATGAGGTGATGGCTGACCGAGGAGTTGTTATCCAAGATCTTCTGTTTGAACGTAAAGTCAAGCTCGTCCTGCCAGCTTTCACCAGAAGAGGCCTTCCCTTGTCCGAAGAAGACACCACCAACACGAAGCGCATAGCCAACGTCCGAGTGCACGTTGAGAGGGTCATACGACGCCTAAAGAACTACAGAATAGTCTCTCAAACAGTTCCCATTAACCTTGCCCTGAAATTTTTTTCAGGGCACAGAAACAGAAACAAGATTCTGAGAGTCTGTGCAGGTCTATGTAATCTTCGTGGAGACATTATA
The DNA here is from genome assembly GCF_949987615.1 of Pollachius pollachius. Lineage (NCBI taxonomy): Eukaryota > Metazoa > Chordata > Actinopteri > Gadiformes > Gadidae > Pollachius > Pollachius pollachius. The sequence continues at coordinate 6,554,404 of NC_136951.1, read as the reverse complement.
CAAGAAGATGAGGAATAAGATGTTCAATCAGTTATGTTAAATCAGTTGTAATGGTTACATGGTTAAAATGTTGTTTCTCTTGTTTATATTGTTCATTTTTACAAATCTATAACAAACTTTAACTGATCTGTATTTTTATACACAAACATGATGTCTTTGTCAGAGAGGGTCAATAAAATTAACTTGACACATTTGAGGCATTTGCTAAATCCTTTAATGATTGAGTTAATGTTTTGACATAATACTAAAAACTAATTACATTAAAAACAATAGCCAATAATACGTACACATAGTAGTTAAAATATGTACAAGTAGTTAAGTAGTATAAAGTAATCATTTGCATAACTGCAAATAACGCTCACAGAGCAACAGGCGACCTTCATTATACTCGTCTGAAACAAAAGGAAGCATGTCTCTGAAATAGAATGCTCTTAGTCTAGCCACAGTCTTTGCACAGAAAGCCTCATCGAATGGGACGGGTACCATTACCTGTTTTGAATGAGACTAAATCAGTAACTTGCATGCCTTTAGCTTTGTGCAGAACAAGCCAATTTGTACTTGCATGTAGAAGCCGCGGGTAATAATTAAAAATATCCCCATATGACACCTGAGGCCACCGCCGCATGTCACCTACCAACTCGGTGGAGTTCATTAACCTCGGGTGGCGAAGTACAATCCCTCCATCCAAACTTTTGACATGTTTTTTGCCTCTACCCACGTTAGCCTCTCTAATTCGCCGGGTATTTCAATGTAGCTATCTAGCCGTAGCTAGCCAACCGGAAGTTTCAACACAAAGCGGAAGACAATAACATTTAAAAAGGGGCGTGGCGGAATAAGGTGAATACACAGGGCAACATGGAGTAGAGGGCACAGACACTGACGTTCTATTCATGTTAACAAGTTTATTAGATATGTAATTAATGAATTCATTGCAGTCACAATGTGCATAGTAAAAGAGACCTTTAAAAAATAAATATATATAGATGGTTTAATGTGTCCTTTTTGGGTGTGATTAAATTTAACCTTTTCAATTGCAGTCTGCACATGCAAGTCAAAGATAAATGTCTGTCTTTGGCAGGAATAAATAATGTATGGTATATACTAAAAAGGCAGAGTGCATAAGAATCGTAATCACAGTAATTATTTTAATTCCATTTGTTTGAATTGGTTTTCCAAACGTAACCCACTTAACGACCTCATGCTGCGGCCGGTGCAAGTCTCTAAATGCTCTGGCTGATTGGAATTCGCAGATGTATGTTCTAAATGGCTTTAAGAAACCTTATTGGTGGATACATTTGGGGAGTCTTTATAGTGCCAAAAAGATTTGTGTCTCCACAGCAGTTTGTATCCACAAGATGAGATTGACAATGAAAGAAGCAGTTCTGCAACTCAACGCAAAGGTTTCACAGTCGTAAGACACGGCAATGCACATTTGTGGATACATATTTACAGATGTGCTGATTTACTGTTCCCAACTCAAGTGTAGAGTTCATGTTTTCACGTCACACAACTTTATGTGTGGGTTTTTATGTGTGGATTTTTTAAATACGGGTAAGTAATATTGCCACTAAATTCAGTCCATAAAACTCCCTCTATAACCAACGACTCTGCACATGGATGAATTAAACAGCGCTCCAAGATCACACAAGACACACACACTAATAAAAGCCCCCCTTGGCTTAAAAAGGGAAACTCTATAATTGATTCCTCTACATCAGTGTTCCCAATATTTCACTTTAAGTATACCACTTAATTGTCATCCAGACCTTTGAAAAATACCTTTCTGTCTTTTATTGGCGCGATTCTTATTGGATACTGTCACATATTCGCATCGTTAAATTCAATAGTTGATGCAATGTCTAATGTTTTTTGATTTCTGTGCCGTTTATTTGCCAGGACTGTAGGAATAAATGTCATCGACATCTTAGCCCAGCGTCTGTCCTCTCGTCTGCTCTCTGTGTCAGAGTAGGCAGAGCAAAGAGCAACAGGGGAAGATAAAGTATTACTCAAGACCAAAGGTTGGGTTTTGATTGGTATTTTTGCAAAGGACTGCATAATTCCAGCCAAAAAGTTTACATTTCTGGCAAGAAATAAGAAAAAACTATCGACATTCATCCAACTTAATTGCTCTTTGAAAAGGTGTACTTCCTTTATTCCGCCATTATAATATTATATCAGTAGTTAAACATGGTCTTGAAATGACAATAACATTGATTATCACAATTGTTTCAAGAACATATCGTCCTACAAAAGCAGTTAGTAGGACGTTGATTAAAATATTTTATTGAACAGTAAAACATATAATGCTTCCAGTGGCTTTATCATAGTTTCGTTTGATGAGGTGATATAATGGGGAATTGGTTTCAGAAAAAAGTCAGTTTGAGCTTTCAGGACCTGACTGGAGGCTGTTTAATTGACACAACATGCCAGCCAGCTGTCTAGCTCGTTGCCAGGATTTAGATGGGGCCGTGGGAACACAACGTTATGATATGATTGGTTTTAAATGGTTCCTTTGTTGCAAATCTTTTTCAGCTCTAGAGGAAGTTACCCTGACTCGATTTTGATGTACAATAACTAGCACAATACTAATACAAAGAATTAAGATTTACGGTTTATTCAGGGTAGGATTTGTTTTAATAATTCTAACAATATTATAATGAAAGATTAGCAATGCTCACAGAGCTTTGTAGATAACACTGAATCCTTAGAGGGGAAAGATTTGGCTGCGTTTTATTAGTTTAAATCTTATTCTAACTTATTCGAGTCAAGTGCTGTTTGTTTATTAACATTTTCTGGACATGAGACTTGGTCCAATTTATGTAGATTATGAACTCAAACTCCCATCCAAGATGATGTTTATGTAGTCAACACATTAGTTCAAACATAGAACGCTTCCGACGAGTACACAAAGTGCCGGTAATCATCTAAAGGAGGCGCCAGGAGATTCCAACATACGTCATCACAAGTAATAAGGGAGTCCTTTGAAGACAAAGACGGTTAGTCTTTATTTGCAATCAGTTTTAACGACTTGAATGTTAATGGTCTTTTTCTTTGCCAGGCGAGAGATTTGACACTGATAACGAGATTTACCCTCACCTTCCGATCCTCAATCTGGAGGATCTGAGCCTCCACACATGCATTGATTGCGGGGGTGATGCGCAAACATCTAAATATAACAAAAACACAAACCCCCTTTGAGGCAGGTCATGAATAAGCCATTATGTGTGGCTTCGTTGCTATGCTACGTGGACTGGCGTGCTACATGACAAGCAACATTATGAGCTGCATTGTGACTGAGTGGTAGCACGCCGTGGCTACAATTAGCCCCTGGATGTAGGAAGTAAAATAGGTCAGCCTATTATGGGTTGTGAGGGTATGATATGTCAGCAACAGGCTTAACATACAAACACAAGTTTATTAGATGATTGATGAATTTGGGGCGAGAGAGAGAGGGAGACAGAGAGACTATATATATATATATATATATTAATCATTTTTTTATACATCCCTGGGGCTCAAAATTTCACTTTAATAAACTTTTTTATAGCTTCTAACTTTATAACTTACTTTTTACAATGTTATATTTAACGTTTTATATTTTACCAGGCTGACATTGTTATTTTTCCTTTGTTTAATATTTAAACTGCATTTTCAGTGAATTAGATTGGGAGAGCTAGATAGATAGTGTTATATAGAGAGAAGCACGCTGGATAGTTGGCTCTTCCCCCCCCCACGCCACAAACCAGTCGTAGGACACGGGATGCGAGTGCACATCGACCCAAGATAAAAAGATGAAGCAAGATGAAACACACACATGGGAGAGAAAAGCCCAACTGTGTCCAAACCGCCGTCCGAACCAGGAACGATATAAACACTTCACCAGATCTAATACCTCCTCACAAGGGCGTAGGAACCGGTGGGGACGGAGGTGACGTGTCCCCTCCAATATTGGAGACAGGCGCATTTGTCCCACCTAAAAATTATACCGGGGGGAGAAAAATATTTTATTTTATTTTGAAAGCGCAACACAGCGTCTTGTCACCGCTTCTTATTCAAAAAAAACTGGATGATTGAGCAATTAAAGAATTGATTTGATATTTATCAGTTCATTACTGCCATTCAAAATGTGTTTTCCTTTACATTTACAAATGTATCTTTTTAGTAGAATAAAATATATTTGTGAATTTTTTCAGTGTAGTTAATTTATGACATATTTCTGTTCAAACCATTAACGGATCTGTCAGGTTTCCGATATGTGTCCCCCCAATGATAAACACATTCCTACGCCCCTGCCTCCTCAGATAAACCAGATATAAACGCTTCACCCGATCTTAACCAGATCTAACCCTCAACATGGTTTAAAACCAAGTCCCATCTTTAAGACTAACGACTACTTGAATAACACATTCACCAGATCAAAACGCTTCACCGGATCATTTCAACAACACTTCGTAATAATGGCACCAATGTTACACATAAATGGGTGTTCTGTCTGTATGTATTATATATAATATATTAAGTAGGCCTATACCAAATATATGAAACGCCTCTCAAACTGATGTCTCTCAAATTGTAGCATACATAGGCCTTATACTAAATACAATAACTGTGTGTTCTTGTGTCTAAGAAGCATCCCCATGCTCGCCGTATGGCTAAAGTCCTCAACAGCCTGAAGCGTTACTATTCGTTGTTCCTGTAGCGACGTAATTAAAGAGGTTAATGAAGGAATTTAGGTTGACGATATTGGCTTGCAATAAATTAAAAGCTTTTTGGAAAGGGACACATTAATTTCAATACTTAGTCCAATACTAAATATCGACCACTGGACAATATTTCACATTATAAAATTGCTGAAATTGATATTCAATGTGTTTTTCTCCTCATATTTAGACAATCCACAGAAACTAGGTGTGGAACAGTGTTCAACGTGTGAACAAGCCTAAGATGAAATAAATCGTCTCACTGCACTTTTGAGATTAGGCTGCAAAAAAGAGAAAATATTGAACGACAAACTGCTGTCACGATTGGGATATCAGTGTGTCTCAGTTCTTTTCTCCACGTATATTAAACGTGGTCTCAGAAAGAACAAATCAATACTATTCTTCGATAGGCTGTTGTGTTGGACACACATTGCCATTCACATAGACTAGGGTTCTCAGCTGCCTGATCTATAATTATCCGTCCTTCATTACAATTATACAACTAAGAAGGTAAATGTCATTGTTCAAATTATTATTATTATTATTATATCCATCCCCTTTCTTCTACGGATCCCCTTTCTTCTACTTTACTTGTGTAGCAGCTCAAACGAACAACTACACAGCCATTTCTTTCTGGGGCCTAATATCTACCAAACTAGTAGGCCTGGGTAGTTAGTCTCTCACACGCAGGCGTGTGCGTGTGTGTTTATCAAACTCTTGCCCATTTTAGCTCTCACAGGGATGGGTGCACACAAGATATTGAGAGAGATGGTTGAACGAACCACATAATGCATAATCACAGCCCAGTACGTGTGCAGAGGAGACAGGCAGAGTGGGAACATTTGGGCTGAGTTGGAGCGATGCTGAGATGAAATGTCTCTGGCATGACGCGGTGTAATATGTAATAATCTACAGCCACCTCACACTCTGGGCCACATGCAGAGTGGATCATTTGGATGTCATCAGCCGCAGCGTTCCCATTTTAAATCCTGTCACCATGTGACCCCCGCTGACGCACCACATGGAACGAGTCGGCACTTTGACGAGCAGTCAAACTTTAAATGTGCACGGAATGTGTTTTACAATCCATGACTCAGCGCTCAGATCCACGGGTATTACAGTCGACGTATGGAATAATTTCTGTCCGTCATCGTAATATTATGGATCTTTTTACATAACAAAAGCTGGTTCGAATCCACACGGCCGCTGAGGGTGTGGATGTTCTACGTGTACTCTGGAGGGGAGATAGAGGGAGCATGGTGGAGGCTGGGGGTTCTGCCGACTTCGGGGGGGGGGCTATCTGTCTTTGTGCTGATTTGGACCGGTAGGAGCACCATGGCTGCTTTGGGTGACAAAGCTGTTCCCTGAGGCAGGTGTCTCTATCTCTCCACTGAGCTGCTTCACAGCACCAGGCACAACTAACGCCTCTAAACTTGATTCATTCCTTAATGGCCATCATCAAGAAGGAAAAAAGGAGAAAAGAATCCATAAACTAATTATGATTTGCGGTATAAGTTGAAGGCATCATGGAAGTGCTTGATTCCGTGCCAAGAAGAAAACCCCATTTCCTCTTCCCGCGAGCCGTGTTTCTTGGCTGGGTTGTAAAAGATCAGGAAACATAAAATTGAGTTCATGTTTTAAACTTTGTGCGTGGTCATCATATATCCTAGCCTCTGATGGGGCTCATATATCCAAGACCTGCTGCTGACTAAACAATAGATTTAATAACTGAATAATAGAAGTTACACTTAGCCTGCAGACGAATTAAACCAACGCAACACAATTTACCAGCAAAGGTTCATGATTACAAACGCTGAGCTACGACTGCATGCAAAAGGCCTTGACAAGATGCAAACTAAGTGAATTAAGCTATAAAACACCACTAAAACTCCAATAGGAACAGGAGACCAAGGCATTCCATACACATTTATGGATCACACCTATAAATATGGTTTGCATAGCAAAGACTAGTTGCCATCAGTCTAGTTTGTGTGTGTGTGTGTGTGTGTGCGCGTGCGTGTGTGTGTGTGTGTGTGTTGAGGGTTGTGTGAAGGAGTGGGCACATGCATGAGTTTATGTACCTGTGTGTTTGGCGTGGTGTGTATGCCTTGGTTCTTGGCAGTGCGCATCTGTGTCTGCACATACATGTGGTTGTGTATCTGTGTTTGTGTGTGTGAGTGCATGTGCGTGCGTGCGTGTGCCTGCATGGGTGTTTGTCGGGTTGTGTGTGTGTGTGTGTGTGTGTGCGCGCACGTGCATGCCTCAGAGTGTTTCAATGTTGTGTGTGTGTGTGAGTGCGTATGTGTGTGTGGAGCACCGTTGAATTGCGATGGAGACTCCTCTCTGCTGATCCCAGCAGCGGCATCGCTCTGCAGTGTAATAACACTGGAGGGGCCCTGACCCGGGCTAAACACGGTCAGACACCCCCACACGTCCCCTACGCCGTCACCCAGCCAGCCGGCAAACCCCCCCTGCCGCCTCCTTTTGGCACCGGCGGTAAACGATACAGCTGGACAGAGCGCAGAGGACTCTGTTGAACACTCAAATATGGATGAACGCTCAAATAATACTTCATACAGGGCAGGCATGTGGCTCAGGAGGTAGAGCGGGTTGGTTGGTAACTGGAAGGTCGCTGGTTTGAGGGTCTTGCTCAGGCGTCCCTGAGCAAGAGTGCCTCACCCTGAATGCTCCCGACGAGCCGGCTGTCGCCTTGCACCGCCGTCGGTTTGTGAACGTGTGAATGTTTGCATGAATGTTAGGGAATATTGTAAAGCGCTTTGAGTGGCCGCTGGTTTAAATAAGCGCTGTAGAAACTGTTCTTTTAACTTTCACACCTTTCAGTCTGAACAAACATATATCCACAGACAGATCTTGGCCAGGTCTGGCACCGATCTCTGCCCGCTCGGGGTCTGCGTGTGCAGGTGCGGCCGTAATTAGTGCGGCGCGGAGGGGGACTCCTGTTCACTCCCTACCCCCTCGCGGCGATTACAGCGAGCGGTGGTCTAAATAAGAGACCCCCGACTAGCAGGGCTGATGGGCTTAGCCAACTCTTTCTCATCGCCAGAGAGAGGTAAAGAGGAGAAAGAGATAAATGCAAGACAGAGAGAGAGAAAGAGAGAGAGCGAGAGCGAGAGAGAGAGATGTTCTTGTTGTGCATCAGACATCCGTCCCAGGAAGCTGGCAGCGTGGCGCCCCTGATTGGGAATGAGCAACGAGGAGCGGGGGGCTTATCAGAGTGAAACCGCTTGAGCTTAAATAAATGAATCTGTTGCCCGCTGGATCCAGGGCTTCATGGCCACACACACGCACAGCCTTCATATTATGGTGGAAATTCTGTTTCTTCTGTTTTTGCCAAAATTGCTCTCTCGGTTAATAGTCAACATCATTTTTTGTTATTGGTTCATTATATTTTTCCACCTTCTTAACTACACCTGCCCTTGTTAAAATGTGTTTTAGTTATCTCCTCTTTGCTCACTTTTAACCTCTTGTCATCATCCTGGGCCTTTGTTAGCTGAACAACTTTGAAATTAAAGTAAGTCTCTCTCTCTCTCTCTCACACACACACACACACACACACACACACACACGCACACACACTCACACACACACTCACATACCTGGCTGCGTACAAACATCAAAATGTGCAGCGGGTTGTCATAAAGCTTAGGAAAGCATGTTGGACTGACCTTCAGCGTGTTGTTGTGTTTCAGCGGGAACTAACTCTCAGGCTGACGTTCCCGACACTGGTTTGTGGGGGAGGAGGACATGTTATAAAGAGGAGGGGTGGATACAGAGAGAAGGCAGGACAGAGAACCGGAGAAGGGAGAGGAGGAATATCCTCTGTATGGTTTAGGCTGTGGACAGTAGAAGCAAATGGACGAGTGAAGTGAACTGTCATGTATCCTGTTTATGTATTCTATTCCATCGGACCTCTCTCTCTCTCACTCTCTCTCTCTCATTGTTTGTGCAGTCAATGAGTCACTTAGAGAATATTTGTGTGCAATTTGTTTCAGGCCCCAGCTAAATATAAATCTGGCTGGCTGGCAAACAGGTCGAGTGGTCCAGATGGTGGCCATCCAACCCATATGTATATCCAGTGCTATAGAATCTATACTATACAAGCACTGGATATACATATGGGTTGGATGGCCACCATCTGGACTCCCCGAACCTACTTTATATAGTAAGCATATGTATATATATACAGACTAGTATCTATACTATAGATACTAGTCTATATATATATATATATATATATATATATATATATATATATGCTTACTTTATAAAGTACAGAATACAGTTGATATGTACACTACAGTCTATACACGGTCTATAAGTTACATATTTAGAGTGGGTTTAACTGTGCTACTCTGTGGATAGTTAACCCTATTGAGCCTGAATGTGTGATAGTTTAAATATACATTCTATTGATGATATATATATAGAGTGGGTGTACACTATGTACCCATATTGAGCCTGACTTTGTGTTAGCTGGCTGGACCAGCGAGGCTACACACAATTGCTTGATCCAAAAACAAACCAGCTTCCAGTGTTGCCGTGGATTTTCCTTAAAACGTTAGCGTTTCATTCCATGTTAGATAAAGATATCTTTATTGTGCAAGATTTAACCAACAAGCCGTTTCAAAGTCAGCCCTATTGCGACATCGCACGGGGGAGTATCACCCGATGCAGGGCATGAAATGAACTGGGAACACTGGTGCTCCCAGCTTAAACATGTTAGGAGCTCCAGCAAACATTGTAAGGGGCGCCAACTATATATGTTGATTTTTTACTTAAATTGATACCAAAATCGTAAGCGTGCCATTTTGAAATCACACTTGAGATGTAAACAAACGTTCTGGTTTACATTTACATTTACCAGACGCTTTTATCCAAAGCGACTTACAATAAGTGCATTTGTTACAATAAGTACATTTGTCATAAGAAGTGAAACAATATATCGCTGTCGGTACAGTAAAGACGTTCATAGAACCAAGTGCAAGTATTACTATCGCTAGGCTAACCCATTCCCCGTGTAAAGCAGCGATAGCAGCTACTGTAGATGCTACACAATTAAGTACCTTGTACAAGTGCCAGGACGTACAACATTCAATGGTGGCTGTGCATTGGTTTCTATGCAGAGTCGAGATGAACTCTGAACAGGTGAGTTTTGAGTTTTTTGCGGAAGCCGGTGGGTGACTCTGCGGTCCTGACATCGGTAGGGAGCTCGTTGAGACACGCATTCTGGTTAATTAAATAAATCAAATCCAACAGTCTAAAAATAACATCCAACATTTGCTGGGTGAATTTGGCAAGTAAGGAAAACATAATTACCGAAATCCCTCAATACTTAGCTAAAGAACGTTAAATGTAATCCTATGAAACTTGTATTTTCATAATAAACACATTCAGAGCTCCCAATGTAATTCTGCATGTTTAATATATTCACCAATAATCCTTCCCATCAAAGTGGTACATTCCCCCAGGAACACCCATACATATGCAGAATGGTAGCGCCATCCGTTGCTTGCAGTTAGGAATAATTAGGAAGTTCCCTGCTGTCACGAACAGAGTTTAGGTTTACTTTGTAAAGGTCTCATTGAATGCACTGATTAATGCACCAACCAAGAAATGCATATAAAGCCACATTATCCTAACAAGGCACATAGTGAACTAACTAGCCAATTCACAGAGAAGGGGAAATTGGTCTGTCAAAAACATAAAAGAAAGTTCACCAGAACAATAATTTGGACTCACACAAATTCCCCAGGACCAGGGGGGATAGATTACATCCGAGATGGGACTGAAATGTACCTTATATGCGTGTCTCATGGATAGATCAACACAGACTACTGCTAGACTGGGTAGGGCACAAAAAGTATTGAGAGAACACACACACACACACACACACACACACACACACACACACACACACACACAAGTCCCAGGACCAGGGGGGATGCTGTAGCCTTGTATTAAGCGCTTGGACATAATCACCTCATTAAGCCATTAGCCAGCCTTATCCAGAGAGTGCTAAGAGGGCGATGGGAGCCACACACACCAGTGAAGGCCTGTGATTTAGTAAAGTAACAACAGCTCCCCTCCCCTCCCAACGTACTTTGCTCCCAGACGACCATTATGCAAATCACACAATCATGTCCAATTTGGAAACCTCTTCACACCCTGCCTTTTTATTCAACTTCTTTTTTTTGCATTTTTATCCCCCTTTCCCTTTCATGGGCGCCAAGGCAGGCCATGTTAAGTAATAATTAAAAGGCCAGCTCTCTCTCTCTCCTTGTTGTAAGTGCGATGAAAGCAGAGTGTTGCTGTTTGGCGCGGCCGGCTGGGGATTTGATTCTAGCTTCCGAGGGAGGGGCGGGCTCACACCTCTTCTACAGGAAGGGGGTTGGGGGGAAGGGGGACTTTAGCGATCAAATAAGGTAATGGTGGGTTGCAGGGTTGATAGCAGCCAGGAGAGGCTCTGGTGTCTCCTCTCTGTTCACACATCCGGCTGGTTATTAGAATAGGGTGACTGACAAGCTTGAAATTAAAAAGCCCTGTGTATTTGGACAGGAAGGTGGCCTTTCATAATGATGGGACCAAATCCAACACGGGCCGAAATTTAGCTTTCAATCAATTTACCTTCGATGTTTGACTGACTGAGCTTTATCAGTCTCTGTGCGGTGGTGTGATATTACAGTTGGTGTCAATGTGTTTTGAGTCAGGGAGGGGTTGTCACTGGCTAGTGATTTTCCATTCTGACCGTGAGAGTGTTTTACACCTCTTCACGAGGCGTCTGCTGCACTAACGTGAAAAGCACTTCTCCGGCCCGGAGGAGGAGAAGCACTGGAAACGCCCGGGCTCCATTATGCTGCTTAGCGCACTGTGTTTAAGAGGCGATGGAGTCTCATGAGAGGAGATGGAGTACTTCAAAATGACAAGGTTTACGCTCCTGTAGCGTGGCACAGAATGCAAACCCAAAGGCTCAGTCTGGTGCTAAACATTTATTATTTGGGTTTCTGCAAAATGCAAGAAAATTAACTTGTCAGTGACAATGACTACACAGTACTTCAGTTGTACTCATCTGCAGGGAATCTCATTGTCTGACGTAATCAAAATAATAAAAATAGCAATGCATAAAAATAAATCCATAACATTATACTATTGCCCACAAAATCAATACAATAGGACACAACGGTGAAATGCAGTTTAGACCCCTTCGTATTTACAGACAGATATTATAACAGTAAAACACCTGTTTCTTAATGAACCTTCATAAACGGCCATAACAGTTCCCAGAATCATAACATGAGCAGCGGGCTCCCTCGTAAGGGCTCATTGTCAAGGCATCCGCCACGTGCCCGTACCACCATCCTAACATGGCGGCCGCAACACCACATTAGCTGCTAACTGGCTAATCAAGACGGTGATGCGGTAAGCCACTCATAAACACCTTATAACATAACATAGTGTTATCATCATACAGTGCAACCATTCTCTCCACTCCCCGTTCTAGCCTTATATCACCAGCTTACCTGCAAGATGCAAGAAAATGAACTTGTCAGTGACAATGACTACACAGTACTTCAGTTGTACTCATCCGCAGGGAATCTCATTGTCTGACGTAATCACGCGAGATTTTCACCCTGTTACTTTCCAGAAACTCTGCTGCTACTGTAGCGCATTTGCCACCTACTGGCGATTTATGGGTAGTACACCTTCACAATTACACTAACAAATATGAATACTGTACACTGTATTTGAACTCAAAATAATGACTCTCTATCCGTAAACACATATGAACAGTTGGAAAACGTATACACAGATTGAATTAAAGAGATACTCATTTAATGAGCGTCAACAGACTTATTGCGCCACACTCCTACTGCACTTGTTTTTCATTTCAATTTGAGCCTGCCGGTTGAACACGAGTGAATCCATTAGAGGACTCTGCAGAAATTGAGCTGAGTGAATTTTTGCATTCAGTCGAGATTAAAAGTGACATTTATCGGGCGCAAGTAAAATCCTTCGGTTTGTTAAATAATTATTAAAACATATTAGGGCTTTTGGTTTGGAATGGATTAGAGTTTGATGAATGATACATTTAATTATGATGAATGTTATTCAGATGTGTGAACAGCTTTGCAAAGTAACTGATATTATAATCAACACTTTTTATATCCATCAGCTTCATTTGTTCACGACCGATCCTCACTTCCTGCAGTTAAAGTAAAACTGTTTTTCAACAGAGAAGCTTGATTCTCTGTCAAAACAGGGCACCCCAGCCCCATTAGCAGACCTGTCTCCATTCTTGCCAAGACATGAAGTACATTTAATTACCTGCGACGCGGGCGGGAATGATGGCAGGTGTTTTGAAAGGCTTGTGATTAGATGAGGAAGAGGCAGTGTAACTCTCTAGATGGAGTGAGTTAGAATAGATTGTGTGTCTCCCAGGTTACACAGCATACCACTTTAGTTAATTTGTTTTGCCCTCTAGGATTTTCGTGAACGCCCGCATCCAAAATAGACCAGAGTGGAGTCCCATTTGAAAACCGAGCAATGGTACATTCACAATCTTTCTCCGTTGCCTCGTGAAAACAATATTGAGTGTTTGTTTATTTTGGACCACAGACATTAGGATTAGCGAGTATATACTTTGGGTTTAACGAAAAAAACTCATCCTGGCAGTGGCCTCTGTGTACGCGAGGGAGACAGAACAGAAGAGGACATGATGAGGTCCAACCAAACACTTCCATCATTACGTCACTACCGGCTGCTTGATCGACAAGGAAAACAGTTCATTGTGATATGTGTATATATGCTTGTGTGTGTTTGGCACATGTGGTGTGGAGGAGGTATGTGTTTGTGTGAAGGTGATATGTGCTGCGGAGGGGGTTGTGTTTCTGTGTGTGTGTGTTTGTGTGTGTGTGTGTGTGTGTGTGTGGTGCAGAGGGGTTGTGTGTGTCTGTGTGTGAGTGATATGTGGTGCAGAGGGGTTGTGTGTGTGTGTGTGTCTCTGGTCTCCTAAACCCTCAGGTGTTCCCCCTGGATAATTCCCCCCCCCCCCCCCCCCACACACACCCAACACTAGTCTGTTCCACTTGATGCTCCTCAAAACCGTTTAGAGAAAACCCTTTCGCCGCTTGATCTCCCCTCCCTGCACCTCATCACAGTCCAATATGAGCCGCTGTGCCTGCACACGTATGTAGACACACACACACATTTGCTAGGCACATACACACACAAAATGCAAGCGCAGCATGCACACACAGGCGCACACACACACATACACAGACGTGCATACACATGCATGCACATTTAATGTCTGAACACACATTGATATTCAGGCTTGCAATCTCTCATTCACAGAAAAACATAAATGCACGCACGCACTGGCAGTCTATCTCACTACCATTACATATTGTTCAGTGATTGGGCAACTGTTAATAGTTTTTCAGAAAAAGCCAATTAATTCTGGGGAATGATGCGCAGAGGGAGCAGCACTTCCCGGCTGTATATCATGACATGGCTGAAGTGATGAAATGTTTCTGGGGAGCGTGACTCCCTGTTGCTTCATAGCCCCTCAGTGATAAACGGTCATGTCTTCTTTCATTCAACCACATTCAAATTTTCCATTTCATGGCTTTTTGTTCAAGTATTCAAATGTCAAGAAGGTAACAATAATGGCAATCCGCAACATGAAACAAAACGTATTACTTTTTTAATCCAAAGCCAGCAATGAATTTAAGTTGTGATTGGGGATCAGGTAGTGGGGAACGGGGACAAAGGAGATTTAAAGAGGCAGAACCTTTAGGCTGGGAGTCAAACACCCCCAATCACCAGCCCCATCAGCAGCAGAACCAGCACCCCAACTACGACTCCCACTACCAATGCCCATGCAAAGGGAGAGATTTAGCGCACCAAAGCTCATTCATTCACAAGTTGTGTTTTACCTCCAGTTAGCGGCTGAAATTGCAGCCTCATAATGGACTCCTGGCTGTGATGTTATGCTGGAGTTATTCTGATGATGTCATGCTGGAGCGGTTATGATCGTGAGGTTATCCTCAAATTAGATCTCCACCACACACACGCAAGATTATACACACACACAAGTACACGTATACAAGCCCACACAGACAATCACACACACACACACACACACACACACACACACACACACACAGTCAATGAGCATTCAAGAGGTATATTTTTTGGGGTTTAGCTGGAGATCACAGCAGTAGGCCAAGAAGAAAAATTCGAGAGCAGATTTGGTAAACATTGCATGTGTGTGTGTGTCTGTGTGTGTGTCGGACCCCCCTCAGCTTATGTTTTTGTGCTGCATAATGGACAAATGCTGTACCATGGTTATCATGAAGACGCTGTGGTGTTGCATCAGACTTTCAACAGCGCTTTCTTCCTCTACTGTTCCTAAACCCATGTGTTGTCACTTCAATTCTCCTTCCCTTCCGTCAAGTCCAAGTTGTTTTAAAATGACTTCATGATCCCCACTCTTAGAGGAGAAAAGATAGTCCAGGACAAAATCAAACAACCCTTCCCTAATGTTTGTGTGTGTGTGTGTGTGTATGTGTGTGTGTGTGTGTGCATGCGTGCGTGTGTGTGTTTAATGCATGCAAGTAAGTACATAAACATGTCCTGATCACAGATGACGTGCTTGTTTGACTCTGCGTGTGTGTGCTGTCCCCGGCTTATCTCCTTGTGGACCCTCCTTGCACACGACACGTATAAAATAGGTAATAAAATATAACCTCTCCTGCTTCAGTGAACTCAGTAATGGTTCGACCATGCAATCCTCCCCGTACAGATACTGTAGCTTCTGGAGCCCCCCTGCCGTCCATCAAAATCCACAAAAACACATCCATAATTCACCCTCTTATATGCTTTTATTCTGCCTCCTTTTAAACTGTAGCTCTGACGCAAAACTCCAGCCTGTCCGTTGCCATTTAGGCCCAAGCTGTAGGTAACAGTTGGTTCAACTAGATTGCAGCAGGAAAGTCTAGCTGTGTAAGGGTATGTGGAGACCCTGGGGTTCAATCCCTGATGTCTGCGGTCTAATGATCTTATGATCTATAGAGGTCACAAGTGGGGGTGTCCAAACAGATGTATGATAAATAGATCAGACTACCAGCCTGCCCACTGGACTGTTCTAACTGGTAGGCTGGGCTACACATCATTGTCTTCTTGGTCCGTCGTCCCACTTGTGATGTCCCCAGAGGGTGGATTTTGACATTCTTGTAAGGGCTAATCAACGTCAAACTATAAATTAGGTACCCTTTAATGCAGATGAATTCCCTGCAAGTCACTTTTGATAAAAGCATCTGTTCAAGGGATAAATAGTAAAAATAACAGCACATTTGTCATTCTGATGTAAAAATCCGACCTACACCTTTCCATCAATTTGTTTTCTGTACCGACAAGAAGTGAGGGAGTGAGAATTTGTGAGGTCGTAAAGCAGACGCGATTCTTTAATATCGGCGAAAAAGCACATGGAGCCTGGCATGGCTGTGTAGAAAGCAATATGTTTTATTAAACCTTGAGGCTTTTTTTCCTCCTCGCTCAATACGTCTTCTTTTAGCTGTTGGTCGGCAGCCCGTTTTATCACAGCAGGGAATGGGCCAAACGAGATCGGAAATAATATGTGGTGGGAAACATCCAACAGAGAAAAGGCACAGAATTAGGGGTGAGAAGCCGCGACTACAGGACCTTGCTGATGATCGATGTGAAATGTGCAATTAGACCCACAGTGAGAAGGAAATCAACAGCACTTCCAAAATGTATGCTTCCAATTTGCGCACGGAGAAAACAAGTAAAAAATAAATATAATTTGACTCACAATGATTGAAGATTTAAGAGTTTGAAATGTTCCAGAACTCGTCACTGTTGTGTGAGCTTTTAGTTCAAAGTGTTAGTGACGCTGGCTATGCTAGCAGCGGGGGGTTTATCTAGTTATATTCGAGAGCGGGAATCATTTCTGAGGTATTCTGAGGGAATGTTTTCCACCATGATTTAGATTTGTTGTTTGTTGACACGAGGAAGCACTAACAAAAACGTATTTTTTTTTAACAACCTTTTGGATCTGAAAAGCGTCTCTGACTGTGATTGATATTCGATCAGTACTTAAATCCGGGGGTGGCAGGATCTAGTGGTGTTAGGGTGTCCCAGCAGGAGGGTCCTGAGTTTGAACGCCTATCCAACCAGATAGATATCATACAATCTAGAATTCAGGTGTTTGGGATGAAATCAGCTAAAAAAGCAATACTACAATCCTCAAGTTACCAGTTAAGTGTTTTGTACATGCTGCCTTGGGCTCGAGTTACACATCTATTAGAAAACGTCTTTCTGTACTGCTCAGGAGTGCAGTCAATTATTACATTTCATGGATCTGATCCGTTCTCATCTCAAGAGAAAAACCCCCGAGAAACATTGTCTGGCCATGCTCCCTGAACCTGCAATATTTTCCTTCCTGTGAAATTCCTTTAAAATGTCTGAGAAGACTCTGGGCCGTATTTTGTCTGCGCTTGAATTATCCAAAGGGAGGCTTTCATAGGAGTTGGTGCATTTTAATGGTGCCCGGCAGGCACACTGTTTATTGCAAGCAGAGAGTGACAAGGAGGGGCCACTTAACAAAAACCCCCCCGATCATAGGGCGGAAGAAGAGAAAGTCTGCCTGAGGTAGGCTCCCTGCCATGGCTGACCCTCCTCTCTACCGCTCCACAAGGTTTAGATTTGGGCGCTTTCAAAAACAAAACAAAGTCTTTCCGTTGCTCCAATTTTTCTTCTATCTCAAAACGTCAAAAGCATCACATCGTCAAAAGACGAAACTGGTTTTGCCGCTTTGTAACCTATCCTTCAATAACTTTTCTGTACATGAAATGTCCTCCATCGAAGGTGAGCTGAAGGTAGTGCTTCATCTACATTAGGCCGTGGTGAGCAGCTGACAGAGTTACCCTTTACAAAGAGTTTGGAATAGGACATTAAAGCACGCACACACACACACACACACACACACACACACACCGTAATAGACCATGTGAATATGTGAGAATGTCAAATAAAACAATATGTTTCAGGCATTAGGACTAACATTAGTTAAGGAAGAAAGAAAGAGCCAATGAAGGTACAGAAATAACCAATGAGAGAAGGACAGAACCATCAAAGTGAACCACTTACAGAAGGACGGAGAAAGGTAGACCATGCAATGAAGCGGAGGAAGAAAGTACAGAAAAGGACTGAACACAGGGGCTTCCCTAATGTGGTCGTCGATCACCGGCTTAAATAAAGATCTTCATAAATCATAACATGCATACACACACACACACACACACCCATGCATTCACACTCAAACACACATTCTCACACACACACACGTACACACACACACACACACACGCATGTACACACACACACACACACACACACACACACATGTACACACACACACACACACACACACACACTACAAGATTTCCCAAGGGATGCCCCCCCAGTTCCACCTTGACATCAGGGATTCAGGTTATTTTCTGCTTGCGAACACCCCCCCCCCCCCCCCCCCCCCCACCCTCAGCACACACACACACACACCACCTGCAGCTATTTACATCAACTGCACAAAGAGACTCTGAATGGGTCTGTTAGCTGCGCTATGCTACATGTGTCAGCTGTGCTGGCTATGCATGGGTCCTTAACTCGCTGTTATATAAAGGCAAACTGTAGGTAGGCCCGCACGATAGATTGCATTATGTGAATTACCATAGTGTTTACGGTTTTTACCTCCCCCGTTTTGGTGATGTGAATTGATGCCAGAGGCCCAAATGTCGCACAAATATAAGCAGGCATACGCGTAGATGACAGGTTTGGTATTATTCAGGCCATGCATTTACACTAGATTAACACCAGCGCATTGCTATTGTCAAAGCATTACTCAAAGAATTATTCTTAATCTGTTACATATATATTTATGTCAAAGACTTCACAAAACAACCACGTTTCCCTATCAGCCAATGGTATTCCTCCGCCGTTGCTTTGCCGTGGTATCATTGTCTTCTACTGAACACTATTTTCTGTGAGTGTATGCATCCCCAAGTCAATAAACGAACACCTCAAACAATACAGTATCACATGTGCTTCAAGAATAACCCGAGTACAACTCCCTGGGTTGTAACATTTTACATACTTAATTCTTGTGTTAGCTGGGGGCTGGATTACACATTCACCGTTTAAGAACCAAGAACCAAGATTGAACACGTGTGGCCATGAGTAAATGACAGCCAGTTCCCTCGGCCGTGTCTCAAATCTGTCTCCAATCTAAATAGACTTGAGGCCAGGGTCTCATTTGTTCTTCAACTATAATCATCCACTTGTTCAGTTTTGCATATTCTGGCAGGTACCCATTGCTACGTACACAAAGGCACCCATGTCTAGGTACACAAAGCAGGTCCTTCATTTGGTGAATTTGATGAATAAATGTGTGGTTCTTTGTTTTAAAGAAAACCAAGGAAACGTACAAAACAGTCAGAGTTCAGAGAAGGGTAGAACAAGCAGGTATGAGGGCTGATAGTTGTCTAGTAGAAAACTCCATGAGAACTTCAAGGTGTTTCTCTTACCCTAGTCACACTTTTCTGTTGTCAAGGTCGGGCAGCAGCAGTATATGTTCAGGGAGATATATAAAGTAATCAAATATAAAGAAAAAGCAACAGTTTCTCAGGTCAGAATAAAACACTCAAGTTTATTATTTGAGAGGTTTCCTCCTATTCCTCCTATTGCTTTAAGATCCTTTAAAAAAAAGTTTGCATGAATATTATCGTTGTAGAAAGAATACTGCGAAATAACTGAAACTGTCCTTTCTTCTGTGTCATTAACTAATGGCATAACATTTCAGGAGCGACTTATGTTTTGCTCAAAGATAGATATGACCTCCGTGGAAATTACATGAAAGCAGAAACAAGACAAGTAAAAGAACGATTTGTTGCATCATGCGTTGAACTCTGATGAAAAGCCTGCCCAACTAGTGTTGTGCTGTTTAATAACAAGACTTTAACGTCATGGTCTCTGGACAGACAATTAGTCACAACCCTCTTTATTTCAAAGAACATGTTTTGCCTCCAAATTCCAGACCCCAACCGCGATTTTTATATCAAACCAAAACACAAACCTCTCCGTAGAGATTGAGTGCTGATGAAACAAAAATGATTGACTGGGAGGTGCTCTCGCATGTGCTAGCGTAAGTGTTTGTGTGCAGAGTATGTGTGTGTGTGCAGAGAGTGTGTTTGCAGATCATGTGAGTGTATGGGCAGAGTTTGTGCGTTTGTATTTGCAAAGAGCATTTGTGTGTGTGTGTGTGTGCGTATTGCAGTGCAGCATCATCTGTGTTGCTAAGCAGAGCTACTAGACTGCACCAACACACACACACACACACACACACACACACACACACACACACACACACACACACACACAGACACACACACACACAGACACACACACACACACGTATCAAATTAATGATAATAACAATCAGTTATACCTCCATCTCCTTCTATAAATAGCTCAGGCCATTATTTTGTACTGGTACAAATATTTACCTTATTTTGTTGATTGAAACGTCTGTCAACATGGCTTTCTAACACACGCATTCATGTGCTTATGTACATAAGGTCGCACACACTAACAAACAGAATTAACATCACCCTGTTACAAACACTCGCAAAAAACAAGAAGCAAAACCAATGTGGGTGTGTGTAATACACACAAACATATAACAACACACACAAACACACACGCAGCAAGCCTCACATGTGTGCAAGTGTAACAAAACGGTCTGAACCCAAACAGATGAGCCCAGCGTTCCATTTCCCCTCCTCCTCCACTCTGCACACACGTTGATCAGCGCTGAAATCAGCCGTGAAACCTGTGTGCGTGGGTGTGTGTGTGGTGCGTGTGCGTGGGAGTGCAGTGCCAAGTGGAACCGATCTGTGAAGGGAAGAGGCCCCCTCCCCGTCCCCCGCCTGACAAAGAGCAAACTAATTACACTGTGTTTGCCCGATGCTAATTAGTATCTTAATTAAAATCCCCACTGAGATTGGTGAAGAGATGGAGGCAGGAGGGGCGTGTGTGTGCAGCCTGTTGTCTCATATAAAGGCTCTCTTCATGCCCAATGTCTTTGGTTTCTCCTCTAGATGCTGGTCACCTTCATATATATACACAGTATACATTTGTTTTTGCCCTACGCATATATAAACGTAATTTCGTCTGCCTTTTCTGGGCTCTGCTGCCTTTTCTTTCAATCAGCTACAGAGCATCAAGCCTTCTGTACCACAGCAACGTTGTAGGCCCTACCCCCTCATATGCTCATCACATAACGCCGGACCCTCGGCCACGAGATGTTGATGATTGCCGCGTGACCTCGGAGAGGGAAACCGCACGGGGGCTATTTAGTTATTTGTACATGGATAACGATCTAATATAATGAAGCAACACGGGTCGAAGGTGTTAATGATTCAGCCCTGTGAAAGGCCGGGCCTTCGGACCGTTGCCACCGACAGCCCCGACATGGTTTTTATCTCCGAGAGCAAGCGGGGGCTTAGTAATATCGCGCCCTTGTTTGTTCAGCCCGCCGTCGCACAGTGACATTTTCACTCCCACTTTTTCCCCGGCGATCTTTTATGGTGTCTGATGTTTCTTGTTGAGACTGTCGAAAAGGTTTTGCAGTCGCACCCCTCCTCACTGCGTCTGAAGGACAGACCCCCGTCGGAACGAGAAGTGTAGCGGTGCATTTGATTCGTCTCTCAGGGGCCACGTTGGAGGAGTCCGATATTAAAGAACGCGCTGCTGCCAATCAACCAGGAGCCATCTTAAAAGAATAAAAAGATAGCTTCTTTTTTTTTTAAAGGCTGTGAATTCAAAAGACTAGGAAAACTGCTGACACTAGCACGCCGTCAGTGGCCAGGCCTGATTTTGTAAGTAGAACCTTTTAAAAAGTTAAATGTGGATTTACCCCAAGCATAGCCCAGAGTCCTTTTTGAAAGGTTAAATCAGAGGGCCTGAAGGGGAAGTTGTGGTTGTGGTGTGTGGGGTTGAAGGATAAAGAAACGTGCGTTCATAAGCTGTTTGGCTTGCCAGCACTCCTCAACCTTCCTGTCAGGAATTTCCATCAAAGCCCATCTGGACTGGAGGACGTTTCCAGACGTTAAATATGTCTTTAGGTTTTTTATTTATTTTTCTTAACTGAAAATGAAGGACCATCTCTGAAGATGCTGCAACATCGACTGCAATTGATTTGAAACACTATTTCCTGCTTTTCAGAAATGTGTGACAGAAAGGTCTGAACTCATGTTGCTCGAAGCCAATATCTGACGTTTATTTGTACTTAAACTAAGTGATTCATGCGACAATACAAAATGGGTTTTGCAACAGTCGTTCAGGTTCTGAATAAACTGATGCTTTATATAAGCCACATCGGCTTCATTTAGATTGGCTACATGTCATTATTGATGTTGTACAGCAAAGTAGATCCAATCAATAAAAATCAATGGCTATTTAACAATAAATAAATTACCACCTTTAAAAGGGCAAAGTTAAACAGCCTTTTTATAAACTACATAGCAATATTTCAATATACCACCACTCCATTTGCCATATTACAGACTGAGGTATATTTCCCCGTCATTTTTTCAAATAGTTGTTTGCATGGCAATTTTCGAGGAATCGTGTGGCTGCCTCTCTAGTTGCTGCTTGAGTTTCCAACATGTTCTGATGGAAAACCAGAAGTCCAACTCAATGTGCCAAAATAGAAGTTGGCCGTGCCTAATACAAAGTATGTGCTACTGCTGCTGAAACAGATAGTTCTCCTGATATTCTCAGTATGCATCCTTGGATCAGGAAGAGCTTAGACTGCGTAGGCTTCTGTGAGGCCATTAGGGGAGGAAGGTGCATCAATCCAGAACGAAACCCCCAAACACAGGAACAACTTTGCAGTGCTTGCAGGGACTTGTAGTTCTAGGTGTTGTGGGAGCTAGAGCTGCTGGCCAATTTATTAATTGAAAACTCAAATTTGGCCGAACGCCTGAATTGGCACCCGGGCCATTTGTTTGATAAATGGCTGAGGGGAATCTCGCTCAAGAAGGCCTATGAGTAAGACCGCAAGACATTGGGGTCTGAACCCAGAACCTTTCGGCTGGGACTAGCACAACACTAAGTAATAGACCTGTCCGCCTCTTCTGCCCATCCTTCTGCTCTGGCTCATCCATTAAAACACTGCTGCAGTCCCAGGACAGACTGCAGCGAACGGGAGAACCTGGAGGGATCTGAGGAGCTCTGGATCAATATTAAAGGGAGGCTGCTCTGCTGAGAGAGTTTGAGCTGTGGATTCTGCTGCCTCTAGAACAACATGGAGAAGAAAAAACGTTTTTATTTTAACCCCATCTGGGATTTTTTGTCTTACAGAAAAAGTTTTAAATAGTTAGCCTAGGGAGTGAAATAAAACAGCAGCTGGAAACTTTTCTTATTTGAAAAATGCTTTGAATTACTAGTGACTAGCTCGTCATTTAGTAGATGCTGTAATCCAGAGAGGCTTGCAATGAATTCAGATACTCTCCATGGTGCTGGTAGGTGCATGGAGCTCTAGTATGCCCGCAACACGCGTTGGGGATCAAACCCAAAACCTTCCGGCTGGGTGTCGAGCACCCCAACCACCACTCCACTCCCTAACCAACAATGTAAATAAGTATTGCATTAGTACTTTAAGATGCTACTAATCTGTATGTACTAGACAGTAAACCAACATCATCCCACGCTTCATTTCATTACCCAAATCCCCGGTTTACCAACCCAAAGTAGCAATGTCTGATTTTCTTTCTTTGTCTGGCTACCCACGGATCCTCTATTTAACCGCATTACAATAAGTCACGCAGTCTCCTTGCTCACCAAAACCCATTCTTTGCGATTAAATTCGGGTGGCGTATTTCTCTTCCTGAAACATATCCGACGCCTGTCAACTTGGCAGAGGAATGAGACAAGGCCCCAATGCGCAGGTGCAGATCCTTCGAGGCGACCGGGAGCCACTTTTGCATTCAACTTCCAATTGTTTCATGAACAAATATGACAGTTGAATAAATGGTGAAAGGAAGGATTGCGCTGACCAATCCGACAGGACTGCTCTGCAGCTGCTTTTCATGTTTTTAGACAACAATGGAAGTCTTCTGGCAGCGGAAGTGAAGCCCCATCTGCCGTTTGTTACCCAAACAATACCCGGGAGTAGCAGGGGGAGGGAACAGCTATGTTTTAGGCTTCAGGGAATGGGGGGGAGATGGGGGATGCGGCAGTAGGAACAGATGAATCAAGATTACGTTGCATTCCTCATTCAAACCCACGTCTTTTCAGAGCTTGTCGATTGGCCTCCCGGTGAAGGCTGTTAGTCAACTTGTATGATGAGTCAAATGATGAGAAATTCATGGACTGACAATTATTTGGGGTTAGGTTAACAAATGGGGTTAGATCTGTTGATGTTCTTTATACTGGAGCTTGGTTGTATATTATTGCTAAAACCCTGGTCCTTCTATCTTGAAAGAAGACAATGTGACATGGTTTCTTGTAACACGGTCCAACACATTTACTAATAATAGCGGGTAATTGGCACCGGAAACCTTTAGGTGGAATGGGTTTTGATTGGACTGTGGAAAAGTGACAAAACAGGCTAGCTGTGAGGTCGCTCATGGCAGCCTTGATCTGAGCCAGAGGGAAAAACATGCTGGGATGTCAGCCGTTGAAATGCTAGCCCTGTGCAGACAAGTTGTCACATCCACAAAAAGGAAGGCTGAGCTGTGGCCACATTAATTGGGTCTGAATGTAGAACATATTTTCATATTTGAATCATCTTAAGACGTACTTTATGGTGCATGATATTACTATTTCTGGGAATCAAGGTTTCAAGTTTCAGGTTTAGATATATTCAGAAACATCTACATTATGAATAATAATAATATATTTTTTATTATTATTAATAAAACTCATAATTTCTATCATTACTATGTATTATTTTTATTTGTATGCTCTCAACGCGTTCAGAGATTAACCTGTCCTCGTCTTTTAATGAACGTTTAATGAGGCTTCTTGACAGGAGCTTTATATTATTTCTCCGGCTTTCTACCATGAATGTGACGGTTAAGATAACATCACTGCTGACTGCTGTCATCGCTCAACATAATTACCACCGCCGGCAAATTATGGCATTCTTGTAAATGAAGAATTCTTGCAAACTATTTCAATCCCATGTTGTTTGAATGGCATTTTGAATAAAGCATCCTAACCTGTTGATCGATAGGTAGCCTTCGTGGTTGGTTTTTCATTTCCCTTGTCGCCAACACCACTGATCCTAAACTCATGAAGCCTTCTAATGGAATAAGGCTGCTCTGCATGTTGAATTGTTCTGCTTCATTTGCTTTGTGCATGTTGTCACGTCCCATACTGGTCTGTGATCGCATCCCAGCGCACCCCCTTTTTTACCACCGGGTGTGTGAGATTCACAAGACATTCTGAGAGCCCTTTCAAAATCGACCCGTTACGGAAATCACAACTGGGATCAGATATATAGGATAGACACATCATTCAGCCTAATAATTTGAATATACCTCTCAAATTGGACAGTCCCGCGATGTGTCGTCACAAATGGATAGACTTTGAAATGGCTTGTAACGGCTACTAAACATGACACATCTGGGTAGAATCTGGGCCGTTTAGCGTTTTCCCAATGTAACTCCAACCAGCCATACTGGAACATCTGAACCCTGCTCATGCTGTCACCTTACCCTCTCCCCCCTCTCCGCTCTTGCAGAACGAGTACACCTGCCCACGCCCGCTGCCTGGCTCATGGATGGGAGATGTGCCTTCCCTGATCCACTAGCCAGACGAGGAACAGACGGTCCTGATGGGACAGGGCGGGGAGGACCGGGCGACACACGGGCAGCGCAGGGAACCAGGATTCCCTGGATCCACCATCTGCCCCTTTTTCACAGGAACACAAAACCAGAAGGACACACTTGTGTGAATAACTGCGCACCTCTAAGGATAAGCCAGCGACCATAAGGGCCGTTAAAAAATAAATAAAAAAGGGTTTCTCGTCTCACATTTTCGCCCTAGCTCTGTGGATCTCTGATGTTGTTTCCCTAAGTGTCGGTCGTTATCGCAAAACACACCGCCTCAGTGACGAAGTAATGGCAGAAACCAATAGAAAATAAGGTAGACTAGAAGAGCGCAAGACCAGGGGGTTCTGGGTGCAATCGACAAACACTCTGTCGCACACACTGCGGGCTAAGGACGAAAGTGACATCTGTGTTTTGTTTGTCATAAAACCGGTAGCTCGGGTGGCTTTGTTTAACCGCAAACGTTAACGAGGCCGTAATTGGCGCCAATGAATCACGGATGAGTACGTGGCTCCAATAAAGTCGAGCGCAATTAAGAAAGAAACAGAGTTGACACATTTTAATTCCCCGGGAGGAGTTATCCTTTCCCTCCCTCTCCCACCTCATCTATTTTGTAAACGGAGGAGGACACATCGAAGGGCACAGAGGCGGTTAACGTCACCCTGAGTAACTTCCGAGGAGCTGAGTTTTTTCCCGAATGGATCAAGTTCATAAGCTGGAGGATCAGCGAGGTCTGAGAAACAATCTTCTGAAGTTCACCAAGACATTGCACCGGAAGGAGGACGCATCTTCTGTTGTTACTGTCAAACATCTACTACCTATCTTGAGTTGGAACGGGGGAAACGGACATGATTTAAAATTATTGGGAGAGGGCGGGGGAGGGGGAGGGCGGTTCGGGTTTCTTCATGAATTGTAATTCTTTGGGGAAATTATAAAGTTGTTAATATCTTAGTATTTTATGACCATGTTTTACCATTGCCAAAAGTGAATACAAAGAAAGCCTGTGCAGGTCCTGGCTGCCGCAGCTGCTCTCTGATGCAACCGATCCGTGGAGAATGATTCGAGGCGTCACCATTCTCAACACATTGAGACACTTTCGTAACAAAAAAAGAAAAAGAATGCGTTTGGATCCCCCCAAGCGTCTCCTGTGGGTCAGACACGGGGATGTTGTTAAGTGAGACTTCATGTGTTTGTGTATATTGTGTGTAAACAGGGTCTGGGCGATGACAAGCGGACGATAACCGGGAACAGATTTTTATCAGTGAGAATGTGGCAAGGGGCCGCTCAGATCTTCTTAACTTATGTTTTATACATGTTTTAGACTCTGACGTCATTCCATCTGCGTGTGTGGGTCCCTGCTGTAGCAACAGGTGTGATGTTGGCCGTTACAAGCCATTTAAAAATTGACCCGTTTGTGACATCGGAAGTGAGGGGATTGTCTGCAGCAAGACGTATGATGGACGGATAGATAAACCTTCCAACCTACCCAGTGGACTGTATCAACTGGTAGGGTAATCGAGGGGTATCTCCATCATACATCTGGGTGGACACTCCCAAGTTGTGATTTCAAAATTGGGTTGATTTTATGGCTTGTTAGTTCACACCTGGTGGTAAAACAGGGATCCGATAAACAGGGAAACTGATTCGCTCCATGGACTGGTGTGCTTTGTCATCCAATTTCTTATTATCAAATGTTGAATTATTTCTCTCATCGTCCATCACTGCTATTGGATTTCTACACTGAACAAGGGTAATTTTCTATTGTAAATCTCTTGCCTTTTCTCCCCTTAAAACAAATTGATGTTTAATAATCATCTGTATCATTTGGTCACTTTAAATGGTCTGTTTTATAACGCAAATAATGACTTTATTGGTGAGCAATATGAAAGAAATCAATCAAATTAAATAGTATTCCATTGATCACTTCTCCTGCCTGTCTCTCTCTCTCTCTCTCTCTCTCTCTCTCTCTCTCTCTCTCTCTGCTGTTGCTGCTGCTGCTCGCCCACTGACAGGACCTGAAGCATCAGCGTCCCGGCGCTCTGGTGTCAATCCTCACACTAGGGGGGTGGGGCTCGGGGTGACAGCCCGCTGCCATCGCCGCTAATTTAATAAGCGTGAACACTCCTCGCCACTGCGCTGGCGCCGTCAAAGTCCGTGTTATTCCCCACAGATCGCCCGTGACCAAGCTGTCACATCAACATTAGCCTCATTAGCTCAGAGCCCAGAGCATCGATCTCTTCCACTTCGTTCCCCGTCCACCTCCACCTCCTTCGCCGCGAGGCCCCCCCTGAAGCGTTCTTCCTGCGGGTGAAAGCCCTCACACATCCAAGCAGTCAGGGGGCCGGCCTGGGGCCCACACGCCACTCGCTCCCGACGCATCGAGCTGTCGGCTGAGGCACAGGTCCAGATGGCCCGGGACACCCCCCGCGGTGCACTGCTCACATCACCTCCTCCTCCCCGCTCCCTCCATGCATCCGTCCGTCTCCTCTCTCCCGCGTTCCTCTCGCCTTTGAACGCATCCCTGACATCCCTCCGCCCCCTCCTGCCAACACAGGGTCCTGGTCGGTTGATGTCGACATCATTCGCTCCATTACCTCCCCTGTCCCTGCGTGGCAGCCCTGTGAACATATCTGGGCGTTACCCCAACCCGCCAGTGCTTTCACCACATAGCAACCACTATGCCCTGTTGCATAACACCGGTTTCATTTCAGATCCCTGCGGTTTGCGACGCTACGTGTCTCTCGCTCCCTCTTTTCAGCCATCGCTGTCCGGTTCCATATCTGTGAATCCCGGTTCCGTTTCTTATCTCCGTCACCTGCACTTTCACCGAGCTCCCTGGGGCTCCCCTTCACGCACCGCCATTGTGGTTATGGCCCACTCATTTTATGATATTATAATATATTACATTGGAGTCCCACTGGTTTTGTGGTGGTCAGCTGAAAAGAGCACGTAGGGAAATCATTTGGAGAATACAAATATTTTTTCTATATCTGATCATTATTTTGAATGGAGGTTGAATGGTCACTCACAAGCACACACCCTCTTCCGGGCTGTCTGCTCGGACCGCTGGAGAATGGAGTAGGATGGTATATCCCTGAACCCAGACATTGCAGCCTACCAACCTAAAACTACAGTGAAAAGTGAAATTGACTGAAAAGGATCCCGAAAGTTGAATGCTATTCACAGTAAATGATATGTTTGTATTACTGATTACAGGCATACTAAAAGGTTTTACTGACAATCATAGGTACTAACAGGCCCTTCTTTAACAAGGACAACAGCAACAGTTTCCTAATCGTTTTGTGAACAGCATGGCAAGTACAGAGTCAACCGCGTTCCCTAACTGTGCTAGATGCTGTGATCTGGTATATTACACGTCTATGATCCTGCCCCCAAAACATGAGTTTTTTTAACGTTGAAGACTTTCATCTTCGTCAACACTGGCGTTTCCTGCTCTCAAATGCAGCTCTTTTATCTTCAAAAGCCTTTAAGCATTTTTCTTCTCCCTCACTGATAATAGCTAGTCCGGATTTAGCAGACGGTTTCTGACAGCTCTTGACAGCGTCACCGCATTTCTCCTCGTTAGTGAGCTTCCGATGGACGGAGCCTTTCACCGATCTCAGGCAAGACACCACGATGGCTTCCATTAAAAGGTGCCCCCCCCCCATAGGGGATAGCAGTGGGCTGGGAACATAGACACACGTTTATAATCGGTACATCGGGGATGTCAGCAATACCAAAGATAATACATTTCATCCTACAACCAGTTTAATTTAAAAACAGACATGCACGGTTCCAGAAGTACGGTTGGCCGCACAAAAGGCTGCAGGCCACCGTATACTCCTATTCATTCACAGATGACAGTGTAGTCTTTAAACACATGAATATGAAGTGAAGTGTTGTCTTGGAAGGAGGCAGGAGGCCACAGAAGGAGGTGAGGAGTGGAGGAACTGAGGTGAAAAATGATTTGTTCATCATCATCTCTGTGAAGAGGCGCGTATGTCAGCCGTAATAACACAGGTTGAAACAAAGGTGTTAGTTTGTTAACAACCATCATCTTATCTGCCTCATAGATAGAAGTAAACACACACAAAAGAGTCAGTCAGTTTCAGAGGTCATAAAAGCAAGGCAGGCACAAGTTGATAAGAAACCCACCCTCTGTTCAACAATGTTGAACAATCAATAATCAATTACGTGTACGGCCACTGTAAGGATCTGAGCTCAATAGATCCCAGACACACTCTGCTGTGTTTTTAACAGAACTTCCCGTAGCCCATGTTCGCTTGTCTTGATCACCATGTATGAATAAGAGAGCAGTATTAGCAGCCCCTGCTAGCTGTCACCCGGCGTCTTGTCTCGTTGTAATGGCTGCCGTTATTGCAATGAGGGATATCTAATTGACGACAGCTGTCTTACCCCCCCAGGTGCTCCCTCCCTCTTGGCAGTGGGCATATGAGCTTAGCGTTCACAATTTGGAATCCCTCCCTTATCAGTTGCCAGGCAACGGTGCTCAATTAATTCTGCCAACTCGCGGGAGCGTACGACAAGCAAGGCCACGGTGAAATAACCGTCTTGGTGGCTTTATGTTTGGGGGAATTTAAAGTACAAGTTTGTAACTTCAGGTCTCTAGGATTCGTAAACATGGTAACTCTGACATGTCATGCTCCGACTACAGGGTATTATGACATCCCAGGTAAGGCGGCAGCAGAGAAAAAGATTTTTGCCATTATTTGATTTGGATAGCAAATATTATTCATAAGAAAATATTTGGACTAATTAAGGATTTAGGTGCCAGCTATCGTTTCGAAGAAGTCTTATCCTAGCTTGGCATCAACTAGCCAAATGAACCTTTGTGCTTCATGCACTTTGTGTTTTAATTGTTCAAACAACACAAATACCATATTGAGTGTAACAGCTGTCCACATCAACCTGAACCACTATTAACGTCAATCATCCTGTTAGCATTTGTATTATTCAAATCCATAACTGCCTTCTGAATGTTAACACAGGGTAATTTTCCCCATCTGTAAAGCAGGAGGGGAAGGGCTGCTTTTTTTAGCTGCTTTTTGACAGGCTACTTTGAGCCTTCACAATATGATATTAACGTGTAGATTTATGCCCTGAGGAGGTTTATGCATACTAAATCGTTGTTGTCAAACATCAACTGATAATTGATGTACATTATTCCATCTCCACTCTCTCTCAAAATGTTCAGACAGTTTGGACACTTTTTCTGAAGAGCTCTTGACATTTATGCGTACTGTCACTCAACCCGGGAGGATCTGTAGACTTTGAGGAGTTCATTTAGCCGTCCTGGCAGCATTGACTTAATCTGAGCAAGACACAAACAGCGCTGTTGTCATACATTTAAATTGCAAGAAAAACATCACAAACACACAAAACTAGCGGATTAAACTCCTTATTTAAGGATCTGTCCTGTTTTCAGCCATCCTTGAAAAAAACTGAGCTTGTTTGCAAACAAAAGATGCTGTGTTGATATTGTTATCGGATGACCCGAAAATCATTGACAGCTAATCAGATCAACAGTCGCAGATTCAAATACATCGACAGTGGTGTCTGATGTATTTGAACCCTTCACGGTCCTCTTCAAGCATCGTGACAGCCTTTATGTAATCAGTGATGAGGAAATAATACTTGGTCTTGAGCAGGCAAATTGCCTCCTCAGATTGGGGTAATGGGTTCCATAGGCCGAGACTTACCCTACAAAGAAGGATGGCACAATGGGAACCAAGGAGGGCCACATGCACCCTGGTCACAACAACACCATACAGGAGGGGGATAAACAGGCTTCCAAATGAGGAGGGCAATCTGGTTGGCAATATTTGTGTTTATCTTTTGAAAACTTTTTAACTGTTCTGCGTTATCTTATTTCTTTCAATATTATAATTACTTCATCATTTATGCTATAGGCCTATATGTATATATATATATATATATATATATATATGTTTCATCTATAGTCTATATTCTATCTAATTTAAAAAAATTGTACCTGTAATATCTTTTTCTATTTCACCTAATTGTTTTTATTGTGCATGTTACATCGCTTTTCCAGACTTTGTTTTTAACTGCTCAACAAATAAAGTTGACTTTAAGCAGCTGAATTTAAAGTGCATGTTAAAATACTTTGTCAACTTTGTATTTCCGGACGCTGAACACGGAAAGTTTATATTATTTTTGTTAAGGAAAATAATGTTCTAAGTCAGCATCTCCCTCCGGCATGATACGGCAGACAGGATGGCAGGAGGATATGTCACGAGGGGGATCCGGGGCCAACAGACTCAGGGGCCCACCATGTGTCGAGTGTCCCACGACTTTCCCTGACAGTTAACTGACTTCTAAACGTTTCCAACTGAGTCCTGGCTTCAGAGCAGCCAGGCCATCGTGGGCACGTCAACCTGACAGGGAAGGAAGAACCACAGTGAACTGCCCGGAGACAGGCAGAAAATGGGCTGTAATTCATCCCAGGGCATTCTGGGATTTTTCTTTGCCATCGGTAAATACCTCGGTGGGGCCTTAAAAATACCAACTCTGGGACTTGTGATGAGATGTCGATGACAACAAAATGTGTGTTTAGAAATGGGTCTAAGCACCGAGCGACGGTCAGTAAATGTGTGCTGGAAATCCTTAAAAATACTGCCCCGTGATGCCACTCACTGACAACCAAATGTTTTAATGGTTGGAAATTGCCCCAAGGTATCTAAGGATGAAAATAATGACCATGTCAATACAAAGGGTCAAAGGTTACAAACAAAAGGACTAAAGAGTGAGTACAATATACATAACAAATTAAATGGTCTGACACACTTAATCATTTCAAATTTGTTTCTCAATTGCTATATAAGTAACATCTATAATATTTAAAGATCCTAAGATGCAAAGAGAACAGGCCTTCAAATGGAAATTCTACCAAAAACAAATAAAGCTCAAATTGTCATTTGGAATCATTGCAAAAGTCCCTGTGCCAACCATGGGAGACCAAAATACACATTTATCTGGTGATTGCTTTGTATTTGCAAGTTGAATGGATGAATGCGTACATGTATAAATGTGATGTTGATCTCTTTCTATCTGCAACAAAACAGTCTATACGAACATCACTTATGTCACTTATGTCACAATCTGCAAAATTGGGACATAATATTCAACCTCACAATTACAAGGCAAAACAATCAGTATATAATCTATAATCTATAATGTACCGGCAGTTTGCTCAAGTGTATTTTTAGAATAGCTCTGTTCAATATCAGTATGCCGTCCAATGAACAATAAACAGCATACACTCGTGTGATGTGAAGGGTAAGGACCCCATGGGGGGTTTAACCAGAATTAAGTGCACGCCGTTCATTCTGGGAGGGAAGGTTAAAGGAGATCTGTATTGTCCGACGTGGCTCTGACATTCGTCCATATCTTTGTATGTATCAGACACTACATACAAGCACCATGATGGCCTAGGTGTCTGGCTTTCAAAGAAAACTCTGCGTCACCCTCATAATCATAGTCCAACACTTGTAGAAATGGATGTGATGAGTTGCAATTATTTACATGCATTTCTTCAGACCAAAGAATCTCTATTTGTTCACAATGGGTGTGACTATGACAGAATATTCTAAAGATAGCACTTGAGTTTCTAAGTGCTCAAATCCCTGCTTTTGTATGCCACCGAGTTCAACGGCTTGTGTCATTTCTTAAGGCACAGCAACAGTCAACAGAAAGAAAAAGAAAAAAGAAAAGTCGAAATTCCTTCCTTTTTCATTTTATGGCACAAACAGAGTTTCCATATTTGTCAGCTTTGGCAGGAGAAACATTGGCAGGCATGTGTCAAAATGGCACACATATGGGATAAAAATACAAGAAGTGGGTTAGCCTATTTGCTTGGTAGCATATAACATTGCAGAGACAGCTGTGGGCTTCAGTATCAATCAAACTTTATATATGTATAAATAAGGCACAATTTGTGCGAATCTGTAATACAAACTGTTAAGTGAAACAACACAGCAAGAACAACAACTACATGGAGTTAAATAGATGGTAAACTTATAACTTTTAGTTTAACTACAGTATACACATTTTGATTAGAAGAAAGCTTGACTAAAAATGTATGTTTTATGATTTAGTGTAAAAAGTATGCCCTTTAGTAGTAGGTTGAAAAAAAGAAATCTGTATCTTTGGATTACGGAAATGTTAAATAAACAGATGAAGACAGATCAAACAAAAATTCCAATGTACAGCATCAGTTAATCTCTAACGTTAATTAAGTAAAAACAAGAATACACACACAGATACCCTCATCATGACAACATTTCAAGATAATGTCAATAACTAAAACCAGTAAAAGAGAGTTAGAGTTAGAGTTTTGGATTTGCCCAATACTTTCTAAATTCCCCCGCTGTTAACGTTCATGAATGCGTTAGTATGACATACATTTTGTAATACTGGCCCTGCTCAGAATAAACATTTTGTATTCAACAGTATCAATCAAACTTTATATATGTATAAATAAGGCGCTATTTCTGCGAATCTGCAATACAAACTGTTAAGTGAAACAACACAACAAGAAAAAGAACTGCATGGAGTTAAATAGATGGTAAACTTCTAACTTTTAGTTTAACTACAGTACACACATTTTGATTAGAAAAAAGCTTGACTAAAAATATATGTTTTAGGATTTAATGTAAAAAGTATGCCCTTTAGTAGTAGGTTGTAATGGTTAGTACATCTGGAATGCAGAGTTTGGCCTGTCTAGGCCCAGTATAAGTGGACACCAATGGATTTACAACAGAAAAGTGTAATAATTGCTTTTTATGTATGACTCCTTGTTTATTTATTAGATGTCTTGCTCTATTAAAAAAAATCGGTATTTTTGGATTACGGAAATGTTAAATAAACTGATAAAGACAGATCAAACGAAAATTCCAATGTACAGCATCAGTTAATCTCTAACGTTAATTAAGTAAAAACAAGAATTCACACACAGATACCATCATCATGACAACATTTCAAGATAATGAAAGAACTAAAACCAGTAAAAGAGAGTTAGAGTTAGAGTCTTGGAATGCCCAATAATTTCTAAATTCCCCCGCTGTTAACGTCCATGAATGCGTTAGTATGACATGAATTTTGTAATATTGGCCCTGCTCAGAATAAACATTTTGTATTCAACAGCTTGCCTCCCCATGAACCCAGCAACCGCTGACGCTTGCTCAACCAAAACAACTTCCATTCGCCGCAAAACCATTTAAAAAATGAATATTCATCACTTGTTAAGTGACATCCGGATTCCAACATAAAAACATTTCAAGATACAAAATGTTTGCGTTTCTGCAAAGCAGCCAGAACACTGTATGAGAATAGATTTGCCAAGTGCTAACATTTCACATTACTCTACGCTTAGTGATACCTTACTAGTCTCTCCAGAAGATTTATTTCACGTCACAAAAGCCATATCAACGACTACCCTCATCTTCACCCTTTTCATTTCAAGTCAAGCTTTTCACCAAAGCAGTGGCTTTTCATATCCACTCAGGCTTGTCAATCAAACAAATAGCTGTCGGCAGAACACATGAAAAGCTCAAATATTAGCGCACCTAAAAGCTCAGCGATAGCTAGTTTTGCCGTGAACGGCCATGAATTATCTAGTATAACATCAATTGCACCACAATATCAGATACTCTTTAGAAGAAACATTTAGTAGGCTCTCCTCCTATTCCCCCCGCTCGCTAGCCTCACCACGACCCCAGCCACCACCAACGTTGGTTCCACCATGACAACATCCTGATGAAATAACTACACAGGCAAACCTTTCAGAAAAAACATTGACATGAAAGACTAATCGCACGACAAGCGGCGCTCGACTTCTGCCAGAACATTGAGCGTTTGCGTTAAACATGGAACGAACCAGAACGGAGACTCTGAAGAGGACGCTGCATTGATAATGTTCCAGATGGTAATTCACAAAATGCATACTTGAGGCACTTTCTGACATACAGTGGGATAAACCACTGTGAGTGGGGAACGCGCGCAGGCCTGAGAACAAATATAGCTCCCCCATCTGAGGGCTGAACTCCTCCACGTATGAACCGTGGGAAATGATCCATGGAGAAACAGAAATACATTGAAACAGATTCAGAAGGTGGTACGTGGTTCATCTTCTGTTCCACCATGTGTGCCGAGTATGAATCCATGGCAAAGATACCATGTATGATTTGAAAATGCATTTTACAAAATTGCCATTATAGGACCAATATAGTCAGATACATGAAAATACAACAAAGAATATACAATACAACAAAGACTGCATGTTTACCACGTCTGAATCCATGGGAATGTATTTTTATCATAGAATAGTCACCAGCATAGTCAATAAAAAAAACAATGCTACAGTTCAAGATACAAATCTGTCTTTTCTGAACTAATTTTAGAACCCAACCGGCCAGATCAGAGAACAAGCTCTGGCCCCGTAAAAAACACCAGCCATGGACACCAGAAACAGCCCAGATATCCAGGAGGACGGCTCTTGTGTTCAACCTGCCGTGGTTTTAATGAACCCAGGGAGAGAGAGTAAGAGGAGGGGGGGGCTGGTCCAGGCTGGACACCTGTGATAACAAAGACAAACAGCCCACTAGGGAACCGGGGGGGGGTAATGACCAGGGGCCGGCGGGTGGCTGAGGGAGGAGGAGGGGAGCAGGTGTGGGAGTACCTCCTCCCTCAGCCCTTACAGTCTGAGTCCGATGCAGTTCTCTCTCGTCCAGGGTGCGCTGGAGTGATAGCGATTGAAACAACAGGCTCTCTGGGATGTCATCGTCGCATGAGCGCTTCATCCATTTCCACCACCTGATCCCTCGGTGCGCGTGCGCTTGACTGCCGCTGCACGTCCGTGTGTGTACGTATGTGTGTGCACTTGCATGTCAGTATGTGCGGGTGTGTATGTGCGTGTGTGTGTGTGTGTGTGGGAGTGTTTGATACGATAGCACTGGCTGGGCTGCGGTCCAAGATTCTCAAGCTCGATTTTGCCTTGCTTTTAAAAAAATAGGCCATGTATGCATACATTATGTATACATGGCCTTACATTATATATATTTATATATAAATATATACTGTCTATACACGTACATGAATTTAAATGTGTATAAGTATGTGTGAATTTGTGCATTCTGGCTGTTGATGATTTGATGAGTGACATAGTGGCAGGCTGGCATGGAGATGATAAATATGGAAAACGATAACATCTCTTCCCTGGTGAAGATCCGTATGCTGGAGACTTCTTGATTCATTAATCATCATTTACATAATCTACTCCCAGGATGCAGGGTGATGCTAGCTGTTAAACGCTCATGGGAGAGCAGACAAAGGATTTCAGCTCTCGCTCACCTCAAACAATGCTATTTACTGTGTATGCATACATTTTCTTAATCAGCATTAAATGAAAGTAGATTGGATTTATTGTTTCTCTACCTATTATTACCTTTTTTCGCAATCTTGTAATGATACTGCTGCTTATTTTTATTTATAACTACCTCATTTGTTATCGTGTTCTTGTATTGCTGCTGCTGTGTGGTGTGACTCAAGAATTGTTATCCATTGTACTCTGAATCGGAACAATTGTAATTATTTCGAGGACTTAATGCAACGGCACAACAAAAACATACTACTTTGGCCAACCTTTACCCTGTTGCCCTTTTCATCTTTCAACTGCATGGGGAATCAGCTACACAAAGCTTTTATCCAAGGCAACCACTTATTTTTACATCCAGAAACATAAACACTAGTGTGGAAAAAAACAGTGTGAAAAACAACACTCAATGGAGGTGTTACAGTTCTACACCAGGCATTCCAAACAGCATCACCATAACAACATAACAGTATGATGACGTTGATTAGAATACCAGGAGACGTGCTCCCTCCTGCCTCCAGTGTACTAATCCGGATGTAGTGCATCAATTACAAGGGGCAGAGAGTGCAGTGGCTAGCGGTTTGATTCCCAGCTGAAAGGTTCTGGGCTCAAGGGGCCAGTGTCCACAGTCTGGCTGAAAACATCCCTGAGCAGAACGGCCTAACACCCTTACCTGCTCTCTGAGGAACGCATCTAAAATTCACTGCAAATGGCTTCAGATAAATCGTCTTCCCAACGACAAAACATAAATCTTTGTAGAAAAATGGATTCCCCACACAGAGTGAGCTTGGTGCATTCGCATTCTCCTGAAACCGTACCTTGGGGCCCGTGAACAGGGATCATTTTATACACAAGCCTGACGGAGACAGGCTGTCACTGTGGCACGGAGACGACCCAAAAGACTGTGATATGCAGGGACCTTGGAACAAGCCCGCCGTCCTTGTCATGTGCGGTACCACTCATGTAAGCCATTACGCAGAGCTCCTCCTAGCATCCCCCCGGCATGCGTCAAACCCACGGACAGCCGTCCCGATGACATCACCTTCCACATGCAGACATCCGGCGCTTTCATTATCCAGAACCGCCCGCAGGTGAGGCCGGGAACAATCCCAGCATGCAATCAGCGGCCGCGTGACTTCCAACGATTCCTCAGCGCAATGTGAAGCCTGGGAGGAACAGAGCACTTATAGGAATCACAAGATCAGTGGGTTTCGGAATGTAGCAACGTCAAAAAAGACTGAACAAAGTGCATGAGTCCGTGTTTCACCTTGAGAGATGGTCTTTATCAAGACACCAAAAAGGCACGCCAGAAAACACGATTGCCATCCGCCACTATCAGTTACTCGGGGAACACAGATGAACACAGGAGTGACCAGGTATAACAAAGTACATGCGGGTCACGCTTGTCACATGAGTAAAAACACAACTTGATCATCCATGTGCGCCTGTGCTTTTCCCTCCACTGTTGTATCTTCTGGTGACGCGTGCTTTATCCAAGGCAAGGTCACACTTGCGACCTTCACCATTTAATTTCCGAGATGGAGGAGGAGTGAGGGGATGCGAGAGGCCGCTTCCCTCCTCTCCCCTCTGTTCTAGTCATGTTACGAGCTCCCTCCATCCACTCCCCACAGACGTAATGTCATTATGGAAATGCATTACCACCACCACCAGCACCCAGGCCCGAGCCGCATCCCCCACCTCTGCCCCAACATCGCCTGCCAACTACTTTACTTCCTCCCCACATCCACCGGCCGCATGCTCCCTTTTGTTCCCTCTCCCTTCCCCCCTCCTTCTCCCTTTCTTCCGACGTCTCTCTCCCTCTTTCCCCCGGCTCTCCCTCCCTTTCCTGCTCTCTCTTACCCTCTCTTCCTCCAGTCTCCTAGCCTCTCTTCCTACTCTCCTACCTTGTCTTCCTCCTATATCCTACCCTCTTCCCCATCATGCCCTCTCTTCTTCCCCTCTCACTTCACTTACTCACTCTTCCTCTTTCTTCCCCATCTCTCCCACCCTCTCTTACCCTCTTCTTCCCTCTCTCTGGTTTATTTCCCTCTGCCTTTCTGACCGTCTTTCCTTTTTATTTTCCTCTCTCCCTCACAACTCATTCCTTATTCTCTCCCACTCCCTCTCTTACCCTTTCTCCCCTCTCTCTTCCTACTCTGTTCCCTTCTTTTTCACTTTCTCTTCTTTACTCTCTCTCTCTCTCTCCCCCCCCCTCCCCCTCTCTCCATCTCCATTCTTACAGATGTGTGCGATCCCCTCTCAGGCATTAAAGCAGGATTAGATGAAAGGTTTCCCCAGAGGGAGGGACGCGTTCCCGTTGACCCTCCGCACGGTTTCCCGTCCACAAAGGACCAACACACAGAAGCCCCCCCCCTCCACGTGGGCGGCACTCTTTTCTGTCTGGTCCGCTCTTCTCTCATGGTGGCTGCCTACCCATCGCAGTACATCGACCGTGGGAGAACAGCAGCACAGAGAGAGTCTATAAAACCCTGGATCATCTTATTTTCATTTCGCTTGTTGAAATTGCCTGTTGGAGCAAGCGGTGTGGAAATATCCTGTTAGGCAGCGGGGGTGCCTGAGCTCTTCAAATTGCCAGCCGTATTTTACTGGGTATTGGTTTTCAACCCAGCTAATCTCTGCAAATAACAATCGCGAGTCACCCGGTTCATGGCCAGCGGGCCGAGCCGGCTCCCCACCCAGGGGCCGCAGCGTTTTCATGCTTCATAGCTGGTTTGTTCATCAGGACAATCAGTCGCGTCTTGTCAGGGACCACATTGTGATTTTCTACCGCCATTGCTTCCATTAAGTACGCACACACACACGCACGCACACGCACACACACACACACACACACACACACGCACGCACACACACACACAAAAACACACACACATATATAGTTATATGAGAGCGGGGAGCTAGATAGGTAGATGGATATAGAAATAGAGAAAGGTAATTATACTGTATATATTAGAGAGACAGAGAAAATTAATGTGTAAATAATGTTCAAAAGAATTAAGAGAGAAAGATAGAAGGGGAGAGAGGGAGAGGGGGAGATTGAGAGAGAGGGAGAGAGGACACTGTTTATGTGAGAGAGAATGAAAGAGAGCTACTGCCAGGGCCGTACCCCTGCATATATCAAACGAAATTGGCGAATTGTACACAAAAACATTCAATATCCGTGTCCAGGAAAGCTATTTGGCGTTGTTGAGATAAGATAAGTCGCAAACCATTGTTAGCACTGACCGATGTAGGGGGGTCCGGCGGGATTCTGCTCCGGGAGATTATTTTGTTGATATTGTTCTTGTAAAAGCACCATTTTAACGCTTTTTGAGATTGAAGACCATTAGACCAATCTCACACCCATGTTAGATTAGGGCGTTCACATTCCAATCATAGTTAAATACGGTACAAATAATGTTAAATTATATTAGCATTTAATAAAATCTTCAAGTGTGAGTGAGCCCCATGTTTCAGCTCAAATTCAAACATTACGAGTTAAAACCAAAAAATCTTTCCAGCTGAGAGTTCCAGGAAGAAGGGGGAAAGGCGCGTGATCCCCAAGGTGCTGACTGATGTTATATATGAAATGCATCACACACCGCGGGGTTGTACTATACTAAGTGTCCTAGAAGCGTAACCCTCTCTCGGACGAGGACATCAGAAATAACCGCTGCCCAGCCGTAGCTCAACAAAGGCGAACATCCAAAAACACA
The DNA here is from genome assembly GCF_949987615.1 of Pollachius pollachius. Lineage (NCBI taxonomy): Eukaryota > Metazoa > Chordata > Actinopteri > Gadiformes > Gadidae > Pollachius > Pollachius pollachius. Next base: position 6,513,639 of record NC_136951.1, on the reverse strand, counting down.
CCCACACATCATGGCATAACAACGACTAAGGCTTGAAAAAAACATGCCTGAATCAAGGCTTTACCCGTGTAAAGGCCACAGTGACAAAAGCCCAATTTAAAGTATTAACGTGTTGATGAAAGTAGAGACTCACAAAGGCACTGTTGATTTGAACTTTATTCAAAGTGTTTTGCTTTATAAAGCTGCAGCATAACAAATCAATGAATCTGTGAAAAGCTTTTGAAATTCTGTGATGTTTATATCTAAGGATTTTTGCGTGATTGGCAGGATAGTGCGAAAGGATTACATGCTGGGCTCATTTATCATGTGGATGCGAGGTAATTTTTTCCTAGATTGAATCGTGCCAGTAAAAAAATGATAATAGGTTGGTTCACACCAAACAATGTAGCCTTGCAGTGGCAATGTGCCACCATGTCACATTATAAATAGGGCTGTCGCAACAAAGACTTTTCTGAGAATTCTGAAATGGTCAAATTGGTTAAAATACACATTTATTGAGATAAAGCTTCAAAAAGTCCAACTGCAAAATCACTTAGTTGCTGTGAGGAGACAGTCTGTCTTTCGGATCCCTGAGTTCCGATGAAGACACTACTGTGAAAAGGTTTTTTTTTTTTTTTTTAAGTTTCAGACACTCTTCTTGGTGACGGATCACCAGAAAATAAAATAAATCAGAATTTACCCCAATTAGCAGCCTGTTATTATTAGTAGGTAACTTGTTCATCCTGGTTGTGTCAGTGGGAGATTACCATGAAGCGAATATTGACTGTCACAAACGTTTCGAAAGGTATTTGTATAGAATACAGGACATAATCAAGCGGAGCGAAATTGCCGCATGGCAAGAACGACTTCAGACCAATTTTTTTTATCGGAAGATTGTTTTTAAAGGCACATTTGAGGACAATCTCTTTTTAAGCGAAATTATTTATCTAATGTCAAAGTTCGATCAACATTTAGGCCTACAGTCTAGGCCTAAAAATGTAGGCCTAAACAGAGAGCTTGACTAGCTTAGCCTCGTTGTGGTGTTAGCTCTGGCTGTGAGTGAGCTCTCAAGCTAAATGAGTGGCTTCCCACCTATACTGCTAAACAAAGTTAAAGAGATGCATTGTATAATCAGATAATGGTATGAGATGTGTTAGTGTGTGTGTGTGTGTGTGTGTGTGTTTGTGTGTGTGTGTGTGTGTGTGTGTGTGTGAGTGTGTGTGTTGACAGAGAGTGTAGGATGACAGGGAGGGATCGAAGGCACCAGCGCACACAGTACACACTGCTGCTGCTAGGCAGACGGGTCGTCAACTGGTGATCAGATTAAAAGTGCTGATTCTTACTTTATTTTGTATAGTATGCAAAATAGATATATTTTTAATTTTGGTTGAAGGTCCCGAGGTCTAGGCCTTGCTGACCTCATAGCTTGCTACAGCCATGGGCAATGTGTATAACAGCGAAAATAGAGAGACAGCAAGAGAGATAAAAGGGAGAGAGAGATTACAGGGAGTGCAACACTTGAATTATAATTCCAAGGGAGGGCGTAACAAGAACTATGAAGGCGGGCTACATACTTCCCTGAGCGTAGAGTGGACATTAAGGCCTGCTAACCAACAGCAGGTATGACAGAGTGCTCCCATTCGCTTACTTTATCGCCTTGCCGCGGGAGCGGGCGGGTGGTTGCTCCCTAATATGTTAGCATACATCACGCGATGGCACACACCGTGCGCTAGGGCTCTGATAGAAACAGACTAACAATATTATATCTACAGCGGTACGGTTTTTGAAAAATGAATTAGTCTCTTTTGTGATAACATTTTGATTATTGTTGGCTGGTATCCTTTGTTTAACATGCATCGGCTATATTGTTTATGCTCTATTCCTGAGAAGAAAAATACAAAAAGAATATCTGCCAATTAGTTGGCAGACTTTAATTTAACTGTTGCTATGAAAAACAATGTATTGCAAGCATAATGATAATGCTTAATATTCTAAAGAAAGCAAAATAATCATAAAACGTTTTGAAGACATCACAATTTGAGTCCATATATGAAACTACATAAAAAAATGCATGTAAGAAACCCTGTAATGTCCCTAATTTGCAGCCAGAGCTCCAACTGAGACATTAAAATCTGATTCCTCAACTGAATCAGGCAAACAATGTTTGATCCCCCGCACGTCGATCGCACCATCATAATATTTTCCGGAAGGGATAATCCCTTTCTGTGGTGGGCTGACTGTTATTACTATGAGCCGCCCTGGTCATCACCATTAGGTCCTCATAAGTCAGGGTACAGCCCTCCCAGATCGCTGGTCCCTTGTGCAGGGTAAAGCGGCTCCTATCCGGTCTGCCGCCTCCTCTCTCCCTGTAGCCACTAAGCAACTGCGTGTTCATAACACCCTGTAATGTTAATGCCCACTGGGGTCTCATTCATAGGCCGTCTAGGAAGCAAACACTCTCTTCCCTTAAACACTCCCCCCTGCTCCCACCCCCGGGACGGTGTGATTCAACTGGCTATTCCACCCAACACCTACATTATGCATGTGTGCGTGTAAGTGTGCATGCGTCCCTCTACAGCAATATCTCTCTCCATCTCCATTTAACTCCATTCAACAACTATGGATGTGTCTGTATGTGTGTGTGTGTGTGTGTGTGTGTGTGTGTGTGTGTGTGTGTCATCTATTCATCTCTTTATCTATCCAAGCCTATCTATTTTATTTTATTAATGCGTCATGTGCATGACTGCATCTGACTAGCGACAAGAACATTTTTTAATTAGAGTTGAACACAGCTTTGGGAACTTTGATCATAACAAATGATGATAAAAAATCTACAAAGTGCGTTCTAGGTCCCCACAAAACGTTCCTTCTTCCATTTAGAGATCAAAAGGGTTTCCAAGCGTTGAATCACGGGCCTGTGAAACACTTTGTCTCGGTTCCCAAGCAGCAGAAGTCGCTGACTCGACGATATAATCGTTTTACCAAACTAACCATCACAACTTCTCCGGGCTAAACAAAATACTTCCTTTTCTGTCACATCCGCTCATCAATATTATAAATATAGCAACAGGATCCGGAAATGTGAATAAATAAAAAACAACAAACTAGACACAGGCAAGGATGAATCAATGATTGTAACTCCTAGCCGGATGGCTGTGCTTCATTGCTGAAGTGATTTTGACGCTAGTGTCCCAGCAGAAAAGTCTACAGCACTTCTCACCGCTGAAGGCTACAGGGTGACTGTCAGCCACTATGCTAATGTGAACTGTTTTTTCCCCACCGTGCGCAATTCAATTTATTTTCTCTTTATAAATGCAATCATGCAACCGTAGGACCATGACTATGAGGGAAAAAGGTAATTAACTTCTTTTGAATAGACACTTTAACTTTACAATCTCACAGTTCTCAAATACTACCAAACGTACAATTATTGTGAAAAGTCAAACTCTAAATAATCAAACAAATCTATCAAACTGTCAGAGTCTGTTTCATTGTTTTTTTTTATCGTAGTTATGTATAATGCATCTGTCCACAATAACAAAGAGCGCTAATTACGTTATCTCTGATCCCTACAAGGGCCTGGCCAAATGAGGGTGCTGGGACATGCATCTCATTTAGCAAACACAAACTGCACAGTAATAGGCATTAAATGATCAACCGCAGCCCGTTGGTTGAGAACCATGTGTTTACAGTAGCCATAGCTTGCTTCAATGCTATCCTTCAGTAGCCTTAGCATGGCTACTGGGCTTTCCTGGAGAACATCAACATAGACTGCCATGATATCTTGGAGCAGATAAGCAGTGTGCTAACCTGGATCACATTAGCCTTTGCAAGCTCCTTTAAAACAATGGCATGCAATTGTATATTGCAGGTATTACTTTTGAATTTTGACTAAAACATAGTCCTACTAAAGACATTAGCCCTTCTGAGGCATTTAGCTTAAAATAAATTAAGCTAGCTTTAATGTCAGATTGCCTTCGTCCACGAGTTCATAAAGAGCCAAGGACCAGTGCTTGCAGAAGTATTTACTGCTTTTGTCATTTTATTATATCAAATTAAATATTCAATGAAATGTAAATCCATGTGAAGGCATTAGTAAATAACACACCATGACAACACTATGATCAGACTTTAAATGCATCACCATTCAATACTTTAGTATATATACTGTAAAGGAATTCAATTTAGGAATTTAAATGGACCTCCAAACTTCACAAAAACAATCACATACGAGCTCCAAAAAGGAAATATGTAAATAACAGTGTAAATTAAAATCATTACAGTTGTCAACTTACATCATTGGATGAATTGGTAATTAGCAATGGAAAATATATATTTACATATATCAGCAAAGTACACTTTCAATCAAGTCAGACTAATGCTTTAGATGCCTCATAAAAAGGTTTTTAAACCTCTTCATACAGAAACATGAATACATCATTTTTTACTGCACAATGATAGAAACTGAAGGCTTCAAATGTATTAAATACAGATAAAAAATTGTAATGATAATCAGTTTTAAGTTAAATATAATAAATTAGATACAATAAGAGATCGCAAATATGTATCCATAAAGCTGTTTTGGCAAAGAATTGTTTGCTATATTTACAATTTTATGTTACAATATAGTGTTCAATATGGAGGTGTGATAAACTGCTTTTATCCTCAATTTCTACCTCCTAATCCTTTAGGAGCAGACAATGTAAACGTTTCTCAAATCCCTTCATGAAGCTGGGGCATGACTGCGTTGGCCTACATTCTCTAGCTGTTCCTGCAGCACTAGAGCTATTTGTTTCTTTCACATGTCAGGTAAGATGCAAAAAGTGATGCAAAGCTCAACTCATACATCACCATCACATACCTCAATGCAAACAGTAAGAAAGCATGACGGCTGGACTGAATCTTTTATCCTGGGAATAGAGTCAGTGCTGAAGGTTGGCTCTGGCAGGAGGACAGATGCAGCTGTTGGTGGGTGATGCACGTATTAACACTCTTGAAGACTCACGGTGCGACTCTGTGCGTACTAGTACAGCTTGAAGTGTCCCTTCAACCCGGACATATCTCCACAAAGAATCAGGCAGCAGTAAAACCAGGCAGAATGCTTAACAGAAGGTCCGTTTTGTTGAATGGCTTCCATCAAAATAGTTTTTAAACAAGGTTAGTCTTGATTTGCTGTTTCTATAGCAACCATGTTAGGCTTTATGCAAGTTATTTTTCAAGCGCGAAGGCCCCGGGAATGACTACTTTACCCATTTAAGTTGTTGAGGTGCTGCGTTTCGTTTTTCAAATGTTTATCAAAAATCTCTTTCATTAACATGATGACGCGTCTGTGTTTCCACCTTCCAATATACATTACTAGAAAGCTTTCTGCCTGAGGCAAGGAATTATTCATGGTGTGCGGCCCGTGTTTTTCAGGGTTAATTATTCAGATATGTACTTCGGTCAAGAAGCGGGGAAACTCAAATGGGAACCAATCAAAGTGTGCGCAATACCGTAATTAACAAATATCCAGGCATGGTAGAAATAAATCAACTGCGACACAGACACACCGATTCACGGAAAAACAATGAAATGTTTGAAATGAAAAACAAATGTTCTGTGTAAATTATGGGTGAAACAATAAAATCCTCATCAAAGTTTTATCAAACCTCCTGAAGCAGTTTTGTCGACAAAGTCATTTTTCCCCTCCTCACAACCAGAACAAAGAAAAATGTCAGTTAAATCTTCCACCTGTTCAAACCCACACAAATAAGGCTGTCTACGCCATCAAGCTGTCAATTGAGAACAAAACAACCATCATAACAGGACTAATAAAATCCCAATGAATCTCCCACGTCTGTACTGCGACGCGGTAGATTCACAGAGGATTCCAGTATGTACTTTGTGACTATACCACCCTGCATCGGTATGTCAGTCACGGCGCACACACTCATCATCGACAAGCGAGATGGGGTAGTTCCTCACCTCTTCCTGGAACTCAAAAGAATCCTGTGAGAAGGACGGACTGACACAAACACACACACACACACACACACACACACAAGCACACACACACGCACACACGCACACGCACACACACACACACACACACACACACACGCACACACAGACACACACACACAAACACACACCCACTAGCTACAGAGGTTCCCTATATCCCAGAGGGTTCAGCTCTAGCCCAGGGCATCACGTCAGAACGTTAGGAGGGCTGCGCTGGACTCAGCTCAAGGCTGTGGCCATCATCTATCTAGTGTCCATGTGTATATCCATACAGTATCTATCCATACGGCTATCTTTTATCTATCCGTACATCTATTGGGGTGGAAGACCAAGACATGGCGATTGAGGGCTCGGACGCCAGTTCCGAGGGCCTCAAAGGATCCTGGGAGGGTTCAGACCGTTATTAGGTGGACCTTTTTGAACCCTCCTGGGTCGTTTGCGGCACTGAGATTAGGTGGTTATTAGTTGTATCAGTTATATTATACACACCTCGGCCCAGGTGGAGTTGGGGGATATCGGGCACCACCACCAAGATGTTTAGGGGTTGGTGTGATAAGCCCTGTGCTGGTTGGGTGTTCTGTGGTGTTAATAAAGGCAGTTCTCACAGTCGAGCGGCGTATGGGGCGCAAGAGGTGAATAATCCTTGTAAACCTGACTCCTGTGTGGTTCCTTCAGAGACGCTACAGTATTATCACTTGCACACAAGTAATATCAAAACCTTGGTATCTTTGCAAACCAACTCAGATTCAAACTTTGGCTTTCTCAACCTCTTAGTTTGTTGGGCTTTTATCCCCCACTCTATCTAGTATCCATCAATACATTAATCCATCCCACTAGTATATATCTCCATCCATCTATCTAATATCTATCCATCCATCTATCTATATGTATATCTATCTATCTAGTATCTATCTATTGAGTATCTATTTTATTTAATTTATCCATCTTTCTATCAATACATCTATTTAATATATATCAATCTAGTATCTATATTTATCCCTCTTTCAATCTATACATCTATCTAATATCTATTGATCATCTACATTTATCCATCTTTCTATCTATACATCTATTTAATATCTATCAATCGAGTATCTATATTTATCCATCTTTCTATCTACAAATCAAACTAATATCCATCTATCCAAGGAGTATATATATATAAATAATCGTCATTTTCCAAATATGCTTCCCTTCTCTGCCCTGGGGCATCCAAGCAAGCCAAAATGCAATATTTTCTATACCTATGTTTCATGAATTCTTATAATGACTCAACTTCGAGTTGTTTTTCATGGTGATGTCATCGACATACTATGTTGCTATGGGAGAGCTATACATATTGAACAGCACATATTTTCCTGTCAGATCGTTGAAGAGGCATTATCAAATAGCAAACTATTTACTCTCCAAAATATGAAATATCCACTCCATATCCAATATTTTCTGAAGCTTGCCCTTGTCAACAGAACATCATTACCTCTCAGATGTTAGAAGAGGCATCCTTGTTTTAAAATGACATCAAAAACTATCAAACCCTCAAACATTCAAATATATATTTTGTATCATACCTTGCTCTTTCAGCTGTATGAAGAGGTATTTAGCTCAGCTGAATTGGGCATGCAATAATCTTGGGGAAGGTCTCACCTGCAGATTTCTGTATGCGGTTTTATTTAGTTTCCAATTGTGTTATTAGCTCTAAATCTCTTATACTCTCAAAGTCACGAGACCTCGAATGACCTCAAAGCTGGCTACGGGCATGTTGCAGACTATATAAAAATAGCATAGAAGAACCAAACAATGAAAAATGTGTTTCACACGAGAGCTGTATGTTAATGACTGCCTGCAAGTGTGAACCAAACTGACAAACTACATAGTCACCGTGCATGAACTGCACGATTCGGAGTGATCCAAGAATGATGTAATCAGGGCCCTCGGGGTTCAGACAGCAGATTCAAACTGTCTCAAATGCTGACAGTCCGCAAGATCAGAACTGGGTGTCCACATTGTAATGGCATAAATGAGACTATAAATGCCGTGGCCGTGCTCAATACATCAGGACAAGTATAAATTCTATGGAGTTAATTAATCGTAATTTCGTATTTGGACCAATTTTCTTTTGACAGAAAAAGTTAAAGAACCACAGGGCTGAAGTTTAAATCGCTAAGAGCTACTCAGAGACCAGGAATGTATAAAGTGAACCAGACTTCCTGCTGGACTCTAGAAATATAGTAGCCTTACAGCAATCCTACCTGCTTCATGTCTTGAATGTTGTCCAGTGATATACTTCATGAAGCTGCTCACAGTTGGTACACTAAAGAACAAATACAAATGTGTGTTGATAATTCACACAAAACACAACACACTAGTAGTATTAGCACCATTGTTGACATAAATGATATCTAAAATCAGTTCACTTCCAGTGTTATTTCATCTTCCCATGCATCAAAGGATAACATGCTAAAACAAACAAAACTATTGTCAACATATGTAAACATGTTGTTTATTGTAAATGTGACAGTTGAATAATTAAAAATAGCAAACATGTTGTTTATGATTTGGATTTTAAATTATTTATATTATCTTGATTATTATATTCAACTCTTGTTTGAGAGTGATGATTCTAGGTCTTCCATTTGGGCCCTACCCCTATTTATGCCTTTTGACAGTGCCTGCATGGTCCTAGTGCCGTCCCCGCTCAGTTAAATGAAGGCTGAGACCTCATCCACATGGATATGGATATTTCTGATGACAAATCTCCCCCCTGTAGTCTCAAAAATTCAGATCCATGCCATCCATGTTATGGAAAATATCTCTGTCAACAAGAAAATGCAAAAATTCTTTGAAGCGCTCCCATTAGCATTCCAGACCAGTAGGTCGTGATACAGTTTTATGTCAAACACCACAGAAGAACTGATTGATTGAGCGGTGAATATAGCAACCACACAGCATAGCGATGTAATGATGAAGTAACGCTAGATTGACTTGTACGCTATAAAATAACCTAACCTAGCAATAACTTTTTTCTGAGATCCGATTGAGATACAAGATCTCTTCTTCCAGGGAGTCGTGGTCAAGACGGCAGCACAAAAGTTAGACATAGAAAAAAATGTTTCTTACTTTGTATTCTCATTCACTTGCAACACAAGTAGTGGGCAATAGTATTTTATGTTTCTGGTGCATAATAAATGTGCAATGCATCAATTGCCGTGTGTAAATCGAGGTCATGACTTCATAGTTTTGTGAAACCTCAATTCCACCGGTCCATACGATTACACATACAGTCTAGTCACACCTCCTACTATACATCCATTGGGTCAAAACAAAAACAAGTCTAGCCGTGCATCGACAGGTTTCAATTTCAGTTCAAAACAAGCCCAAAAACCTTTTAAATACCACTTAGAACATCATTTAATATTGATCTCAACTATGAACCAAACTAATACAAATTTAATGACAAAGTGCAAAAAAAAAGTATCCTGCACCCTCACAAAGTTACTTTGCAGGTGCAATACTGGTCAACACAAATAATGATCTATTTCACATAAAATATATCAACTTTTGAAAATTGTTTGGTTAGAGGTTGACGTTTTTTTCTCTTCCAAAATATTCAAGACCGAAGCTAATTATATTTAAGACTAGTTAATGCGTTTTAAGTCCTTCAATTAAAAATGTTTTATGTATGACTTGTTAATCCTTTGAATAGCTCCAAGGGTACCCTGTCTGGACTAACCTGTTTTTGTGTGCACTGGACAGTGTGTGCAACAGATGAACCCTTAGACTGCTTTTTCCTAGCGTATTCTTTGCAAATTTAATAAAAGTCAAACATTAAGGCAAGTCAAGGGTATTCTTGTTGCCATTTATCACAGTGGCAGTCTGTGAGCCTGGGGGTGAACTTTACAGCCTCCCATTGTAAGAGAGGGTGGGGGGTTGACAACGATGCTAACGTTAAACACCCAGATGACTCAAACCTTGTGAGCATTTAGCCATGGGGTGTTGAGTGGGTAGGATCTAATGTCGAGCTAGGCTAGTAGCGTAGCTTCCAGCAGTATTGTTTTGGCTGAGAGTCATCGGGTGTCACTTTTTATTTTGGAGTATGTAATTGGGATTCAATCGTTCATACAGTATGAAATTATAGTCTGGGCATTAAAAACGGTCAAAGTTAAATTATATTGCCAATTAATGTCCCAAATGCATAATTTACAGTTTTTGTAAATAACCTATCCTTATTGAGCACTGAAAACATACATTAATCAATTAAATCTATGGGAACCTACTATCTACAGATAAAAAGCTACTATTCGCCAGGAAGCGTCTATCTTTTGAACCATACTTTTTACATATTAAATATTCAAGCTTATGTGTTACCCTAATAGCTTTCTAAGGGCCTCAGTTTCGAAGCGTATCCATGCTAAATATGCTTCATTTCTCTTTCCTTCTCCCTCTCTTCTAGATGCCAGTGTTTTAAGCCTCTTTCTAAGGTCACAGTTCTATTCCTTAATAATAATCTTTTCCCTGTGGTTACTCTTACAATAAGACGGTGTCATCTGATTAACACCCGTTAAATATGGACCAATGGAGGTCATCACTAAAGGAATGATTAAGTTCGGAAAATGGTGATGGGGCCCTTTTTTAATAATCCTCATTAATTACAGTATATTAAGCTGTATTATAAATCCGAAAGTTTATCATAAATGTTTGAATATCATGTTCAAGATTTACTGTCTATGGTGTGCATAGCACTTCAGTCTTTTTAATAGTCCTAACATTTGTGGTGCTTTTTTGGGGGTTTCTTCGCTATAAATGGATTAAGTCAAAATGTGCTTGTTAAAATGCACTGCTAAACAATAGTTACGGTAACATTAAACTTTTGTTTTCATTTATGGTAAACAGCCATTCATTTAAGTTGAAACAATTCTGTAAGACATACTCTGTCATCATTTAATAAATGTATTTTCCAGGGTTAACATCCCCATTTGAGAGAAATAAATGAAAAATTGTAAATTCAAAACACATCTAGAATAACATTTTCCGGTTCTTTTAACCATCCGATTTAGCCATTTACATCAATCATAGCAGCCGGGTGTGTGTTCGGTCTGGTGTCAAACCAGATGTATCATGTCCAGGTAAATCTGTGGGCGTGTGTTCAGGCTGGTGTCAAACCAGAGGTTGCATGCCCATGTAAAATGTACCCTTGGCTCTTCACCTCAGTACTGGTTCAACCCGGTACTCCCTTCCCAGGGTGCAGTGGGTTCTCTGGGCGATGGTGTCTCCTCATGAAGCTATTGCCAATCCCCCCTGGTTCCCTGGCAACTGATCTTTCCAGCCTGCGTGTTTGTATCCACTCCCGCTGTCCCGTCGTACGCCTTCACAACACATCCCAACAGCTCAGCAGTGGAGCAGAGAGTGTTTGGCACGTGAGGTGAGGAGTGGAGCAGTCCAAGCTACCCAAGAAAAGGTTTCTCTGCTGGCTCAAGAAGTTAACACAATGCTCCAAATGACTAAAAGTGCTATTTTGTCATTGTAGAGGAGGTAACAGTTGAATATCTGCTGCCCAAAAAGTTTTGACTCAAGATAATATTTACAAGGAATTTAAAATTAAAATACTCAGGTCAATGAATGATTGAATTGATGAATTCTAAGCCACAATTTTCTGTTTTCCCCTTTATCCTTGTCATATTTCCGTACATGTGTCAAGCTGCTAATAACAACTGCTTGACATTTTCTGATTTCCTACAGGTTGTGAGTCCACTGTGAAGGGTCAACAGCAAAGCAGAAGCTGATTCACCTCATGTGCCATCAAGGAGCATAGGGGAGCTCAAACCCAGTGACCCCGTGTTAGCGCGTGCACATTATTAACAGAAATAATGTTTCGCCAGGGAGTCAGGGCGCAGGATCCGGCTGGTACACTGTGTAGCCGTAGCCTGGTTATGTCCAGGACACTTAGGCCTCTGATAGAAACACATCGCCCGAGACAGATGACATGACAACCACCCAATGGGAGTGTGCACTGACCCATTTGGAAGAGCGCAGTGTGTCCTGGATCAAAGGCAAATCAAATAACAATGTACTGTTGGGTACAATTTTGTATAATTCTAATTCATGGACTGATAATAACATATGATATTTTTCTAATTTCCCAAGGTGATTCTGCAAAGTATTATTCTCTGCCACCTCCCATGTGTAATGCTGTGCCACTCCTGGATCCCAACGGAGTAAACTAGTCTGAAATACCACTGAGAGGACCTCTGTGACACCAAGGCAAACATGTTCAGCTGTTGATTTGCCTGCCAGGCATACAGCCCAAAAAATACACACACACACACACACACACACACACACACACATTAGGACTCAACACACTCCACTGATGGCTTTATGACACTGAATGTCACAGCAAGCCCCGCGGTGCCTCTCACAATTAACGCTTCATGAGATATTTACTCATTCCCGCACGCAAATGGTATCTTATTAAGTCTTAATTTGAAGTGACTCTAATGTCTCTTGTACATCACTGGTTCACGTCACACGTGACCCAGAATATAACATGAGGTTGTGGGATTAAATACGTATTCCTGACACAGGATACTAATATAAATTGGCGGTAGTTATGATTTTTATTATTGACATATTGTTGCACATAATGCAAGTTCTTGCTCCATTTCAACTCATCTGTGACAGATAAGGGCTCATCAGACCAAATCAGGCGTTGCGGCAATTAGCACAAACTGCTGTGGCAATGTGGGCGTGTTACTTCATTTCACAAACTACCCAATTCAAATGAATGGTTGAACTGGTATTTCACCGCAATTACCGGATTCTGGGCTGAATAAGCCCCAATGCCTTTGATTAACTTGTATCCATGTGATACTTCTTGGACTGCTGTTTGAAATATTGCGAAAATTGCTAATATCCTAGTATATATATAATACTCTGGTGATAATGTCAGGGAATAATAAAAAAAATCATCATCATGCCCTACAACTTTAAGTTGGTGTACCTTATTCAGGTGTGGATGGTGGTGAACCTTAGCCATGTCATTTGTTTGACGCTTTTATCCCCCTACTACAGTGTTAATGCAGCCTCTTCAGCTGACATGGCCATAGTGATTGGCAGGGTCATTACATATTAACAAAATAGCTTTGCCGGTCGATATTTGCAATCTCCTAGTTAAAAAGACAAAATTCACAGTGTTCACTTTGGTACCCTGTTGATGTGTGTGCAAGTTTTCAACTCTCATTTTCCAAGTACGTTTAGATGTTTATGCTGTTCAAAGTTGAAACATCTTTGTAAATAGGTTGAACTGGCTGTTGATCATTAAGGAGCTTGGAGGGAACAGGAGTTAATTTCAGACAATTATATTTATAGTATAAAATAATGTATAGTGTTTATAATTGCATCCAGGAACAGTTGATCCACAGTGCTCAAGTTTTACTTTCTCAGGATAAATCAAATGCACACATTCAAAACAACTGCAATAAAGAAAGTTGAGTTTGATTTATGAGATGGATTCGCTCCACTTTGCTCGGTCATGATCTCATTTGCATCTTCATCACTTATCTCTTTTTACAATTTGAAACAATCAAACCCTTAGTTTTGTACTCCATTAAAGAAAGGAATAGCTGAAGGCGTTACAGTTGGAATGTACAATTCCCCCCCACATTAGGACAAATTGCATAGATTTGCACACATTGACTGCACTGGAAATACTAGAGACAGATGCGTTTTCTATGAAGAAAAAAAAAAAGAAAAAATGACTTGTTATAATCAAGGCTATGTAACATTCAATCTGCAACATTTTACCAGTGTTTTTTACCTTTGTGTTCGTATTAGGTTAGAGCAGGGTCAGGCGTGTAAACAAGATTACTTGCCTGACAAAATGGTTGTCAGAAAGGGAGCAGGCCAAGAAATATGTAAAGCTATAATTGGTCTTTTTGTCCTGCTGCTATTGTCATCATTTAAGAGTAAGTTAAATTGGTATGCAAATTAACTGTTAAAGTTGCTGGTCAAAGTTGCATGGTAGCTTAGCACCTCTGTCCATTAATATGTTGTTGTTCCTTGGCCAAAAGTACTTAGGACTTTGTGTTGTTCTAGTTTATGTACTGATTACAAGATGTGATATTTTTCTAATTTCTCAAGCTAATTCTGCACAGTATTTTTCTCCGCACTGCTCTACCAAGGTTGGGTTGTGGTCTTTCTGATGCCCCCTCTCACCATGTGCTATGCTGTGCCCCTCCTGGATCACCTCCTAATCAACTAGTCTGAAACACCACTCTGTGGACCTCTGTGACACCAAGGCAAACATGTTCTGATGTTGATTTGCCTCCCAGGCATGCAGACCCGAAAAAAAAAAAAAAAAAACACACACACACACACACCAATTAGGACTCAACACACTATACTGATTAATGTCACGGCACCCCCCCGCGGTGCATGTCAGGATTAACGCTTCATGAGATAATTACTCACTCCCGCACGCAAATGGTATCTATTAGGCTTTAATATGAAGTCCCAGTGTATAACCCAGGGGGATTGGGTTTGTGTTCCGTTGAGGTTATGTTTAGATTTAACAGGTGTAGTTATTATATAGTTTTAATAGGTTAAGTGGTGTTATCGCTCAGTTAGAGCAGGGTTAGGGATTGTAAACATATTTCCTTCCTGACAAAAAAGAAAGGGAGCAGGCAAAACCATTATGAAAGTTATTGTTATTTTAGAACTGCTGCTACTGTCACCATTGAAGAGAAAGATAAATTGGTCTGCAAAATTGAATCAATTAATGTGTTTTCTCATCTGCCCTTTTAGGGCTCTATCTTGCATCCGGCGCAATTGACTTTCTACACTGACGCATGTGTCGTTGCTAGTTTGCAACTGGCGCAGAGCGTTCTTTTCCCTCCACCGCCACACGCCTGTAAATTAGGGAATGATCTTGCGCCCCAAGGGGCGGTTCGGCGAGAGGAGGAGGCGTGTTTTGGCGCAAACATTCCCTGGTGCTATTTTGCTGTTTCAAAAAACAATTGCGCCACAAACTAGAAAATACCTGGTTTAAAGTCAGTGGCGCGTTGTTCAGATGCTATTTTAAGGGCGCATGCATAATGTTGCTTGTGCACCTCGCGCATTCACTTTGCTTCTCTCATCTACCTAGCCACACATTCTTGGTAAATTATTTGGGAAAGAACAGCTGATACAGCAGTAATAAGTTGTACTTTTAATTCAATGCATCTGAAAACACCGTACAGCAAACACATATTTTCTTAACACAGACATCGTGTACAAGCCCATAACTTTTAGGATTGATGAGTATTTGATCGTGAGAAAACATTGTTTTACCGCGAGTGAGTGTTAAAAAGAATGAATGCGGGCGCGAGTGTGTGTATGTGTAAAATAATTAATGTAAGCGGGCACGCGTGTGTGCGTCCATCTGTTTAAGCACACGCAAACTAAATACGTAACGCATAATACAGTCCATGGCAATGTATATTAACGGGGGACACATGCATATTAGGAACAAAAGTCGATAACGATAATGCATACAATACTGGTAAGAAATGTTTGTTAATGTATTGCGTATATCATTAAATAGAGCACAGTTACCGCATATCGTATGTGTGTTAAGTTTTCTTTGCCGAAATTTATTTAAGGACTCTGAAGTTGTGGAAGAAAACGCTATTCCATGTGTGAATTAGGCCATATTATTTGGCTATAAACTGAGCCATTTGAAGTTTGAAATTCATGTGCATCTGTCTCATCGGAGACTGCAGACGCGCTGTCAAAATATCAACTCATCAGATTAAAATGCGCTCATGGCTCTTAAAGGGGATGGGAGATGGCACTCTCATTGGTTTATTGCACGTTATGCCCAAACCACACCTACGGGTAATTAGGCTACTTCCGACCAACCCTTTTTAGATTTGCGCCGGGCGCATGAGTCATTTATGCACCGATAAAACAGCATCATCGCCATAAAACCGCCCACAAAGCTACTTGCGCTTGGCGCTTCTCACTTGCGTTTCAGACCGTTAAAATAGGGCCCTTAATGTTGCTAGTCAAAGTGGCATGGTAGCATAGCAACTATGTCTATCCGTTAATATGTTTGTGTACCTTGTGAACCACTGTTTTATACGTTAGCTTTAGTAGCCTGACAGCTCAGCTCCACTTACCAAGTCTATTGAGCATTTGCAGCTTTTGCATGGGGCTGGCAAACACTGTCATAGTGCTAACCAATGGACATGCTCCACTGCCCATGTTTCGGCTTGTCTGATGGCTCAGCCCAAATCCAAAAAATAGACCACAGAGCTTCAATTCCTTGACAGAAAACTTGAGTGCCAAGTGCCAACCTACCACTTTCACTCAGAAATGATGACATCGTTCTTTGTGCATTGTACATGTTTTTTTTCACCCTGTGGAGAGCGTATTTTATTTTCAGTGGAGCCCTGGCGTTATATCATCAGTCTTATCCCATCAGGGATCTATCATGCAGGTAAAGCACTCAAGGACCCAGAGCACTTCATATTAAAGTCAGGAATGAATCCCCCCTCACTTAGGATTCTATGGGTCTGGTGCTTCTGCCTTATGCACGGTATCCTACATGCTTTTGGATTGCAAAGCAACAAGCCAACTCCAGTAGGATTAACATCTAGAACAGACCGAGAGAGAAACAGGAAGAGACAGAGAAAGAAGCAGGAGAGAGAGACAGAGAAAGAAGTGGGGGAGAGAGACGGAGAAAGAGACGGGGGAGAGAGACAGAGAGAGAAAAAGAGATAAGGTAAGAGGGATAAAGAGGGTGAGAGACAGATGGCAAGAGACAAAAAGAGAGTGAGTAACAGGAAGAGAGGTGAGAGAGAGAAGAAATATGTGAGAAATATGAGAGCAAGGTGGGAGAGGGAAAGAGAGAGAGAGAGAGAGATAGAAAAAAAAGAGATAAAAGAGAGAGAGAGAGAGAGAGAGAGAGAGAGAGAGAGAGAGAGAGAGAGAGAGAGAGACATGGCCAGAGTCATGGGGTTACTCTGTGGCTAATCTCTCTATTGATTAGAGATGCCTTTACTTTAAAATCATCGACTTGCACTCAGGTAAATTGGATTCCATCCCATGTGACCACCAGTAGAATAGCTTTGGTTCTGAAATCCAAGAAAAAGAAAATAATAAAATAAAGAAAGAGAGATATGTATTCATAGCTGTCTGGGCCTAACAGCGGTATTTACATTTGCAGTGGTCCCACTTCTCTCTCCTCTCCACGGCGATGGCCTTCCTTGAAAGAGACTCATCTGTATTGTCAAATAGTTTAGTGCTGCCTGATCGGCTGTCACGTCCTGGACGAAATACGACGTGCCCAGCCACAGAAGTCAAATAGCTCTTGGCTGAGGGCCAGGTGTTTAATAAAACAAATTTGGATGGAAGGGGAAGAAGACACAACATTTTATAGCCATTGCAGGAGTCTGTCAGGGACTTCCAAATAACACCTTTTAGGTGGAAGTTCAATCGTTGGAAGGGGACGTCAGGGAGGTGATAAATGGGCTTAAGCGCCCACCATGACACGGTGACATCAATCAAAGTCAGTTGGATTCATTAGTGTGAATTCAGCAGAGTCTGACCGAAATACCGGTTGGTCGAATTTTGAATTTCGATATTGAAGTATCACAGATGTAGCACTATCAGCGTATTTGTTTTTGCTGATATGCGCCGCAGAAATGCTGTTATCAAAAAGTTTATCCAGAAAAGTGCCCTAATGCGGAAAATAAGCTGTTGGTGATGAAGAATTCGTGTCATCATTTAGTTTGTCCAGCAGCAGAGGGGGCTTCCGACTCCATTGTTTACGTACCTCACATGCTACACATCTGCAGCACGTATAGCATGTGGTATTCCGAGAGGCACGAACACTGAATACTGAGTCCTCATGACTCAGAGTCTAGCAGTGTCTTACGTAAGTTGCTAACTAGTTTTTGCAAGCATACTGGATGGTATGGAAGGTATTGAAACGAGCTGGGTTAATGTGGTTCTGTTATTATGCGTTCAGCAGCAATACAAATGTTCTCATGTGTTGGGCTATGCACTAATGTTATTAGTGGGGGTTAATAAGGGATTGTCTCGCGAGAAGGGGGGGGGGCGACAACGTGAGGGAGGATCCGGAAGCGGCGGGTTGTTGTAGTGAGAACTGTGTTACGGCTTAATGTACGAGTGGTCACGGCCAACAGCGATCGGAGATAAACTTTGGATTTACTAAATAAAGAGCAGGATTGCAAGCCGGACATCGACTGTTTATTCGACGCTGCACCACGTGAGGTGAACGTTACAGTATTATTCAATTATGACCTCATCTTCCCTTTTACATATAATGTTAACATCACTGACAACCGCAATATCACTTATACTTGCTACTGGCTGGTTGTTGATTTAGTCTGCTGGGTGTTGATTTTTCATTATGTAATTTCCTAGTTGGTGTGACTCAATGGTGGATAGTAAATAAACAAAGTTTAAACAAGATCATCTTAATATTTAGCATTTCCAAAAGTTAAAATTACAGTTTTCCACCAGATATGAGGCAGTCAAACCATACGTTACTGTTTGTGACCATAAACAAGTGGCAGTAGTTTACAAGTATAGCTACAAAACTCAGTAGTGTGGTCTTAGCGTTGCTGTTTTCTGAATCAAATAGCTTTTCAGTAGCTAAGCTATGACCGAGTAGCACGATAGCGTCAACACAAGCTGCATTTTCCCAAGCATTTCTGAAGCTCAAGAACAGCAGAGCATTTCGGCTTCATTCTGAAATAAAACAGCTATGGATCATTGAGTGACGCCAGATGCAGACAGAACCAGAACCTCACGTACGGATGTGCGACTTGTCTGCTGCAGGGTAATGCAGACACTCAAGCTTGAGTTTGCTTGATGGAAATATGGCAGAGGGTGTCTCTCTCTCTCTCTCTCACACACACACACACACACACACACACACACACACACACACACACACACACACACACACATACACACACACACACACACCCCTGCTTTTCGTTATTATGTGGAGGAGATGTTTTCGTTTTTGGGACAATTTAATTGAAAATATTTCGCCTGCCTAGCTGGTTGACTGATATAATATATTGATCCCTTTGATTGCATATATTTGATTCAAGGCAATTGATTGAAGTTGTTTCAATGTGAAAAATAAATATCTTTGATGTTGTTACCTGCTGTTGCCATGTTACTGTAGCTCAGCTGGCTACATTTCTCTGGGGGGTAGCATCACTGTAGTGAAGCTTCACTTAATGTAGAGTAACTGGTAGCTTAGCTCACTACACTTACCAAGTAACTTGCCGCACACAACTGTTAACGTGGTAAGTGACAAAATTATATAAAGAAGGACTTCCCTCATTACGTTCAATTATCTTTGATATCTCTGACTACGAAGATAATGTATTAGTGAGGGGTACACACAAGGGGGAGGGCGTGAGACACCAGACCTGGGATTGTGAATGAGCACATCCACCATCTGTTAATTTGCTGTTCCATTGCCTAAGAGAGGAAAAGGATTCCCTTTTCCTCTCTTAGGCTGTGGTAGGCATGACTGCTGCTCCATCCTCAGGATACTATATATATATATTGTGGCATCCCGCCCCTGAAGCCTCAGCCTGAACGGTCCCGTGGGACCGTGAAGGACGGGGTGTACCACCCCCACCCACCAGCCGGCGACGGAGAGCACCGGGTCCTTCCCCCCAATCAGGGTGATTGGGGGACACCTGGCCGAAAACAGGGGAGCCATCTTCAGTGGAGGTCCAGACCAAGAGCACGACAGAGGCAGAGACACGCATGGACTGCAGAGGCGTGAGGCTCACGGAGACCCACGCGCACCCTTATCCTGTCTTTGATACTTGCAATAAACGCCGAAGTCGGCTTAAACCAACCGTTGCCACGTGCTTTCCTGATTCACGGCTCATTCTCCAAGCCGGATACCACATATGGTGGAGAATGCAGGCAATCTGAGCGTTCCCACTACTACTACCCCACCATGCAGAACCCGGACGGAGCCGCGGCGTTGGCTGCCCAACAACACCAGCGGGAGACCACCGAGAGCCTCGCCCTGCTCCGCGAGGCTGTGCTGCGGCTGAATCAGCACGCCGTCCACGCTGCGCCGACCGCCGCCCCGACCAGCCGCCTCACTAAGCTGGGACCGGAGGACGATGTGGAGGCTTACCTCGAGGTATTCGAGCGGACCGCACCGAGGGAAGCCTGGCCAGAGGAGCAGTGGGCGCACATAATAGCGCCGTTCCTCACCGGACCCGCCCAGCAGGCGAGCCAGGACCTGCCGGCGGACGTCGCCCGCCAGTACCCGGCGCTCAAACAGGCCATACTGGCCTATTACGGGCACAACCTCGCGGCGCGCGCACAGCGCGCGCAGGATTGGCGGTTTGACGCGCAGGGAGCTGTGCGCACACAGATCGCGCAGCACAGCCGGCTGGTGAAGCGGTGGCTGACAACGGGAGAGGGACCCAACCCGGTCGACCGGGTGATTATCGACCACACCCTACGGCGACTCCCGCCGGACGCCCGCCGCGTGCTGGCCCACCATCATCCTGCCACCGTGGACGACCTGGTCCTACAGCTGGAGAACTGGCAGGTGGCCCAGCTCCTGAACGTTAGACCCGCCCCAGCCCCCCGGCGCGCCGAGCCCCGCCAAGACCCAAGGGGACCCCCTGTCAGGACCCCGGCTCCCGGCTCCACCCCACCGAGCACAGTACCGGTGAACCAGGAGGTGCGGCGCTGCTTCGGGTGCGGCCAGCCCGGCCACATCGCTCGCTATTGCCCGAGGGGACGGGATGTATCGATGCCGTCAGCATACGCAGATCCGGGGGTGGATCACACCTGCATGTTGGCGACCTGGGGTCATGAACCGGGAGACGCAGGCCCTCTTGGACACTGGCAGTGCGGTTACTCTCCTTCGCCCCGACCTGGCGGGGGGGAAGGCGGGGGAACCAATGGAGGTGGCCTGCGTTCACGGGGACACCCGGACCTACCCCACGTGCCACGTGGTTGTCCGCACCCCAAACGGGGTGTTCACAATCAGGGCGGGGATTGTCCCCCACCTACCGGTCCCCGTGCTGATCGGGAGGGACTGCCCGATCTTCCACCGGCTGTGGGACCCGACGTGGGGGGCGCGGGGGGTTCGGCAGGCCTTCGGGGCCACCCGGCGTCCATCATCCCCGGGGGAGCTGACGGCGGAGGACAAGGAATCAGAGGGGAACGGTCCTTCCCCACCGGGGACCCCGGGGCACACAGCGAGAGGTCCCGTCCGGAGCGAGACACCGGAACCTACCCCCGACACCACGGAGACCCTCACAGCCTCCGAGCAGCCAGACCCGCCGGGAGACCCGGAGAGCTCCCCCCTCACGGAGTTCTCGGACTTCTTACCCGGGGGGGGGGAAGGCTCGTCCCGACCCAGCCAGTTCGCCACCGCTCAGCTCCAGGATGAGGCCCTCAAGCACGCCTGGAGCCACGTCCTGGTTCATGACGGGCAGGCCCGAGACTCGGTGAGTCACACACCACACCCGTACTTCAGCACCAGGGGGGGTCTGTTGTATCGAGTAGCCTCCGGGGAGGGGGGAGTGAGGGAACAGCTAGTGGTGCCCCGTCCCTACGTCAGTAAAGTGCTTTTTATGGCCCACACCCACCTCCTGGGGGCCCACCTGGGCATGGACAAGACCCGGGAGCGGGTCCTAGCCAGGTTCTATTGGCCGGGGGTTAAGCGGGATGTTGAGCGCCACTGCCAGGGGTGCCCCGAGTGCCAGCGGGTAGCCCCCCGGGCCACCGCTAGACACCCCCTCATTCCCATGCCCATCATCGAGACCCCCTTCGAGCGTTTGGCATTAGACATCGTGGGCCCCCTTCCCAAGACCAGCCGGGGCCACCGTTACATTTTGGTGCTAGTCGACTACGCCACCCGGTACCCCGAGGCCCTTCCCCTACGCGCCGCCACCGCCAAGGCCGTCGCCCGTGAACTTATGCTCCTCTTCAGCCGGGTGGGGATAGCAAAGGAGGTGCTCACCGATCAGGGGTCGTGCTTCATGTCGCGGGTGATGAAGAGGGTCCTCAGCCTCCTGCAGGTGAAGCAGCTCCGGACCTCAGTGTACCACCCCCAGACGGACGGCCTGGTTGAGCGATTCAACAAGACCCTTAAGCAGATGCTTAAGAAGGTCATTCAGGCCGACGGGAAGAACTGGGACCAACTACTACCCCACGTACTGTTCGCGGTACGGGAGGTCCCTCAGGCGTCCACCGGGTTCTCCCCCTTCGAGCTGCTGTACGGGCGGAGGCCCCGCGGGATCCTGGACATCGCCAAGGAGGCCTGGGAGAGCCAGCCGTCCCCCCACCGCACCACCGTGGACCACGTGGAGCAGGTGCGTGACCGCATGGCCCGGGTGTGGCCCATCGTCCGGGGGCACCTCCAGCAAGCGCAGCAGGCCCAGGCGAGGGTCTATAATCGAGGAGCCCAGCTGAGGACCTTTCAGCCAGGGGAACTGGTCCTGGTCCTGGTCCCCACGGCGGAGTGCCGGTTCCTGGCCAAGTGGCAGGGACCCTACGAGGTGGTGGAACGCGTGGGCGAGGTGAACTACCGGGTCCGCCAGCCCGGGAGGCGGAAGCCGACACATCTAAGAAGCAGGTAAAGGCGTTCTTGGGGCTGGTGGGCTACTATCAGCGCTTCATTCCCGGGTACGCCACGCTGGCCAGCCCCATGAACGACCTAACCCGTAAGGCCTTGCCGGATCGGGTCACCTGGTCAGAGGCGGCGGACCGGGCGTTCAAGACGCTCCGGGAGGCCCTGTGCTCAGAACCGGTACTAATCACACCTGACTTTAACCTCCCTGTGATTGTCCACACAGACGCCTCGGAGGTGGGACTCGGGGGGGTCTTGTCCCAGGTCCGGGCCGGAGAGGAGCACCCGATAACCTACGTCAGCCGGAAGCTCCTCAATGAGCGCAACTATTCCACCGTGGAGAAGGAGGCCCTGGCCATTAAATGGTGCCTGGAGAAGTTGCGCTACTACCTCCTGGGGAGGGAGTTCACCCTAGTCACCGACCACGCCCCCCTGAAGTGGATGGCGGGGGCCAAGAATACAAACGCCCGGGTGACACGGTGGTTCCTGGCTCTCCAGGATTTCCGGTTCCGGGTGGACCACCGACCGGGCCGCGAGCATGCCAACGCCGACGCCCTGTCACGCCGGGATGCCTGTCTGGGTGGGTTCCCCAGAGACCAGGGGCTTGAGCAAACGGGGGGGGAGTGTGGCATCCCGCCCCTGAAGCCTCGGCCTGAACGGTCCCGTGGGACCGTGAAGGACGGGGTGTACCACCCCCACCCACCAGCCGGCGACGGAGAGCACCGGGTCCTTCCCCCCAATCAGGGTGATTGGGGGACACCTGGCCGAAAACAGGGGAGCCATCTTCAGTGGAGGTCCAGACCAAGAGCACGACAGAGGCAGAGACACGCATGGACTGCAGAGGCGTGAGGCTCACGGAGACCCACGCGCACCCTTATCCTGTCTTTGATACTTGCAATAAACGCCGAAGTCGGCTTAAACTAACCGTTGCCACGTGCTTTCCTGATTCACGGCTCATTCTCCAAGCCGGATACCACAATATACATATATATATATATAGAATAACGGCTAATATCCCTGTATTTTGAATACAGGTATAGCAGATGTCCCATGTCTGTAAACTATCAGCTTCGGCCCTTAAAATCCAATATGGGTCAGGCTCTAGAGTTGAGTTGTGCAGGGTCCAGCTATGGTACCAGATACAGATACTACACCCCAGGGAAAACCTACTCAGAATAATGTGTGGTAGTCGAGACAACACCGGATATTCACCTGACTCAGAGTTTAAACTGTTACCTCAATGCCATTTAAGATTGCTAATTTGGGGGAGAACTGATAAGACCAAATAAAACTTAAAGATACGCCATGGTCTCTATGTCTGCAACACCATAGGTAACGAGCACCTCTAAACCTTGAAAAATGTAAAGCATTCATGTTAAGTTTTATTCTCAATTTAGGATTCTGATTTATAATTTATGATACACTAATTGAAGAAGTTTACATATATGTTCATTTGAAACCTGTGTCTTCCTACTATTAAGATCATCAGGTGTCCCTGAACAAGTGACTTTAGTCGACTATGCTAAGAATCAATGGCGGAGACCATGGATGCAAGAACTGGCGTAAAGAACCACATGGCTATTCAACACGTAAGGGATAATGCTTATTACACGGCTATTTGCCAAAACAAAAAAAGAACTTCAGACAGTGTCTTTTTTTTTTACATTTATTTGTTACCATTTGTAGTGTTGATCAGCAGAGAAATAGTTACCAGACTACTTGCGGAGTGATATGAAAGACATGAATCAGAGGCAAAAAATCCACTTTCCTTTACAGCAGTCAATCATGCTTAGCAACGGTCAATTATGCAAAAATAATTGACCGCTGAACATTGAGAAAGCCCATTCAATGAACGGAGCATTCTACAGCATAAAGAAGAGCCCTGTAATAAGGAAGTGAAATGAGGCCTTCAGAATGCAATGGTAATGGTTCTCAAGTAGTAATCTAGCTTTATGAAGTATTAGGTTATATTAGCTCTAGAAGTCTCATGGTCCCTTAGTTCCCTCCACGAACAGAGATCGAAACAAGAGCTTTGAGATTGTTTAGGTGGAATCCAATTGCCAAATGGAAGTTGTTTCTAATCTTTTGGAATAGTGTTAGATCCATTAACATTATAATAACTAGAAACAAAAATATACTTAGTAGGAGGACTTCTACCAAAACCATACAATGTGTATTATTGATTTAGCGTTATTAATAAAGGGCTAATATGTAGAACATCAATTCAAAGGCTTAAAGTCGCACTGTGTACGATTGAGCCCCTCCCAGTTAGGAGGCGGGAGTCCTTCCACATATCCCCAATTCAATAATATCGTTCTGTCCAGTCTAACTGGCTGGACAACGGTGGGACGGGACCTAGCCTAGCTGGGTGGGTGGCGTTAGTGGGAGGGGTTATGGCTTTCATCCATATCACATCTACACACTTGCATCATTACAGGAGTGAGGTTAGGAGAGGGTAAGGCTTGAGAATTAACAACTAATGAATATTTTGCATTGTAAGCTGAATCTTTTAAATTATTATGGGCCCTATCCCACTCTGACGCACCTGCAGTACAATTCAGATGTGTGAGTCTCTCAAATTCAATACAAACATGCTAACAATTTTAATTAAAAATAATGGGTTCTATGTAAATGCCTAGGCCTCCTCACCTTTCTTTATTAATCTCATTATCATACTGCCATTGTAAAGTTTTCTAAAGTTCCTAGAAACGCTTAAATACAAATAATTATAATTATTATATTCATTCGCAAAATTATAATAGCTTGTATAGCACACTGTATAAATAAACATGGTACTCAAGTGCGTGATTATTGAATACAGCATGAGGTGTGTGTGTGTGTGTATGTGTGTGTGTGTGTTTGTGTGTGTCAACGGGGTCAGTATGTCCAGACTCCAGACATATTACCACTTGACCACGCAGAGCAAGAGAGCAGACTGTGAATCTAATGCCTTTCTCAGGAGGAAAACTCAGTTCTCCTCCTGGGAAACGCAGTTTGAGGAGTAGATAGAAACTAGAACAACCACAGGAAACAGACAGGAAATAAAAGTGTAATACACAGAATGAGGGATGATAAAGAAGGCTGAATCGAAAGGCTAGGGACACAAAGGACATCAAAAGAGATGAAGAAAGTATTGAACACTCGACACTCGCACACACAGTGTGTGTCTGTGTGTGCTTGTTTTCAAAAGCCTACTGCCAACAACAGATTATTTGGGTTATTGTGCCATGATGGTCTTCTGAGCAATGAAACACACTGTTCTTCTCGATCCAAGAATATTTAGTTTTCCCTTAATCTAACTGATGTGAACTATATCATAAAGAAGGATGTTTGGATCTGATATCCTATTTACTACTTCATTTAGCTGACGCTTGTAGGCCTATTATTAAGTGACTTACAGTGAATTCAGAAACATTTCATTGAGGAGCCAGTAGGGGCCAGTGCATCTTAATCCAGGATACCTAGAGGGTAGACTTTGTGTTTTGCGAGTTTGAACCAAGAACCTTGCGGCTGAGACTCAAACACATTTACCATTTTTTCACCATCTTGTATGGGGCTATGGTCCGATATGGTACCTCAACTACATGAAGAAATAATCAGCGTGACCCAAACATATCAATGTCCTGAAACACCTTTGGAGAGAGCTAGATCCGGGAGGCATCTAATGAAAATAGAAAAGGCATCCAAAGAAGAAAAATATGAAAATAGACCTGCACATACACATCTACACAATGTCACCACTGCTAACCTCTGCATGCCTGCAGGATTATGAGTCATATCATGGTATGTTTGAAGTAGCATATGACATAACAGATGCGTGCCTTCCAGCGATGCACAGTGACAGGATGGAAGACCTAGCATGAGGCCGTTCACTGGGAAAATAATAAGGTAGGCAACGTGGGAGTTGGATGAGCTCGTGATGTTTCTTTAATAGGAAACTGATCCAGACATGATATTATGATGAGGCTGCCCTGGTGTGGCAGGTCAAAATTATGGGAGGAAACTTGAAGTAATAAGAGAGGTTAAATCCGCAACCCAGGTCCATTGCTGCAGTTTTGGGCTGAATATAACTAAAAGCCGTGTCTACAATTGATTTATGTAGAAAAATGTGTTGTTGTCTACAGTTTGGTATAATATTAACTTCCAATTTGGAGCATCACTGCCAATTAGTTTTTTACACTTACATTTGAGAGACGTTTTTATCCAAAGCGATTCACAAGTGAGGCTGAGAACAATCAAGGCAACAAACTTAAAAAAAGAGTTAAAAAAAATAGTTAAAGGGCTGTACCACCTACTTAAAAAAAATAAAAGTTCTTGCTAAATTCCAATAATCTATTTATGAATATAAAAGTATATAATATATAAAATACAATATAATATATAAAGTTCAACCACATTAAAAACAGCTCAACAAATTGTGCTTTAAAAAAACAAAAAAACAATTGCAAAATAAACAATACCCACTGCGCAATGTGTCGTCGGAGTGACGTCTTTTCTTTGTCATTATTGGGCGGCGAATTTCGGTCCACTGAAGGGGTTGTTTTGTAATGCTGACGTCCGTGGGACCTGTGTAAGGGCTATTTATAGTCCAAATGTGGTCGTTTGTTGATGTCTTTCTTATACTACTTTTACTAACATTCATATTTATGCTTACTTTTTTTTATTTATATTGTAATGACCTCGCCG
The DNA here is from genome assembly GCF_949987615.1 of Pollachius pollachius. NCBI lineage: Eukaryota > Metazoa > Chordata > Actinopteri > Gadiformes > Gadidae > Pollachius > Pollachius pollachius. Next base: position 6,486,335 of record NC_136951.1, on the reverse strand, counting down.
GTGACATAACGGTGTCCAGTCATAAGTACTTGAAGGAACTTTAATGTTACAAACCAGGTCACTGAAACCCGTAACCAATGGCAAAAATCCAACAACCGGTTACCCGGGCAACCCCCCAACCCCCAACCTGGTCCCTTCAACGTGCAAGCCCCCACCCTCCTGTTCTCCCAAGCCCCTCCCCCAGCTGACCTGATGATTCGCCCCCCACACTGATTGACAAGTAGAACATTCCCATGCATGCACATAAAAAACTGGCATAACGGACAACGAAATACAATGCAACACATAATACACAAACTATTTAAATGTCCCAGGGTCGCTACATTGCCTCCCCCCTTCAAAGTTCCTCGTCCTCGAGGGAACAAACAAAGTCCCGGAAGCGACCCGGCGCTCTCCCCTCCCTACGAGGCCGTGTTGGGGCTACGGGAGGCTGGAGAGAAGCGCCTAGGGGCAAGAGGGGCCCACGAGTGTCAGGCCAGTGGGTGGGCAGGGGGAAAGGGAGGGGCGGGGCTGGGGGCCAAGTTGCTGACTGTGGTGATCGACAGGGAGGGGAGACAAGGATAGGGTTAGGTGGGGACCCAGGGCCAGAACACTGAGGTGTGCGTGTCCGGGGCCCATTCGCACCGGTGCAGGGAGCTGCAGGGCTCGCTGGAGCAGGTTGAGGGGTGGCAGTGCCTCGATAAGGGGCCAACCTGTCTCTGTGGAGGGCCACCCTCCTTTCCCAAGGTGGTAGCTGGACCCTGTACACCACCTCCCCCATTTTCTCCAGGACCCTGCATGGCCCGATCCACTCGCTATCAAGATTCGGGCATCTTCCCTTATTTCTTTGCGGGCTGTAGGTCCAGACCAGCTCCCCAGCCTTAAAGTGCCTGCCACGAGAACGCACATCATAGTTCCTTTTCTGCCTCACCCCTGGCGACAGAGTGAGCCGGCTCCAGGTGGTCCTGGAGTCTCCTAGCATACTCTGGGCCGGGAGGAACAGGGGGAGAATCGGGCGACCGGCCAAACGCCAGGTCAGCTGGGGTGCGAAGCTTCCCGCCCACATCAGCAGAGCAGGCGTGCAGGAAGTCGACTCCTGGACAGCTGACCTGTATGCCATGAGCACCAGAGGCAGATGAGTGTCCCAGTCCCGCTTGGACACTCAGTCGAGACAATGGCCAGCTGCTGCTCCATACAGCGATGAAATCGCTCCACCAAGCCGTCACTCTGTGGGTGCAGGGGGGTAGTACGGGTCTTCTGCATGTCCAGCCTGCTACATAAAGCCGCAAAGACACGGGATTCAAAATTTCTCCCCTGGTCACTGTGGATGGACTCCGCTGCACCAAAACGGCTAATCATCCCCCCGACTAAAGCGTCCACTATGGTCTCTGCCCCCTGGTCAGGCAGAACATACACCTCCGGCCACTTGGTAAAATAGTCCATGGCCGTGAGGAAATACTTCCCTCTCTGTGCAGGGTAGTGGGCCCACCACATCCACCCCAACACTCTCCATATGGAACCCCACAGGGAACTGCTGTAACTGGGCATGGGACCTTTCAGCGGGGCCTTTGCGGGCTGTGCAGCCATCACAGCGGCGACAGAAGTCCTCGACGTCCCTCTTGTGCTGCCCCCAGTAGAAGCCAAGGCGGCGGCGACGCAGGGTCTTTGTCCCCCCAAAGTTCCCCGAGCCCACAGCACCATGGAACGCTTGAAGCACTTACCAACGCAGAGAGTGAGGCACCACCACCTGCCACCTCACCTTTCCGGTGGCGGGTTCCTTCCAGGCCCGCTGAAGCACGCCATCCCACAGCCGCAGGGCCTCAAGCCCACAGCCCCTTGGTGACAGGGGAGAGAACAGACACTTCTTCCCATGGGGGCCGCCGCTGTAGGTCCAACCACTGGAGCACTGGTCGAAGGTCTGCGTCCTCCTCCTGCTGCCGTCTCCATCCTGCAGTGTCGACCTCCCGGAGCTCACAGCAGACTGGGGACGCCACCTCCACTGCAGAACATCCCTCCTCCTGGCTGCACAGCTCCTTCTCACGGCTCTCCCTCCTTTCACAGTAGCAGCAGCCATCCTGACTGCAGGGGCGTCGGGAGAGAGTGTCGGCATTAGCATGGCGTGCCCCTGCCCTGTGCACCACAGTTAAGCTGTAGGACTGCAGCTCCTCGATCCACCGTGCGACCTGCCCTTCTGGCTCCTTGAAAGACATGAGCCACTGGAGCGCTGATTGGTCAGTCCTTACAGTGAAGCGCAGGCCACGGAGGTAATATTTGAAGTGGCGTACGGCTCTAACAATGGCCAGCAGCTCGCGATGAGTGACGCAGTTGCGGCGTTCAGCTTTGTTAAATGTCCTGCTGTAATACGCCACCACCCGATCCCCTTCCGGCCCCTCCTGTGCCAGCACAGCGCCATTGCCAATGTTACTAGCGTCCGTGTCCAGGATGAAGGGCAGGGCAGGGTCAGGAGGGGAGAGCACCAGGGCTTTGGTGAGAGCTCCCTTGAGTGTCTCGAAGGCAGACTGGCAATCCTCTGCCCACACAAACTCCCTGTCATTATGTAGCAGGCAGAACAGGGGAGCGGCCACACAGGAGAAGCCCCTCACAAACTGCTGTAGTAAGACGCCAGTCCGAGGAAGCTTTTTAGCTGTCTGGTACCAGTGGGGGTGGGCCAGCCCTTGACAGCTTGCACTTTGTCCTCCATGGTGCTAATGCCTTCTCCCCCCACCTTGCGTCCAAGGAAAGTTACCTCTCTCCTCAGGAAATGGCACTTATCAGGATGGAGCTTCAAGCACGCTGCAGCTACTCTCTCCAGGACCTGACGCAGCGAGGCAAGTGCTGTCTTGAAGGAGCCCCCGTGTGCCAGTATATCATCCAGGTAGACGATACACTGCTGCCGGGGGATGCGAGCACACTGTCCATCAGCCTCTCGGAGGTCGCAGGTGCATTGCAGAGGCCAAAAGGGAGGACCCGAAACTGCCACAATCCTCTGCTAGTGCAGAATGCAGTCTTGGGTCTGGCATCAGGGGCGAGAGGGCACTGGAAGTAGCCAGAGCGGAGATCGAGTGAGGAGAACCAGGATGACCCAGCTACGACATCTAAGGCCTCATCAATGCGCGGGATGGGGTAAGAGTCCTTCCTTGTTACTGCGTAAAGTGGCCTGTAGTTGACACAGAATCTCCACTTACCCCCCTTCTTAGGCACCATCACCATGGCTGCTGCCCAGGGACTATCTGAGGGCTCTATGAGGCCCGCCTGCTGCATCTCCCACAGCGCCTGGTCCACAGCCTTCTGGCGGGCCACGGGCAGGCGACGCGGGTGCATTCTGATGGGCCTGGCATCCCCAGTGTTGATTTCATGCTGCACCAGGTGCGTCTGACCCACATCGCTCTCATTCAAGGCAAAGCTGTCCTTAAACTCCGGCAGTAGTCGCCACAGCTACTCCTGCTGTTGAGGGTCTAGTCCATCACAGTGCCCCTGCCAAATTGCCCGCACAGTAGACAGCACAGTCTCCTCACCTGTCTGGGGAAGCTGGGCAGGGCAGGGCAAGGGGCCCAAGCTCATGGAGCGGGGTGCCGGGGTGGCAAGGGAGTAGTCTGCAGGGGTCGCAACATTGACACGAGGGGATGTGAGGGAGGGGGAAGGGTTCCGGAAGGAGGACTGGGTCAATGGACAGAGATCGGGAAGCCAGGGTGGTAGGAAGGTCTTTGCAACTGGGTGAAGGGGGCCGGAGACGTGTGAATGGTCTATCTGAGCTGTTGTCGGTGGGGGCCGGATGTAGGAGGTGTTTGGCGGGCCATATAGACAGTGGGTCCTCCTTGGAAGCCAATCGCCCCCCTCTCCAGGTCCAGCTGGCAGCCTGTGCACTGCAGGAAATCCAGCCCTAGGATACAGGGGTCCTGCACAGCTGCTACCCACACTGGTCGGAGGACAGTCTTTCCCCCCACGCAGATGGACAACAACCCCTTCCCTTTCATGGGAGCCCTCTCCCCCGTGACTGTGCGGAGCTGCACAGTTGTAGGTTGGAGTACTGTCCAGTTTGGCAAAATGTCTGGCCTCACCAGGGTCACTGTAGAACCTGTATCAACTAAAGCCAAACAGGCCACCCCCTTAACAGTGACAGGACCATGACAAAAGTCCCCCGCCCAGGTCCGCCCCAACACGACAACAGGCTCCAGGACACCGTCGTCTGCCATTGGGGGGGGGGGTTGGAGCCCCGCCCCCCCGGCTGCGATGGTGGGCTCCTCCAGACAATGACGGCGGGGGTACGGGGGCAGGGCCTCACGTCTCCCCAATTACGCGGACCCTGAATTGTTTCCCTGGGCTCTCACAGCTTTAGGGCACTCTCTAACAAGGTGGCCAGGCTGCTCGCAGCCCCAACAGACCCTCTGCCCTCGACGAGACGGGGAGCGGTGGTCCGCCTGCATAGAGACAGCGTGGACGAGTTCAGTGAGCTCGTCCACCCAGGCTGGCTTCTGTGAGTCCTCACTCCTCTCCCTTGCCAACCTCACCATCGGCTGAGGAGCAGGATGACTGTCGATTGCTCCAGCCCATACCAGCTCCCTCTCTATGGCCATCTCCAGGCCCTCTTGCAAAGTCTGCGGGTGGGCTAGCTGGGTATGCGCGCGTAGTTCTGTAGGGGAAAGGGCCTGGAGAAACTGATCCCGAGCGAGTTCGCTCTGCACGGCTGGCGGCATGTGGGCGTATGCTCGCCGAGACAGGCTCTCGATATCGTTGGCCAGGGCCTGCAGCGTCTCCCCCGGCTTCCTGCGCCTATTACAGAGTTCTGAGCGCATTAGCCCCGGCTTAACAGACAGTCCAAAACGCCTCCTTAGTGCCCCCACTAGGGCAACATAGTCCCTCCTGTCCTCTGGGCTAAGCAGCAACAAATATGACAATGCGTTGTCCGCCAGACACATCGCAAGCTGCAGCGCTCTGACCTTCACTGACCATCCGGCAGCATTGGCATGGAAATTGCACGTGGAAAGCTACCCAGTCAGCCTTACCGGTGTATCTAGGCGTCTTGATGGACACCGGGCTCGATGTGAGAAAGGCGCGCCATGTCTGTCGCCGTCTTGTGGCGGCCACGGGCAGTCGGCGCAGCGAACTATGTGGGAAAAAACTTTTGTGGCCGGTTCCCGTTGGGGTCTTCCCCTCACCAGAGACTCGGAAGCTACTCCACACGCCCCCTCGCCGTAGTCGTCCATCTCTATCTTCACCTGACAGTCCGCAGGGAGCATTATTGTTGTTGAGAAAAAGCGACAACAAAAACAGAGCTAACGGCGATAGCAACTTCAGCCGACTCGCCGAGCAGGACCGAGAAAGAAATAAAAATTGTAAAAAGCTTTCACTTCTGACACCAATGTAATGACCTCGCCGGTGACATAACGATGTCCAGTCATAAGTACTTGAAGGAACTTTAATGTTACAAACCAGGTCACTGAAACCCGTAACCAACGGCAAAAATCCACACCGACAACAACCGGTTACCCGGGCAACCCCCCAACTCCCAACCCGGCCCCTTCAACATGCAAGCCCCCACCCTCCTGCTCTCCCAAGCCCCTCCCCCAGCTGACCTGATGATTCGCCCCCTACACCGATTGGCAAGTAGAACATTCCCATGCATGCACATAGAACAACTGGCATAATGGACAACGAAATACAATGCAACACATAATACACAAACTCTTTAAATGTCCCAGGGTCGCTACAATATGTTTATGGTTGCTGCCGTCGGAAAAAGAGAAACAGCGATTTATTTAATTGCAGCGTCTGAGAAATGAAATGGACCAATCAGTGGCTCAGTCGCATGCTTTTGACCCATCCGTGGGACGATGAACACATCAACACATGTGGACTCCACCCGTCGGGATTCAACTGGCCTCCGGTTACTGGTCCAACTCCTTAACCAGTAGGCCACATGCCAGTGCACACATACAAACACACAGTCGCACAAAGTCGCACACAGACACAAATACAGACACAAACAAAGAAGACATGCCTAGTCCAATTATTTACTGAACTTTTACCACAAACTGCATTTCAAAATAAATTAAAATAAAGTAATTCAGTTACTTACTCAGTTACTTTTTGGAACAAGTAGTGAGTAACTACAACTAATTACTTTTTCAAAGTAACGTTCCCAACACTGACGTTTGCACACACGTACCCCTGCAGTCCATTTTCTTTCATCAACTCAATCCAGACAAAATATGAACATACTGAACACATGGAAGCACTGCTGTCTTATCAATGGGATACTTCTAACACCTTGTTTACTTTGGGACAGAGAGTAGATGCCTCTTGTCATATTAATTTAAATTTTCTTCCAAAGTGACTTACCAGTGAGGCTGAGAATTAACTTTCAGTGGTGCAAAACCTAGTTTCTAAAAGAAAATTTGACAGATGCAGAAAAGTGATAGAAAAGAAAACCTGTTGTATTCTTTCAATCACGATGAATATATTTTGTTGGCAATCCAAACCAAAGCCTGGTGTTGTGAATAAAGAGCATCAACATCTACCTTCAAACTTAAAGTACTCTGAGACTAGCATAAAGTCTAGTCTTTATGTGTCATCAAGTGTATTATTGGCCAACTTAAAAGATTTTGTTGATTTAGACCTTGTGTGCAGAACTTATCTAAACTACACACTGCACATCAACAAAGGCATTGTCGGATGTACCTTGAATTTGAATAAGGGCCCAGAGCTCCTTCCAGCTAATACGATTTCAAAAGGTGTTGTGCAACGGAGCAGAAATGCTGGTGCAAGTTTAGGTTCAATAACTTCCCATTTTGTTATTGACAGTGGACGCTTTATGACGGCCCTCCGAAAACAACTGTGTTCTTTAAAGCCAGCTTGCCGACCTACTTCAAGGACTTGATCCTCGTCTTCTCTTAGACAGTATAACTCTTAAGATGCCTATGACACAAGAGCGATTGATCTGAAAAACACTGAAGATCTATTATATTTTTTTTATAGCCAACCCCATCACCGCAACCCATTGATCACAGAGGTAAACTCCTCTTTACAAGCTGACAAGTATTATATTTCACCCTCATCTGACCTCTCGTGGAGACTGCCCTTGTCTCAGGGTTACTGGCCAGGTTGCAGTTGGAGATCATGTACTCCAAACCTCCAATCTCCACGTCAGGTCAATAGACAGAGAGCTGTATGGTGGCAAACCTGAGTATCATTTAAAACAGTTGTCAGATTGCTGGTTGTATCCCCAGTGCAGGACGGCCACAATGAACAACAAATATATTGTCTGTTTATAAGTGTCTGTATCATTTGTATTTGATTTGTTTGTTTATAGACTGAAAATGAATACTGGAATACTGTAGTGATATCCCTAGTTTCTTATTTTAATGCGCTAAATATGTGGTGGCTCCTAAAACAAAATAGGTATGTCATAGCATGAAAAGTTTGAGCGCCCATGACTGATCTTAGACACATCCATCACATTACATGGAGACGATAAGCCATCGTCTGAAAGATAGAGACCATGGAGGCCAAAGATCTATGGTGGTCAGAGATACAAACGAGCAGCTGAAGGGGACAGCCTTGTGGTTATCCGAAAGCTTTTGGGTTCCAGCCCCAAAGTCTTAAGCCTACATGGAGGAAGCCTTCAGAAACATGGCCAAATAGTGCCTGCTCATTAATGATGCATTTATAAAAAGTTGATTTGGAGGAAAGCTTCCATTAATAAGATAGATGACTTATTGGAAAAAAGAAAAAAAAAACATTTATCCTCGATGCTTCTCGGGCTAAACCCTTTCATTTGGCATTGACGCCCCGAAGAATCCTCCTTCTTACTGCAACTCCTGCAAATCCCCGTTGGTCTGTGCAGGGCACCATTGAATGCAATGGTTTTAGTTTGACCTCTGGAGCTGGGGAGATGTTAGGCCCCTTGGGAGGTGATTCGTCCCGTCTGCTCTCTGTCCCCTGTGGCTTCCAGGGAAATGTCAGGTAGGACCCCCCTCTTGTTTAATCTCCACACGCTCCATCTTGACCAACTGTGATGAGTCGTGAACTGGAATGAATGGATCATTGTTTTATTTTCCCGCCGGGCAGGATATTAAACCTGTCGGTAACCAGCTGTGGTTTATAGCGGGCAGTTTGAATCCCCCAATGGTGCATCTATCGTATTCACTGATTATTCTATTGGTGTTTAGAAGAATCCAAAGAGTTAAGATGGCGCCCGATTGTGCAGGATCCGGCTGTGGGGGGTTCAGCTAGACTGAAGGACGAGAGCACACAACACATATTGTGTCCCCTCGACACATTTTGAATGGATGTGCATTTCTTCTGTGATTACTTTTAAATTCTTCCATGGGCTCACCCCAATTTTGGAGCTCTTAATGCGGCTTTGACCCTCCGCATGTCCCTGGATGTCAGAGCTGAAGAGTGGGGGGGTGGGTGATTGAGCATTTTCCATCAGTGCGGACCTGCTGGAAGGTGGATCAAGGACTCTGGATGGACCTGGAAGGGTTCGGCTACGTTAAAGACCATTGAAGGCCTCCACCTCGCTGTGCTGTCTTTTTTGTTTGTTTGAATACTCAGGAGGTCAATGATTTCCTTTCTAATGTTAAGATTAAAGAGACACTTCTAATAATAATCATAAAATAACATTGATATTGGCAATAAGACAATGTCAACATTATTAATGGTGATTAACATTGATATTTTAATTATTTAATGCCTCATTATTGTGAGGCATTAAAGGAATATCATGTATTTTCTGCTGCTAAGTGTCGCTCAATCAACACAATTATGACATATTTTGATGATGACGTAAACTAGACTTGGAACATTGCTGATGAAAATGTTGGTTACAATAAAGATACTGCCATCCATCAAAACAACTGGGCATGCACCTGATAAACAGCTTATAAGAACCCCTAGCTACTGGTAAGTAAACAAACAACCAAATCTCAGAGGTCTAGTCATTTTGGGATATTTTAATGTTTAAATGTTACAGACTATATATATATATATATATATATATATATATATATATATATATATATATATATATATATATATATATATATATATATGATTAATTCTTTACAGCATGTATAGCAGAGGTTTTAAGGCCTTTATAAAAGTATCTGCTGTGTGAATATGATTGGCTTCCTACTACACAGTACATACTACTAAAGTATTATAGAATTCCATCACTTTTATGAGGCAGATAGCCGGCATATTGCAACCTTTTATTTTGGATGATTCTGTAGTACGTCTGTTGACAATCACAATTCATAGGAACAACAAACAATTCTAAAGTTCAATAGAAACCACGGACTCCAACAGTTAAAAAAAGAAACTGGCATGCCTCAAAATATCCCTCTCTTCTGTCAAAGAGAAATAAGAAAATTGCCATAGCGGTGTCTGAGAGGAAAACCTTTGAGTTGTGAATGTGGACTTCACTACACTTTTATTAAGAAAGAAAAAAGGTATTTTGATAGGCACAGGACGCTCAGTAAATGGATGTGAGCAGGACGGCGATAGAGAAAAGTGCGTGGGCTGACAGTTCCTGGACGTCGATCAAGCCCGGCACAGTGGAGACGGAATGGATTTTTTGTGCCCGTTTTTCGCCGAGAAGAGGTGTTAGAAAACATTGCTTTGTTCTCTTGGTATCAAACAAAAACTAAAAGCGGAATCTGATCATCCGGCCTGCAGGAACGTGATTTGTGGTGCTTGGACACAGGAGTCCAGCCTGTGCTTGGAGGGTACATAGGTAAAAGCATTGTGGATGAATGTGTTGCCTCAGGATTCAGGGGCTCCCCTCAAGGGGGTGCGACTGCTGGACATCCAGAGGAGGGAAAGTGTTTCCTAAAAGGAAGGCTTCAGGGGGTCTGACCAGGGGGTATCACTGAAGTGTATTTCAAAATGTAAATGCAAGGAATAGAACAGAACAAAGACAGTTAAGGTATACAATGGGGTATGCCAGCGTTTCTTCCATATGTCGGGACCATAAATAGGATTCAATCACAGATGGAACACAGCTTGTCAATGCACTGAAGACTCAAATATTCTGTATTAGGGATTCTTTCATTTGTGTTAGTTTGCGTCCCAGTTACATACTGAAGTTGTCAGAGAATCCCTGGTGTACATATGGTGCATAATAAAAACCAATGCACGGAATATATTGCAGATCCTACAGATTATGATACAGATATAATACAAAAGGAAGAAAGGGTGTCAAGTATTTTCCCTTCAGTATTGAAGCACTTCTCTCCTTCGTCTCTTTCTATCCTCTTTCAGACTCTTTTATAACAGTTTAAGTCTTCACTTCCCCTAATTGGATACTGATTGATTAGAAGTAAACCTTTTAGTTATTTTAGCATGAAACCCCATAAATAGTAAGAGGGGGTTGAGGGAAACTGCAACCTTTTCTTGGATCTGAATGGACTTCTTTCGTCCCTCCTTTGTTCTGGGAATGAAAGGAAGCACATAATTTTAACCTTGAGAAAACTTTAGTTAGAGAAACTGTTGGTTATCGATTGCTTGGAAGAATCAAATCAGGGGGCAGGACAGTGTAGTCTCCAGGGCAGTGGAGTCAAACCTTTTTTGGCCAAGCAGTGACCCAATGATTTATGGGTCCTTTTTTCTTGCGATCCTGACTTCTACTTACATATTCCTGCCTCTGCTGACCCACCCATTGTTTCAATCAACAATGCAATCATCATTTACCTGTAATATCTACAAGTCCCAGAGAAGTATTTAGGACTAGTAAGCTTGTGGCTTTGGAGCACTAGTTTGTATATCAGGGACCTTTGACGTTCAAAGTTTTTCACGAATAATGAATTAACCATCAATTATATGTCAGCAATCTCCCGTGTGGCCAACTTAACCTGAGGCCCAAGTGAATCCAACCCTAAAGACTAGAAACTCAGGTACCAAGTCTGATCCCCGACGTCCACAACTACCCGTAGGCACCCCTAGCCCCTACCTTCTCCTTAATATCATCTGAATTTGCTTTGGATGTCAGCCCAATGGTTAAATAAAAAGAGTTAACCATTTACACCATGTACAAATGGTTTCAGGTTAAGAATAGCACTGTAGAACTGTGACAACCCACAGGTGTTGAAGGGGTATTGCCTTCTGTAAAATAAAATGATAATGACTTTTTTTTTTGCCTCCTCCACATACATGCGTAGGCACACCATAGCGGTGGACCGAGCAATCCATGGTGAGTGCCACATATTGTATTGTCATAAATGGCAATACATCTTGCTGGCTTTTTACCATGCAGATCAGTTTTATGGTTTTTCTACTTATGCTGATGAAGCGCAAAACCTTGCACTGAGAAGGCTTGAGCTACTGGGACTATTAGAGTGCAACAGCCCACTTTCGCTTTCCCCACATGATCCACGTGTGTGTGTGTGTGTGTGTGTGTGTGTGTGTGTGTGTGTGTGTATGTGTGTGACAATGTTTGCTTGTGTGTCTACCTGTGTTACTGAAACGGTGGAAATTTGTTTAAAGTGATTGATGAGACTGAGGCTGTAAATATTTTACTTTCTCAAAAAAGAAAAGAAGGTGAATGAGAGAAAGCGAGAACGGGAGAGAGAGAGTGAGAGAGCAAGAGTATAGAGAAAGGTTGCCTATACTGAATAATATAAATATTGAAACGCGGTATTTAATCAGGGCAGAGTGGACTACTTGTTTGGATGTTAATATGTGCAAGTTGACACACGTTAATGCAAATGCTCAATGTCTGGTCCTTGATTTATGTAGAGTTTTGATTCTCATGCAGAACCACCTGTCTGGCTCCTCTCTGTAATCAATGTTTAGTGAATGCCAGGTACAATTTTTAAACTTAAAAATGTCCAACTATATTCAACGTTGACTTTACGATTTACATTTTTTTCAACAAGGCAAACGTCGGGAGATCACATCCACCACGATGACGGCCTCGACCAGCATTGTGCGATACCGCTAAAAGCTAATCATACTCACACTCATGTCGGCTGTCGGAAACGCCAATCAAAGGTCCCACTTTGGTAGAGTTCTTCAAAGTAGCGATCGACCTCTCGAACCCAACCCCGGTCTGACTCATCAGTCAACCGCTTGCTCTGCTAACACACTTCTAAAACATAAACCTGTGTTGTATAATGGAGGGCCTGTGAATCACTTGGGGACTTAAACGGGGATTAAGTGTTAATAAATAAAAAATAAATTTGATTCGACTGGAGTTGAACATTGCATCGCAAAAAATTTGCACTTCTTTCAGAAAGTAGCTGTAGGAGAGAATAACAATCAAGTATCCAATGTTGTCAAACTCATTTTGATCCTTGCTTATCCTGATGAATCATCAACTTCACCAGTCGCGGAGGTCGGAATTAACAAATTACAACCGCTTATAACATTGAGTTGTTTCCCAAACAATTCAGTTCTGCAAGAACTTTTTGCAACAAATTCCATTTTCCAACTTTAATTCCGTATCATGTTCATAAGCCCGGTTTTGTAGCCGTTGTCTTTGCCTATCCTTCTAGACCGTTCTCGCTTAGCATTTGTAGAAAATCCAAGACAATTTCGTACCATACACATTGTTCCGGTTGAAGCAGAAGCTGTGCCCTTGAGCACCAAGTACGGCTTTTAATTAAAAAGTTCACTGAACTACTGCAGATAATTAATACAGAGACAAGGATTGTAACCTTTAGAAATATCTAAATGCGTCATTTACAAATATATCCTAATTATAACATTACAAATTATATGACAGTCTTTAATTTACTCATTAGTAGTCAATTTAATAAGCCAATTTATACATTTTCCATGCACCTATAGATAGCTCCCTTCCTCTCTACTGCTGAAAGGCTAATGTTAGTTAGCATTTGCACTGTCACTGCAATCTACAGATTTCTCTTTGATCCTCTTCTCAATCCAGGCACAGTCGACCTGATAACTATTTTTTTTATTTCGATACACTCCACATTACCCCTTAACACATACTGTACCACTAATTAACTCAGCATCTCCCGCCACGGCTGCAGCCGAACAAGGCTGATCTATAGCCATCTCCATGACGATCATTCCCCTTTACACATGGGCCCTTTGATGTTGGTGCCTAGGATGTGAAAGCTTTTCCTATGATAATTGTGTGCATCCATTTTCCCTCTGAAGATTCTTGCTAAATGCTGCCTGTCCTCCCAGGTTCCTACTAAGATAATCAAATACTCTGCTCTGAAGAACAGTCTTAATGCATAAACATAAGGCTTTCTAGTTAGAATATATTATGAATAACTTTCGGAAACATATATTTTTCGGGCAATAATAAATACAACTTTTGTTGTTATGTTATTGTGTCTGAGGCGTGAACATAACTTCAATACATTAACTAGAATGAATATTAACACATTTTTTGTTTTTAATTATTGTTCAGAGTGTTACTACAAAAACAAGATTAGTGGTTGTTATTTATTAATAGCAGGAGCATGTTTTTGTTATTTATTAAAAGCATTTAAATATTTATTAGTTTAATATGGTTTAATATATGGTGTCCTATATGGTCCTCCCCAAAGAAACTCTTGTTAAAAGATAGCAATTGATATTCAGTGAATGTTTCAGAAATCCCTTAAACAGCAGTGAATAAAACATCACGTTAATTCAAAATATGTTGCCTACGTAAAAACTAAGACTAACAAAGTAAAAAAAAATAAAAAAGGATTTTCCTTCAAAATGTTTACCGTTATCCAACTTGGTTACACGGTCACTTGGATAGTGACTTTATTATCAGCACATTAGGGAAAAAGTCAACACTATGTTTTATGGAGAGATCATTCCATACAATATTGATTTAATTTAATTTAGTAAAAGATAAACCCAAATTAATCTTGAACTCTCTGGGTTATACCTTCATTGTTGAAGGCACTTCTTCTAAATCTCTTCGGATGAAAACGTCAGCTTAATAAATTTAATGTAAGACGATCTAAGTACAATGGCATTGTGCACCTGGGAGGACACTCACTTGTGGAAAAACTGAAAAAAATTGCAATGAATTATTGGTGGTGAAGTAGAGAGGCCTTACAAGTAAAAGCCCTGCCATATGCATCAATTAATAATACATTAACTAGTTAAGTGGTGGAGCACATATGTGACTGATTGAGGGATTAACTAATTCAATATAATTTGCTGTATTTAATGTATTAATTAAATTAGAGTATGTTTTGGTGAATAATTTTTTAGTTATTATCATAAGGTATGTAAGCTCTGTACAATGTTAATGGTGAAGAGCCAAAAAGTTAAAAAAGAAAACATTTGTTCTTCCACATGATAAACACAGCAACAGAATAAAAGAGAAATACAAAAGAACAAAAACAGTTGACTAGTTTTTATTATTCAATAGCCAATCATCTCATTGTGACAGTGGTACATGTAGGAAGGAGGTAAGATCCACCTTCCTAAGTGAGCCCGAGTGTTGAGTGAAAAGGAGGCGTTGGAGCCATTTAGAGGTCTTTTGTGTTGATTATTTTTAAGTAAATGTATTTTGAGTCTAAGGCTAAAAGTATGAGTTATGAATTATAAAGTGTATGAAATATGAATCTAATTTTCATTCATATGTATATTTATGCATTTTGTAATGATGTGGTGATTATTCCTTTGTGTCACATGGGGAAATAGGTGTGTCACGCTCTACCTGGAGCCTATTGGAGGCCCTCATATAGGGCAGGCTAACTACTATTGTTCAGGTTTGGAAGGCAGGGAGCCAACAGTTTTCTGACCGCATTATTTTGCATTATTGAACACAATATTGGACGCATTATTTGACATATTATTTTACATTGAAAAGTAATTTAATGTACATTACTAAGAACCCGGTCCTCCCGCAAAAAAAGTTACATTGTTTGGAGTTTTTTATGTTTCGTTATTTCCTGGAAAGTCAACCGGAGTTATTGCTCGATAAATTAATCAACACAAAGTTAAATACTCTCTGTGCGTGCTTCCCAAGAAATGTGTGTCGGACTATCTCTGCCTCAGGAACAAATAGAGCGAACAAATGGTTCGCCACTTCAGGAGGACAGAGATCAGCAGAACAGGGGTTGCTTTGCTTGTTCTTTAAAGTTGAGGTCATTGTGTTGTTGTTGTTTTTTGATTATGTATGGCAGTAGGTGATTCCATGCTATCATGGCTTCGATACGCTAAAGCCTCGGAGTGAAGCTGTTAATCTCTCCTGGTCCGTTCAGCCAGCTCAGACACACGTTATTCACATTGGACCTAATGGTGTATCGGAGAGACAGTTAGTGAAACACGGTCAGCTACCCTGCTCGCTGATCTTTGTAGCACCTGACCATACCGCAGAACCATAATATAGGTGCGATAGGGTTTGTAGGACTCATCAATTGTGATATAAATAGGAACGAGCACTTCCTTACTATAGAAGTGTTTCTTCTCATTTTAGAAACCAGACTATCCAGACTATAAGTATGTACTGCCATAACATTTATGTTGAGGGTATTTAGCAGACGCTTTCATCTAAAGCGAGTTACAATAAGTACATTGTCAGAAGAAGGATAAACAATATATTGCAGTCGGTACAGTAAGGCTGTTCATAGAACCAAGTGCCAAGCAACAATAATCGCTAGGTTAACCCATTCCCTGTATACAAAGCTATCTTGGGTAAGATGCTACACAAATAAGTACTATTTTTAAGTGCCAGGATGTACAACATACAATATGTGCGTACATTAAGTGCCAGGATGGACAACATACAATAAGTGCATAGGGAGGGTGTCTATGCAGAGTCTAGTTGAGCTCTGAACCTAGACACCCTTCACAGTCCGCTGTCCACCTGTCCAGTCATAGGAACTTATTGTCCTCCTCCTGCTCCACAGTCACACCCTCCATCACCAGGTTTTTACCAAATGTACCAAATTGTGCAGCTCTTTGTTGCGGGTTATTGTGATTTCCTCATCGGTGGGTGCCGGCTTATACAGTATATTGTAGTCGTCTGCATACATAGCCAGAGAGGCTTTTTGACATGCTACTGGGAGATCATTGGTAAACATGGAGTAGAGCAGTGGTTCTCAACCTTTGACATTAGTTGATCAGCTAAATAAACAGAAAATAATAATGAATACAGATGTAGTGCCTGAGCCCCCTTTATACTAAATGATGACTGCAAGAAGGCCATGGCCAGTTGAAAAGAATGGGTAAAAAAAAGTCAGCCACCCTGCTTATGCCCCCAGTGTTCCTTCATCAAACACCAATTAACGAAAACATCAATGGAAAACATTATAATGGAAAACATCATGGAATGCACAGGGTAACAATGTTTTGGAAATAAAAACAAGCCAGAATGATATATCTACTGAAAAAGAATTACAACATATTTTCAATTAGCTACATAAAATGATAAAATGGTTCTATTTCTGTAGATAAAAGGCCAGGATTGACCTGGAGGTACCTTTGCACACCACCAGAGGTACGTGTATGCGTTAGATGAGTAATAGGTGTTGGCTGTAAAAGTGGAGAACATGAAGGTCAAACTAATTGCATTAAAATTGAAAACCACATAACCACCGTTTCTCACACCACAATCCATTTTCTCACAATATTTGATGTGTTGTTTTCGGCTTCACTGAATCTTATGGTATTGGATCATTGAAAAGTAATATAATATAAAGTCCATACATTGCCCTTTTCATTTAACTATGAGGCTTATACCCAAATTGTATCCAGATACATGTAATTCCGGAGCAGGTGGGGGTTAGGGCATCTTGCTCAAAGATGTCTACAGGCAGATTCCTGACACTGGGGTTGGAACCAAAAAGGTTTCTGAAGCTATTTGAAGCGTTCGCCGTAGCTTTCCAACTTTCATTCATCATATCTGAAGTTTGAACTACAGTATATTCCCAATGCCTCCGAGATGGACATTGAATTGCTATATTGCTATGTATCATCGTCACCCAACACGGACGCTTTCAGAGAACATGGTGAAATTGAGCCCAGCACCTTTTGATTCCCAGCTGAAAGGTACCGGGTTCGAACCCCAATGTACACAGCCTAACCTGTACGCTTCATCAATGCTCCTGAATGACATGTCTCTGACAGCACTGTACATCACTTTGGATAACAGCGTCTGCAAGATTATTAAATATTATGTTTTAAAGCTTGAATTCATGTTAAATAGAGGGATAAAATAATTATTTTTCTCCGGCATTCCGTTCCTGAACATAAGGAAAAGACAGGGAATTAGTAACATAAAAAAAATAGGAGCAACCATTGCCTTTTGTGATTCTATAGCGTTTTGGATTAACAAAGTTGTGTGTTTGCGCATTCGTACGGTAGGTTAGTGAGTTGGTAAGGTCATAGTGTGATTCACCTCCAATTGTAAACCCTGTGTTTTCTAATGAAACCCTATGTGACAACCAGGAGATTGTCTTCTTAAGTAGACACGTGTCTACAAAGTGAACAAGGGTTCATCTCGTGCCCCAATGCAGTTCGTAGGAAGTCATGCCACTTTATCCTCTTTATGTCTATCCACCCCAAGATCTTCAACAAAACACTGATTTCCTACCCCGTAATTGTATCTCTGTGTACGTGCATATTTATGTCAGTTCTTTGAAATTGAATAGGGAATCGTGGTGTGTATAAAACCACGGTTCCCATGCCGTGGGCCGTATTTTGTTGTGCTGATCAAAAAAAACAGAAAAAAGAAAGTTGAACATTTTCTTTCATTGCTTGTACAATAAAAAAAAAAATTCTGTTGCGACAAGAGGCGATGACCCAATTCATTTCCACAGATCCTATATTCAGAACAAGATAAAAATCACCCAAGCAGAACAACTAATCTCCACCATCGCAGGCAGCTGCGTCGGAAAGTACTTTCTGCGCCTCACGCTAAATCGCTAAAGTAGGCGCCATTAGTCTCATACCCAACCAACCAACCAACCGCACGACTGCGATCCCAGACCTGCGATTAAACACAGTTAGCACAAAAAAAAAATCAATCTAAACGCCTTGTTTACCTGCCGTCGTACAAGTGTAAACGAGACTGTGACTAAACTCTTGACAGACAGCTTGGATTGCCGTTTTCGTCACCCCCACTAAACCCAGCCCCCCTGCTGTAATTACAGTGGCTCCTCTTAGTCAGGGGAAGATGGATCACGGCGTCAGACGCAGTACCGCTTGGCTGCCCATCGACTTCGATTCTTTCTCTGGCTGGAATTGTTGTTTAGTCGGTTAAGAACGCGAGGAACTCTGCTTCGATAATGGCCTCACCTCAAACTTTACCTCAAACACTCCCCCGTATGAGTGTGAGAGTGTGTGTTTGTGTGTATGCGTGTGTGTGTGTGTGTGTGTGTGTGTGTGTGTGTGTGTTGCACGTGTAAACGTGCTTGTATGTTTACGCAGACAGCCGGCATACAGCTGCCACTGACCTCACAATTATCGCTCAACTCATGGAAAATGTGTGGATACCGAGTGGGTGCATAATACTATCCTAGGGCTGCATACGTCCCTGTAATGTACTGAATGCTATTTTCACTCGATATAATAAATGCAACAACAAATCATTACAAATAGATTCTGTTTTATTTAATTTCCATCAGGGCACCTTCCGCTACAATAATTAATCAGAACAAAGCGACAGAATAAAACAAAGTTCATATCACACCTTCAATTTGGAATAGTCAATACGTAGCCCTGGCTCAACGTACCTACCATGCATATCAGCCTAATAGACTGTCAGGGCGATACACAGCTGATGAATTATTGAGATGTGTGCAGAAAATAGGTAGAAACGGGAAACTGTGCTCATTATAAAAGATGGATGGATGGGGGGGAACTCCAGCAGCTATGGACAGCTACAAAGATGATGAATCACACTTTGCAAAGCTCACACAGTGCATATGTGGGGGAGTGTGTGCATGCTTCGATGTGTGTGTGCGTGTGTGCGTGTGTGTGTGTGTGTGTGTGTGTGTGTGTGTGTGTGTGTGTCAGTGAAGCGGGTTGCGAGTGTGTCAGGGTTCCTTCTTCAAGGTTTCTTCAATGTGAATGTACAAAATACCGAAAGCCGCAGTAATTGGGAATGAAACTGTGTCTGTGTGTATGACTGTGTGTGTACAGTGTGTGGGAGAGGTAGAGAAAACATGTCCGCGTGTCTCTTTACTCTTTGCGTCTTGATGTTTGCCTGAGTATCTATTTAAAACTCTCTTCTACTTTGAGTTGAATATTTAGCCTTAAAAACATCAGAGGACAAATAAGGTCGACCTTCACCTCAAACTTTACCTCAAACACTCCCACGTTGGAGTGTGTGTGAGTCGCACGGGTAAACCAGGCTGCTGCCACTGACCTCTCAGTTATCACTCAATGCATGGGAAACGTGTGGATACCAAGTGGGTAAATAATACTATCACCCTAAATATATAAATATATATAATAATATTAAAAGGACAAAAGTGTTGAATCGGGTTGTGCTAAAGGGTAACATTGATGAGCCATTATTATCATCCGTTTCATAATCTATCCATCGGTGACAAGCTGGAAGGAGACCTTTTGTGGACTGTGACTTATGGTTTGGCTGGAGTTGCGTCACACATCTGATTGAGGAAACTCACCCCCCTCGTCATATTTGAGACGTCCCAAATGGAGGGATGGTAGTCAAACAAGGGCCATTCACAGTGAGAGAATAACTGACTCACTGACCAAATCCCCAGCCTGAAGAGGGATAAAACACCTTGATTTAAACAATACCGCAGACCTCCTCACCGACGTTCGAACCCACGTCCTCGACCCACGGCAGAGCACGGAATCATCTGCCGAGGCCCATTCACCACCAGTCGGACCTCCAATAAGCTCCTCCCCCTCCGGTGCTCACATTCCCTGCTAATCCATCCCCCCCTCCAGCCGATGTATTTAAGCGGCGGTTCAAGCGGGAATTCCTTTCTTGTATTAATCTCTGAGTCCCGACGAGAGCGTGGTGGTGGTGGAGGTGGAGGTGGGGGCTGACATCTAAATCACTTGTTTGCCTCTGGCTCTTTCAGGGGTCTCTGTCATCCTCCCCTTTCCTGATTTAAGAGTGGACAGTGCGTACGGCCGGCTGGAACTACGGCAGAAGACCAGAGGCTCGGTGTGGCATAATTCAACAGCGCCCGGGCCCCTGTCTCGTTAAGAACCCTGGCCGCTGTCCATAGCTCACCGCGCAAAGGCTTTGAGTGACAGATCTGCTGCCAGCTTTAGTACAAACAGCCCCCCCCCCCCCCCCCACCAACCCACCCCACCCACACCTCAACCCCATCACCCCCACCTCCCCACCAGCTTCCTCCTCCTAGTTCAGCCTTGAGCTTGGGCTTTGAATGGAAGCCCCGTTGCTGGCTTTAGCAGCACTCCTCTCAGCCGCCACGACTAAATCTAGCCCCAGGTTCTACAGCTCGCTCAGCACACTAGGCCTGAACTGCCTTCTATTGATTCTTCAGGGGCTGAGGTTAGACCAGGCCCCTGTATGTCGTTCTGCCGTGAGAGGATATAGACAGCGTGAAGAGCTGTGAACTACTCAAATGGCCTCCCTTGATGTGTTTGTAAAGATATACAAAAAACACAACCCTTCAAAGATATTAAATAACAAAATCTGAATGTTATATATTTATTAGGGGTCTGTTACGTTTTTTTTTCCCCTCAAATTCTGTAAAAGTCATACTGCAGCCTATACCGTAAGTCAAAAACTCTTGAAATTTTCAGGTATGGTTACCAATAACCCCCACTACCCATAAACCCAAATCTGTGGTACTGCACCAAAAGGTGGCGCTATTGTAAACAATCATGAATTAGGCTTATTTCTACTCACCAGATTGACCTGGACTCAAAATTCTTTTAGAATATTAATCTCTAGAATCAGATGCACTTATAAAACCACATGGTGAAAATTTATAAAAAATTTCACCATGTGAATGAGGCTTCATGCAGTTCCGGAATGTCAGTGGCTCAACGTGATAATTCTGTGTACTGGTGATCCTTAGGTTGAGAGTTCGAATCCTGATTAGAGCATTGTGAACAAGCTGAACATGACATTCTGTCATTGCCACTCATTTAAGAAACGCAACATTGAACAGCACCTGAAATTCATCAGGCAATCAACATTCCGGCTCATTAGTTTCCAAGAATCGGACTGCCAAGACACAGTAGCATTAATGGGAACTTCTTCATTAACCATTTTTCCTTCATAATTAACTCTGTCATATTTATATTTCTTCTGTTAATGTTCTTGATGAGTACAAATGTTAAATTTCCCCAGAATTTCAAAGATTTTTCAGGTATATGCTTTGAAGAAAGCCCTTAAGCAATACACCACCATTTGGAAGTGAAGTCCATTAGTTTTGAGCAATATCAACATTGTAAGGTCAGAATCACATTGTTGGTCAAAAAGTGATTCTCTCGCTCTTAAAAGCACTTTGCACACATAAAAACAAGAAAAGTTTATATTTCTGTTCCTTTCAATGCAAACGTGTTAATAGACTTACAAAAGGGTTATTTAAGTCATGAACCACCATTTGGAAGTGAAGTCCATTAGTTTTGAGCAATATCAACATTGTATGGTCAGATTCACATTGTTGGTCAAAAAGTGATTCTCTCGCTCTGAAAAGCATTTTGCACACATAAAAACTAGAAAAGTTGATATTTCTGTTCCTTTCAATGCAAACGTGTTATTAGGCTTACAAAAGGGTTATTTAAGCAATACACCACCATTTGGAAGTGAAGTCCATTAGTTTTGAGCAATATCAACATTATAAGGTCAGAATCACATTGTTGGTCAAAAAGTGATTCTCTCACTCTGAAAAGCATTTTGCACACATAAAAACTAGAAAAGTTGATATTTCTGTTCCTTTCAATGCAAACGTGTTATTACGCTTACAAAAGGGTTATTTAATCCACCTGAGAAATGTGTGCTTTGAGTTTTCTGGATGTTGTGTGCTTATCAATAGACATTTTGACCATGTGAATGAGGCTGCAGTTCAGGTTTATAAGTGGAACCTCTTTCCTTAAATATGACAATTCTATGTTTTATTTATATATCTTCCATTAGTTTGTTCTTGACTTTTAATTTTGCTCGGACCCCGTTAATCACCACTTGCGGTTATATTTTGTATTACATTTATTAAGATTGAAATAAAATATAGAAATACAAATATGATAAATAGTCGTAAAAAAAGCGTATATTACGTACTTTCTTTGAAATGTTTTCTGTCCATTTCTGCTGCTTTCACACCTGACTTTCCACGGACAGATTTATGTGAATAAAATAATGAAACTGTTCCTCCCAAAGACAAGAGTGAACATGTCCCGATCGAATACATTTTCGCTGCTGGCTTACAGCACACCATGAGAAGACGGCTTTGGATTTGAATTTCTCTCGACACCAATTATTTGATTAATTTGTATGTTTTTGTTTTTCTGTGTGAAATGTATGGTGATGCTGTAGGAGTGCTTCAGCTGCTTCATGAGTGCTGAGCTTGTGCCAGTGTCCAGCCACTGGATACAACCCAGATATGACCCATTAGAACCCCCTACCACAGCTGGGGTTAACCCTGCAC
Source organism: Pollachius pollachius (assembly GCF_949987615.1). Classification (NCBI taxonomy): domain Eukaryota; kingdom Metazoa; phylum Chordata; class Actinopteri; order Gadiformes; family Gadidae; genus Pollachius; species Pollachius pollachius. The sequence goes on along the minus strand of NC_136951.1, from coordinate 6,463,827 downwards.
TGCTCTGAGGGAACCACCAATCAAACAATGATCATCAATGACACTTGAAGTGCAAATGTGTACTTAGAAATACAATATGTTTCTATTGTATCTTCGAAAGAACAGTCCCAGCTAAAAAGTGTCTGTTCAATTTAGTTATATTTAAATATAACTAAATTGAACAGACACACCATATACTGTTAATACGAAAATAAATATTGTATCTTCAAATGGACATCGACAGTCTTACTGTTTGAAATTGTACATAGAAATGTATTGTATCATGCTAATAAAACAAATATACGACAAATACAATATATATCTTTGAAGTGTTAGGGTAGGGTTCTATGCTGTAAATACTGTACACATGGGGGACAAGTATGCATTCGGTTAATATTGTCCCATTTAGAAACTTTGCTCCAAAGGGAACATTGGCAACTTGGAACAGCCAGCAAGTTTGCCTAGTCCCTCACCAGTTAAGACAGCTATAGGACTCAATATGTTTGGCTATCTTTATTTTCTTTAACTAACTTTAACTAATTCAAATCTGGGTTTTAAAACAACAGCTGCTAAGCTTCTGTCCTCTGGCACGAACAAAAAATTCAATTATTTTTAAATACTGACTTAGGGCAACTGTACTATATTTATTATGTATAGGTGTATATATTTTAATTATTCCACTTTGAGTTTACAGCTAATACTTCAAAAATTAATTTGATTTTTCAGACAGTGCTTTTCAAGACACCCTTGAAAAGGGTGGGAATATGTAGGGAATATTACACCTCAACCACAACCTGGGTCCAAAAATAACTTTCACAATTTTACCTGCCAGAGGGAAGAATCTACCGGCCAAGCAAGGAATTCTTTTAACATGTAACCCTGATTTTCTGCACCTGCTAAATCTATCTGACATTGGCTGGTGGCAGGTGCTAGTTTTGGAAACTGCCCGTGAGTAGCTCGAGTATACAAATACCCTAATTTGTATATCTTCTTCCCCTTTTTTTTTATGAGATTTTGTTTGTGCAACACCAGAATTTCCCTTTCCTCCTCTACCTACAAGAACAGCCTAACCCCTACACAGGATAAACATTGATTTCCATTAGATTACTCCCTGTTCTAGATTAAACACAGGTCCTCACCTATAAAGCTCTCCACCAACTGGCACCCCCGTATCCCACTGACCTCCTCTCCCCCTATCAACCCCCCCGGTCCCTCAGATCCCTCAGCCGGTCTCCTCTCCACCCACACAGCAAAACTCCCCCCACCCAACCCCCATCAACTCTGCATTTCTTTTTGTTTGTTAATTTGTTGTTTGTTTCCTCTGTAAAGCACTTTGAGCGAGAGATACACATAGAACACACACATAGACGTCTCACTGACTGCTTCAAACCCTTTGTTGGGATATGTTGACGTTGCCACCATATTTCCGTGGCCCAGATGGTTGGGCATTGGTTTTTCAACATTGAAATTCATGATACATATTTTATACATTAAAAAACAAATGTATTCCTCATAGATCATAAACAAAGAAAGAAATTGACACATTGTAATTGGGGAGAAATGCAAAAGTCAGTTATTTTTATCCAGAACCCCCCCCCCCCCTTACTTGGATCAGAAGGCCAATGCTCCGTCTATGTAGAAACAGTTTGTCAATGGCCCTTTAGCCTTAGAATGAACCAGACCTGAAAGCATTTCTTAAAGACCGGGTCAGGGGGTTTTATTTGTGTGATCTTATCTCAACAGTTTGTCTCCCGAAGGTAGGAAAGACGTCAGAGGAAAGTTTCGAAACAAAGGCCCCTCACTCCAACACCTTCCTTTCTCTCACCTAGGTGGGAGTCTGCCAGCCCCCTGAGCCGCCGCCACGCAGTAACAGACACACAGCCGCAGCGTCGGCCACTGTGCGACTTGCGAGGCGGAAGCACGTTGGGGGAATAAGTCCCAGGTTCCTGCGCATGGCCGGTCACCTCCCGCAGCCCCCTTCACCGAGGGCAGCGGGCGGTGCGCTCAGGAGACGGTGTCGGTGTCAGTCGATGAGCGTCTGAATCAGTGAGGTGGAAGACCCCCCCTCTCTGACCCGCGTCAGAGAGGCCGAGTGGGGGCCGCGTGGTTTGTGTTCACGCCCCCAACAAGCTTCACGCTTGTTGGGGGCGGCAAGACTCAGAGCCCGGCAAGACTCTGCACACATCTGGTGTGAAGAGACTTCAGTATGTTGATTAGTTGTATTCTACAGCTATTAACCTCTAGAATAGTAGTGACAGCTAGACAGTACTTGTTATATGATTATAAAATTGTGTCTTTTGTTTTGCCTTTTTAACGTAGAAAAGCCTCAACAGGTTTGAAGATATCCCACACACATTTTTAGTTGCACTCAGAGAGTTGGCGTGACCTTAGACAAATGGGCTGAATAAATTGTGAAACTACGCATCTGTGTCTAACAGTATGATTGCTAGGTAATGGCCAAAGGCTGATAATGACCTAACGTTGGTCATTAACCCCCCACCCCCAGTGATAGGAGACCTGAATATTACATACAAATGATCTAACCAGATACATTTGCATAATCTGCGGAACACAGGGTTGCCTAGGTCAAAACATGGCACCTTTCGCCTTAACCAAAGGTCAAACAGTGACAAGGCCGGATCCCACGATACCATAGGCACGGCCAGCTAAAATACGCAGCCCATCACCAAGATATCATCATCATATCACCGGATATGGCAGACAACTCTCAGTCCAAGATGTGGAAAAACACAGCTCCTACCAGAGGAGAAGCCACCTGTATAAATACGCGCACACACCCTAAATCGAAGGAGCAGCTCATTAGACTAGTGGTTAGAATCTCGCTGGGCACATACTTAGACCTACTGTAGCCGCTTAGCAGACTGTGCTATCTTTCTTACTTGAATAAACGGTAAACTCAACTTAAGCCTCATCCTTGAAATGATCACGGCACAGGGACAGGGATCGCAGATTAGCCCTGGCTAGAAAACCTTTATGCAACAGTAATGTGTTTAAACATGAATTTGAATTAAAATGTCTTAATTTGACCAGAAAAAATAACATTATCCTTGACCATTATGCAAGGACTTGTCAAATGAAGACATTTTAATTCAAATTCATGTCTAAACTAACCCTGTAGTGCACAAGGTTTTAGCAAATTGCTCTTCTCTTGCCCGTAGGCCCTTATTACAGTGCAGTGCCCGTTCAAAACGTGCCTGTTCCGAAAGATCGGATTGTTAGGCCTTCGGTATTGCTGCTTGCAGCTTTCTCAAGAAATTCTCAACCAATATACGTGACACTCAACAAAGCACTTCCTTGGGTAATAATAGGTAACTGCCGTTTTGTACGCACTCCCTTCAAAACACATTAGATGATTGTCATAATTAAAATGTATGAAGCAGACCATGGCTGCATCTTCTGTATTTAGATATTCTGATTCACAAGGTCATCGTCTCTTCTCTGCTATTTAAAGACACTGAGAAATGGAGCACTAAGCTTGAGATCCAAGCACACGTCGGATCTCCAGTGAAATACGGGGTCATGCAGTCACGAGACATTGTCTGAATTAGTGGTTTGGAGGTGAGGGAGGATGCATTGATTAGGAGTAGTTGAAAGAAAACAATGGGCAGAGAAGTGTAACAAGCGCATGAAGGAGTAGAGGGGACAAACCACAGTGTGTTGACTGATGGGTACCGCCAGGATAAAACTGTGCTTTTCCCCAGAACTAACACAGAGTGATCGTTGGCCTTTAATCAACCTGGGGGGCTGTAATATCTTATTAGAGTAAACCTCATTAGACAGTAGCTGGATAGCGCGCGCTAGGTGGTTGTTATGGTTTGGCTACTGTAGTCAAGCATGAGGGAATGCAAGGCTGTTGCTTGGGTTGCCACTCCTTTGTTGCCCAGGCCTTTGTGGAGGCAAGGCAAGCTTTGACTTGATGTATTTTTGTGCTTGTGTTATATAATAATGGGCTTCAGGGTGAGGTTGCTGTGGACCCTCAGGCCCAGTTGGGGGTGAACGTGGACTCAGATAAGCAGAACCAAATCTGAGTCTGACCAGACAGCACAGACACAGATGTGGAGATGTGATTCAGCTATGACTCTCACGGTGTATGCACATTTCGAAGTCGGGCAGCTGGAGAGCCATTAACATCCATTCTATTCTAAACCAGTGTTAAGCAGCTCCTATAGCGCTAACTTTGATTTGTCCAACACAAGTAAGTGCATACGAACTGCCCTGGATAGTCAATTTTCTCAAATAGCGCCCACAAACAAAACAATCCATATGTTTCTAATTCTGTAATTACGTGTTTACAGAATAGAGAAGCACTGCGCGTGCTCACAGACTCAGACAGAGGGGATCTCTCTACAACATACAATCGAGAACTGAGCACACGATCCAGAAGTTAATGCTTGAGCTCAGTCCATTCAGTTAAAAATCCATCCAGCACCAATTAACCTGGCGTCCTATTGAAATGTTGTTCTGCAACACTCAGAATGCTGACCTATAACACTGGCATTGAAACAGCCTCCGTCTCCTCTCAGTTGTTCTAGCTGCGCCTCAGTCTCTAAGTACGGGGAGGCTGCAGTTTCTCTGGATGAAAAGCACTACATTAACATTTCTCATCTGATTATTATTATTTATTTATATTATTAAGGGTATACGATCAAAGTGGACAGAAAGAAATTATTTAACCTCTTAAACTCGAGGTTCCCCAGATTTGGGAAGACCGTGATCACTCTCGCAGCAAAAGGCATACAACACTGCCCTTATTATGTAGAAACAGTCATATCAAATGAAACAAGAGAAACTCCGCTACAAGCACATATAAGTCATTTTTACACACACCAAGCATGTTAATTAGACCAACTAGACAATTAAAAATAGGCTGGAGCTTAAGAGGTTAATATGAATATAAAACAACTCACTGAGATCAGTTTAGAAATGGAAATGTTTTAGCGCTAAATCACACACACACACAGCGCTTCGTTTACTTGTGTACGTTAACAGGCCACCCTTTCAAATATGGTGACAGCGTTGACATTTCACAGCAACGGGTGGAAGGAGTCAATGCGTCGTCTTTGAATATGAGCCTATGCTTTAATGTACAAGGGCATGGATAGTTATGCCCTTGTGCATTAGCGTACATGTGTGCTATAGATACTAGTGACAATAACACACATTGAACATGAATCCTTTTCACAGTGCTGAGGTAGCAGGGTTCACACAGCCATAGCCCCAACATTAGCATTGGGTAAGTAGACAGGCTTTTCCTTTATGTGTGTCAAAGCACCAGCAATATGTGGTTATCTCAAATAGTTTTGTGTACCCTCCGGGCCCTGGTACATTAAAGGAGCATTGATATTTAGTCACACTGGATACTCACACTGGATACAACGCCAACAGCTAGTTGGCGTTGACCTTTCAACTTTGTTTATGTGAGTTCTTTGTGAGAAACAGGAAATGATGCTCAACCACCAGAACCCACAACATGTTCTTTGACAACACTGACTCTTTCTCAAATTCTCATAGCTACCAATCCTCCAACTCTTCTTCTAGCTGTTTCTCCCTGCTGTGAGCTACTTACATCAGAAGTTGACGCACACATGCTAGCTTGTTCCGCCAACCTTCGCGCTATACGCTACACGCTACCCGCTAATGTGTCCAATGAGTGAACTGGGTGCCGCGCTAGGAGTGGTGAATGCCATAGGGTTGAATGTGTGCGAGGCTAGCTCATATCAATCGGCAAGTGGCCCCCATGCGAGCCTCGAGTTGAATGAAGAAATAGACTGAGTGCTACTGATCTAATAATGTATATATAACTCCATTATACTTGTAAGTGAGTAGCATCTTGTCCAAGAATAGGATGGAATATAGGATCTATATAAAGATCAAATATGTCCTATCCAACCAATATATATAAATATATTTACAAAATACCCCATTATAAATCCAATATATCTGATACATAACCAATTTGTATCCCATAAATGTCCAATGCACTGTGCATCCGATAGAAAACACATTAGCAGCAGCAGCACTACATCAACAATACACACTAGTCCTTCAAATCCCCAGCGGAGGAGTGGGGAGGAGGAGGGGGAAGAGGTGGAGGAACAGGAGGAGGAGAGCCATGAGGAGGAGGAGGAAGATGAGAAGACGGTCAGGCAGAACAGATAGCTCACTCACAGCAGGCAGACTGTTTCTCAGGCAGAAGAAGCTGTTATCTCTCTTGTCACGCCTCATCCATCCCTCGAGAGAGAGAGAGAGAGAGAGAGAGAGAGAGAGAGAGAGAGAGAGAGAGAGAGAGAGAGAGAGAGAGAGAGAGAGAGAGAGAGAGAGAGAGAGAGAGAGAGAGAGACCTTACTGTACTCTAGCTGCCATATGGCTGTCACTCTCCCAGACAGACTGAAGACTCCACCGCCTCCACCAAACAACGCTATTGTACAGACTGAACACTCCTCCACCCCAAAACACTACCACACAGACAGACTGAAGATTCCTCCACCCCACCCTACAACACTATCACACAGACAGACTAAAGATTCCTCAACCCCACCCAACAACACTATCACACAGATAGACTGAAGACTCCTCCACCCCACCCAACAACACTATCACACAGACAGACTGAAGATTCCTCCACCCCACCCAACAACACTATCACACAGGCGGAATGAGGCCTCCTTCACCTCCATCACTCCATCATCACACTGACAGCTCTCTACTGCTCTGAACCCATAGACAAGGCTAGAGTCCTCCACCTGACTTCACTCTGAAAAAGAGACTCAGACACCTCCACCCGACTACGCTATTGTGGGAGTGGATCTGGATGACGTTTATGCAGCCTCACCTGGCGGAGTCTGACTGGACTCTGGAGCTGTGTTCGAAATCGTTCCCTATCAGATATAGTGCACTATATAGGGTGCTCGCCATTTTGTAGTGGTGTTCGAATTCTCAGTGGTTAATTTCATTCACTATATAGTGGACATAAAATACCCAAAATTTGATTGAGCATACAATCAAATTCCCTACATGTTCCCTACATGTTACTCCCATATACCACCATGCAATGCGGTCGTTTAGAAATGTTCAGCGTAGTGTCCGAATTCTTGTTTGTTCGTTCCCTATATAGTGCACTATATCATAAACACTATATAGGGAATAGTGAGTGAGTGAATAGGGAACGATTTCGAACACAGCTTGGGGCTGGGTGAGGCTGCACACCTGTTGCACATTGAGTAATCAGTGTGCATAGGTTAAACCAGCCATCTCCACACATACTGGGGAGATCACCTGGATGACAGGGGAGCACCCTTGCCATGTTCAGTATCAAACCGTTGCAAAAAACCTGCCCCACCCTGTGTCCTTGGTCTGGAGGAGCCAAAATAAGTCACCTATGTGGAGTGTGGCAGCAACCTAGGCTGACAACAGTCTGTGACAGCTGCCGAAAACCTGGGGAGGAGGCTGCATCACCCGATAGGGGAGGGAGAGGGAGAGAGAGAGAGATACAAAGAAAGAGATGGGGGGGCGGATACAGACAGACAATAGAGATGAAGATAAGGTGACAGAGATACTTGGAGGGAAAGAGGTAGGAGAGAGATATATTAAGAAAGATATGGAGAAATAGAGAATGATGGAGAGGGGAGGAGATTTGGAGAGAGATGTGGAGGAATAAAAATAGGAGGGGGATATATTAAAATTAGATATGGACGACAATATGAGAGGGAGAGGGAAAGAGGCAGAGAGAGAGACTACAGAGCTATAAAAGAAACACATACTCAGTAGACCGATCACGATTAAGATTTAAACTTTACACTTATAGCTTAAGACTCAACACATACTTTGCAAAATGATATGTCATTTAAATGGAAAGTAATATGTGGGTTCATATACGTGAGAAAATTATGAATGCAATTGTACCGTCATCCAAACATCTTCTTGGCTGGGCGATTGTTTCATTCAAAAAGGATTGATGATGGGTTATTGAATAGGTGTAGTGCAACATGAAAGAACAAGACTGGAAAAGTTAATGTGTGCTTTTATGGATACATTGGCAGAGCACCCTGATGAATAAATCATCAGCTATCGAAGGTTGACATTCAAACCTGTATCTTTTATTATTCTTCATCCCGGTTTACCTTCTTTGTGTAAAGCATTTGGTCTCTTTGTTTCTCTCTTTTTGCATTCAATATCTTCTCTGTTACTGGGGCGCTCATATCTGTGTGTTGGTTAAAGGAATCAAACTGACTTCATTACAATGTGTAGTCAACAGAAGAAGAGGTTAGAATATCAGAAAGGTACAAAACTTAGATTATTCTGCTTTCAGATCCTTTCAGAACACCCGTACTACAGCATGATGCAAGAAAGAAAAAATACTGTGCCGTTTTCAGGTATTTATACTTTCCATGAAACTTTTAAATTGTATTTTTTAAGGGTAGTTTACTATTATTGTCCTCCAGGCTTTTAATATATATAAAACATATTGGATGTATTAGCTAAAAGGGTTTTCCAATACGTTAATGTAATTGGCTTTATGCAAGGTCTATTTTGAACTTTAAATTATGGTCCATGGGTTTGTGTTGGATTATGATTGCTTACTACAATACTTGAGTACATTTCAAATCACTTATTATTATTGGAAACGTACACTTTTTTTGCAGAAGGGTTTTAGGCCTGGAGGTTTTGTCCTGTGCCAAGGGCTTTGAGTAAGTCTGATTTTGCCTCATGGTTCTTTCTTTGTCTGTCGCAAGGCCAAACAATTTAGTATGATTACAATTGTAGGGGTGGTGAATGTTTGGGTCTACTGTTATTTTCTTGGCAACTTCCAAGAAAGTAAAGCTTTCAAGTTGCCAATTATTGAAAAAAAATTTATTCCCAGTTTTTTTCTTCAGCAAAGACGATGTTTGAGCATTCCTAAAAAATAATCATTAGAGTTGGTTCAGTTGAGATAAGAACTAAAATAATTTATAACTGTGGGGGGACGTGCGGCCTGTGGCCTGTAGGGGGAGTATGGGCATGTTGGGAGCGCACCGGATCTGCTGGGGGGGATTGGGTGTGATTGCGGGCACCTGCTCGCAATCTGACCAATCAGGGAGTGTGTATTTATGTGCCTGCTTTGTCTTGTAGTGAGGAGGATCGGGAGCAGAGGACTTGTTGGACTGCTGGGCGATCGCCGCCAGAGATCGCCAGGAACGCACCCCGTGACCGTTATGATTTATGTTTTAGGACTTGTGTTTTGTTGGACTGCCGGGCGATCTAAATAAACATACTTTGTTTTGGAAAAAGCAAACCTGGTGTCCAAGCGCTCTGTGAAACCTGCTATAGTGGCGCCCAACATAGGGCTGAGCGCAGAAGATGGACCAGTCACCACTCATAAGTGTGCTCGGGCGTCTGGCCCAGATGTCCGAACGACAGAGCAAGGTACAGCACGCACAGAACGAGGTGCTCACGGAGCTAGCCCAGTCCTTGGTGGCCGATCGGGCTGTTCTCCGTGAGCTCCTTGCCTCCAGAGGAAGCGGCGGTGAACCCAGAGGGGCAGGAGCCGTGGCCTACATCCATGTCCCGAAGATAGGGGAGGCGGATGATGCTGAGGCCTTCCTAGAGACCTTCCAGGGAGTGGCTGAGATATCTAGGTGGCCTCATCAGGAGTGGGCTCACCTTCTCCTGCCACTCCTGACGGGGGAGGCCCAGCTCGCACCCCACAGTCTGCCGGCCGGGGCCCAACGAGACTTTGACATCGTCGCCAAGGCCATCCGGGACCGGCTTGGCCTAAATCCCGAGGAGCATCGACGCCGGATTCGGGCGTTATGTTCACAGAGGGGGACCAACCCTTCGCCTATGCCCAGCAGCTCCGGGACCAAGCGAGGAGGTGGCTGGTCCCGGACCCGGAACACGCCGGAGGAGGTCGTGGAACGGGTAGCCCTGGAGAGGTTTATCGAGGGGCTTCCCGCCAGAACCTCCGACTGGGTCAGGTACCACCGGCCCGAGGGCCTGTCGGTGGCTGTCGATCTAGTGGAGAGCCACCTGCCCCCCCCCCCCCCCCCCCCCTCGACGGCCCAGCAACCACCAACACCGGGCCCGTGCACCGGTGCAGCTGCCCTGCGGCGGGACAGGCCAACCCCGATGCTGAGGGCGAAATGGGGGGACTCCGGATCAGAGCGGGCACGTGAAACGCCTGCAGATTGGCACTCAGACGGCAGGGGAGGGGTGTTGGCGGTGCGGACGGCCTGGCCACTTCCGGCGGGAGTGCCCTATGATGGAGGTGGGTCAGGTCGTCTGCGTCACCGGTGCCCCGTCTCCTCCCCACGGTCTCGGCGAGGCGTACAGTATCCCGAAGAGGATACAACGGGGTACGTACCAGGCGCTTTTGAATTCGGGCTGCATGATCCATCAGCGCCTGGTGCGGTCTGAGGCATTGGTGGAGGCATTTAGCGTTCCGGCGAGGTGTATACACGGGGATGTTCACGAATATCCCTTGGTCCCTATCAAGATTTATGTGGGGAAAAAGCATAAAGTCAAGGCGGCGGTAAGTTCGAGCCTCACGCATCCCGATTCTAGGGTTGGATTGGGCTGGGTTTCCACAGGCTGTTAAGGGACTACGGGGGTGCGGACACGACAGGTAGGGACACGTAAGTCGGGAGCTGTGTTCTGTGCCGATGCAGGGGCGTCCAACGCTGTTCAGGGACCGGGGGAGGCGGGGGGTCCTCAACCCGAGGTCCCAGTGCCGAGGTCCCACCAGTGGAGGATTTCCCCCTCGAGCAGTCTCATGACGCTGCCCTACGCTCAGTCTACGACCAAGTGATAGCTATTGATGGTACTTGGGTACAGCCAGACGCAGTGCTGACTTACCCACACTTTCTGGTGGTTAGGGATAGGCTTTATCGGGTGGGTCGTGACACCCAGAGTGAGGAGGTTGTCACCCAATTGCTGGTACCCAGGAGCCACCGGGAAATGATTTTCCAGGCGGCGCAATACAACCCAATGGCGGGCCATTTGGGGTATGATAAAACACTCAATTCTATTGGTTGGGGATTCGGGCGGAGGTGCGCAGGTGGTCGCCTCCTGTCCCGAGTGTCAGTTGATGAATCCCCCGGCTGTTCCCAGGGCTCCCTTGCGGCCCTTTCCCCTCATAGAAGCCCCCTTCGACCGCATTGGCATGGACATTATTGGGCCATTAAAACGTTCTGCACAGGGGTATCGATTTGTGTTAGTCTTGATCGACTACGCAACCCGATACCCGGAAGCAATTCCGTTGCGCAACATCTCCGCGAAGAGTGTTGCGCAGGCGTTGTTTCATGTTATATCGCGGGGGTCTCGCCATCCGATGGGCGGTCGACGCCCTTCGCTACTACCTGCTGGGTCGCGCGTTCACCCTCTACTCCGACCACTCCCCCCTCCAGTGGCTCCACCACATGAAGGATGTCAACGCCAGGATTCCCCGATGGTATCTCGCGTTGCAACCCTTCAATTTCCGGGTTGTGCACAGGTCTGGGGCGCAGATGGCCGTGGCGGACTTCCTCTCCCGTTCTGGGGGGGGGGAATGAGTTGGCGGCCAGATGTGTCCCCGACCTGTGTCGGGCAGTGGGGGAGTATGGGCATGTTGGGAGCGCACCGGATCTGCTGGGGGGATTGGGTGTGATTGCGGGCACCTGCTCGCAATCAAACCAATCAGGGAGTGTGTATTTATGTGCCTGCTTTGGCTTGTAGTGAGGAGGATCGGGAGAAGAGGACTTGTGTTTTGTTGGACTGCTGGCCGATCGCCGCCAGAGATCGCCAGGAACGCACCCCGTGACCGCTTTGAGCGGAGTTATGATTTATGTTTAAGGACTTGTGTTTTGTTGGACTGCTGGGCGATCAAAATAAACTGACTTTGTATTGGAAAAGCAAACCTGGTGTCCAAGCGCTCTGTTAAACCTGCTACAATAACGTAAAGATATTATGTTGGAAAGTGCATTAGCCCAGTTTTGCCCAGATTTGTCTCTGAGAGGAAGGTATCAACAGTTTTTTTTAGTTATGATCTGATGTTGTTTTATTCCTAACAACTCCACTTACATCCATATATGTATACATATTAGTATATGTATAAACACATACATATATACATACATACACACACACACACACACACACACACACATGCATATTATAAAATATTCCAAAAAACATTATACACGGTATATGCATTACGCATTGTTTTTTTTTAGATACTTCCGTTCCAAAATATATCTTTAAACAAGCATACATACCATAATGAAATTAGCATGTTCCAAATGCTCAGGATGGCTCAGCTTATGCAGTACATATGCTACCATTTCAACAGGATCATTCCTTACGCATGAGCTTCAGCCTTAACAATACATGCAGCGACGCTCTGCCAGAATTGACAGCCTCGCAAAACAAAGACCTTCTGAAGAACCGCTCACATTTGTAAATAAATCCCCAGACGAGAAAATACACAAAAGCGTGGGTATTTTTCTGCCTTAAACACAGTATTTTTAAAATGTTCAGAATTGAGTTAGACACCTTGGAATGCCATGAAGCATATTAAACAAAGTTGCCATGGCGCGAGACCGGGACAGTCTGAACATTACCCACAACACAACTGTGGAGGAGAGGGAGCACAACATTGATTCTGACACACACACACACACACACACACACACACACACACACACACACACACACACACACACACACAGACACACACACACACACACTGCAGCGTGTGTTTCTTGAATTGAATTGTTGTTTAGGTGGTGATTTTCCTACATCCCCATTTTGCTGGAGAAAATAAATCCAACTGCATCGAAAACAAGACAAAGTGTTTGTGCTGAGCTTCCAGACTGAGACTGAGGCTGAGAGGTATTGGAGGGAATTGGCCTCATTGGGATGCCGTGTACAACTGTATGCATGAAGTGTAAATGTACACAGCATTTACAGCAACACGTTGTTTTTTATAAAAAGTTGTTGAGGGGCTAACGGTCACTTCCTGGCCACTTGATGACAGCATACACTACGATAAACAAGCTCTACTTGTCTACATTATAACATTATGTGTGACTGGTCTACACTATATAAGCTTCTGGGAAATGTTCGCGTTTCTTGATTTGGTCTTGGTGTTGCATCAAGTTGTATTATACAAAGCAACATTCAGAAAATGGGTTCACATCAGCTACAGGCTGTCTGAAAAACAAGACTTGCCAGCTTCTAAGCCTTGGCATGGTATCCTATGTTTTACATTGCTGGCCTTACAAACTCCTTTCTGTAACAAACAGAAAGAAACGATGCCTTTGACCTGCAAATAACCCCTGACCTTCATTCCATACTCGCACCCTTCATTAGGGGATTTGCAAGTGAATCAGGGTGCCAGGGCTGCACCAGCAGGAGTTAGTGTTCCTCTTCCGTGAAGCATACTGATAATAGCAGCAGACAGATGGACTGGCTCTCACAGATGACTGCCCTCACACACGGGTCTTCCTTCTACAGACCAGAACAGTTCCTGTTAGACGGAGGGGCCTTAGCTCACTGGCTCAGTGAGATTAATGTGCCTTTGGGCTGTCCGTCAAACGATGCCAGAGAATTGCTAATGCATAATATTCATTAGCTCATACATTTTGGGTCCATTGTATTGATTCTGGACACAGAAGGGGGATCTTGGACGCGCTTAGAAGCAAGTTTGGGTCCTTTTTTTGTGAATTTGGCCTCATTGAAGTAATATCCGGGGACAGTTGAGATACGGACTCTGCTCTCATGATCTGTTTACTCAGATGAGTCATCATCATCGTCGGAGAGGCCTTACCACACAAATGGAGCGAATCCAAAGGGCCGTCATTAAAAGTGCTTCGTATTATTATCGTATTAGGGCTGTAATTTGTGGTTTTATCCTTGTCGGATTGATTCCTCTATAATGGGAGACAATGGGTTGACAGCTCTTGAGGGTCATATCCTCTATAGATAGCACAGCTCTGTATGAACTGCTATGAAGTTTCATCAAGTATAAATTGACAAGACAGACCACAGAGGAGCTGGTAAAGGTATAGGTAAGATCAAGGATTACCGATAGAGAGAGTAGAGGTGTTTGTCTACAGTACATTACAGTCTATATCAGACAGGGTGAGAGAAAATATAGACTACCCATGTGAGCTCCAAGATGTGCCTTTTAGATGGATGGATACACTCATCAATCAAACCCTCTTCATAAAGGGCTTTTTGTAAAAAAAAAAAATGCAATTCAAAGTACTAAGGATGGGTTGGTGAAAGGATAGATGGATGGTTGAGTGCGTAGACAGATTGATGGATGATGAATAGAAGAAAGGATGGATTAGTAATATGGATGGAGGGATAGATAGATGGATGGTGAATAGATGGGTGGAGGATTGGATGAATGATTAGATGGCTGGATGGCTGATTGGATTAATTGATGGATAGACGGATGGGATGAACAGGTAATTTCTGAATTCATTCGGATGGATGGACGGACGGATGGGATGAACAGATAATTTCTGAATTCTTTCAAAATAACACCAGTCCATACATATTCATTATGCAGTTAATACATTGTATTCTCAAACCACGCAAACCACAGCCTCTCTGCTCTTTGTCAATATAGGTTAACATTCCACAGCAATGCACAAACAAAAATAATTACAATGAGGCGTTAACACCCTGCCTGAGATTAACTGCCCCAGTATTACCTGAGGCTGACCCGAGGCTGAATTTGCAATTTCACTTACAAAACGGATATGAATGATTGTGGAAGCTGAGGGAACATGATTATTGTGATTAATAACCATTACAATAATGATGCTCTCCTCCTCCCCTCCGGGTTCTTTAACATTGGTGGATTTATCTCCTTTTTAATTTACTCCTTATAAGCAGTAATGCAAAGACACATTACATTTCCTGGTAGACACATTCAAATAATCTGATTTCACTAAAAGAAGTTCTGAAAAATTAATAAATTCATCAAATTGAATACGATGAAACATTAGCCTACCAGTATCTTTGCCATGACAAGCAATAATGGTGACTTCAATTTGTTATTCATCATAGTTGCTTATATACCACTAGAGCAATGCAAATGAGTTTGATATTGTGGTCACACTTGATATTAGAACAAATATCACAACGGTTTGAACTGTGGCCCTGGCTACCATTGTTACCATCGTTGATACCTCCATCGGGAGAACACGGGTTCCTAATCTTTTCTTCCTTCGGACAATGCCTTCTAGTTACCAGGTGGATAAATTCCTCTTTTTGTGCCTGTTTACACTGCCACTAATGCTAATCCAGCAGTATCCGGAGATTACACCAAACACCAACCTCTTAAATGGTATTAAACTATGTTAGAACACCACAGGCCTCAATCATCTTAATCTGCAGTGTCACTCGGAAAGCGGAAATTAAATACTAGATGTGGTAAGCATACTTAATAAGATCATTTCCAACTCTAAAATCCTCAAAGGATTAACACTGTGAGTGAAACTAGATCAAAGATAGTAAGTGTAGCGCCATCTTGTTCTAGCGTAGAGTGTGACGTCACAAGGTTGGTTGGCTTGAGTCCTACAGTACAGTTCGTTAGCTGACAGCTAACAGCAAACCAAATGAAAATAAGCTACACCCCAAGTAAAAAGAGATCCAAGGGGGTTAAATTTTGTATTGCCCCTGGAATCAGCAATGAATTTTTCCAGAGTCAAAAATCAAGGAAAGATTGTCCAATTTCATGCTTTGCCTCTTAAGCGGCAAGCGGTTCTTCATCGTTGGCTCGCGGCGCTGAACAGGAGGATCCTCCAGTTAGCCGTGAAAGGGTTTGTAGTTAGCACTTTGTAAAGGTTGACTCTGTGGAGGAGGAGAGTGCCTACTGGTGGTTCGCTGGACCAACAAGCTGAAGTCTGAGGCATCTCCCTCGGTGTTTGACCTTTTCTCGTATACGGTTGGGCCATGGTAACGCAGGCCAGATCCCCAAGCAAGTAATCCACGCAAGCCTCCTGACAGCTCCTCGAATAGCTTGTGGTCTGCATTTCAGTGCAGCGACCACCAAGCAGCAAGTAGTGTGGTCAAGCCTCTACAGTATGCACCGAGGGGAACTGATGAACACGTTCATGTATGAGTACAATTTTGTATTGCTGCTTAAAAATGCAGCAAAAAACCTCCCCGACACAATGTCGGGGAGGACGATGACACAACAAATGTCTGGTATCTTTAAACACAGACATATATATATATATATATATATATATATATATATATATATATATATATATATATATATATATATATATATATATATATATATATATATATATATATATAGTGCCGGGTTGCAGCAAAGGCCAAATCGATTGCGATCCCTGTAATAATCCTTTGTGTCTACGCGGCGGCGTGTCGCTAAATGGATTTGTAATGATCCTGATCGGAACGGGGAAGCTCTGATGCTAGCATTCGACTGCTGATTCCAAGTCGCAGACCGTCTGTGTGCTGACATCACCAGCCCACAGGACAGAGTGCTTCCTCTCACACAACAGTGTTCAGCACGTCTGCCATTGATTGATTGTGCATCTCAAACGTTAGCCTTGAGCCCGACGGAGAACGTGGGTGGTTAGTGTGTAGACTCCCCTCACGCTACGCCGCAATTTTGCCGAAATTTCCTCCCGTAGGCAAAGCCGCTTTTCAATTAGGCAAATGTAAAGCTCTAACTTGGTTTCTATCGCTCCCACATGCATTCTGATTTCTGCAGCCAGTGGACCAATCACTAACATGGGCACATTTCCCTCTCCATAGAAGTGAACCATGGTCTACAATGCATGGTCCCATTAGAATAATCGATGCGATGTGTCCTCTAGCAAAGTAAAAAAAACATTGTATCGTATGTGTGTGCGTGTGTGCAAGCTTGTCTGCATGTCGTTCTCTGAAGGCTTCGTACGAACGGCTTGATCCGAATCACCTACCAGGGAGATCTGTTGCAAAGTCCAGCCAATCAAATCCATTTTTTCCTGTTTCTTTGGGAAACGTGGACTCAGTCTGCCAAGGAAAAAATGGACAGAATTTATTGTTTCCCAGCTTTAAAAAATAAAATAATTCCCTTCCCTTCCTTCCTATATGGATCGAATGTCGCTACAATAACAAGCTCCCTGGGGTTGGCAGTAACACTCACCCTAAGGTAAAGTCTTACAACAATAAAGTCTGCCAAACTGAAATTGCGGTGTTACTTGGTATGAATCTAAATACAGTGGTGGTACAAGCCCTGGAGTTATCAAACACCGGGTTTTATGATGATATTTGAAGAGTTTGGCTGTCTCCTGCTTAGCATAGAGGAAAACATCAGTGTTACTGAGTGAGTATTGGCAAACACACACACACACTTGCGCAGACAGTCGCACAACCGGTGCATACACACAGACACACACTTCCAATGAAATTATTCAGACCACTACGACACTCACACACAGTGTGCGCCTACGATCTTCCTCCAAAAGAACCACCAACTTCTAGAAAAAAAAACACACCACCACCAACACAACACTAGATATGAGATAATTTTTTTGACTTTCTCCTTTCGCTCGCTCAACCACAACGCGGTTGAATACAACGGAGCCCACCTCCTCCTCCTCCTCCTCCTCTGTCTTGGTCTATAAATAATAAATGGCTGGTGTTCCATGGCAGCCAAATGACCAAAGCCTTTTGCTTACACAAGCCTCCTGATTATCTTGTACTGATGAACATGTCGCAGCATGACCCAGGGGGAAGGGTAGGGGGGAAGCAGGCGGAGGTGAGGCAGAGCAGGGAGAGGACATGAGGAGAGGGGGACGAGGAGGGAGAGGAAGAAGAGGGGGAGGGACTTGGGGATGAGGAAAGGGAGAGGAGGGAGGAACAGGAGGGGGGATGGAGCACAGCAGTGCAACAACAAGCAGAAGGGGGAAAGGAGCAGGAAGGGGAGACAGGGGAAGTGGAAAAGGAGGAGGGGAGGTGGGAGATGAGAGGGGTATAACAAAGAGAGGAGAGAGAGGAACAGGTAGATGATGAGGGGAGTTGGAAGAGGAGGAGGAAGGGGAGATGAGGACAGGAAGGAGGAGGGGAGTAGGAAGGGGGGGGGGGTATGAGAAGGAGGAGGAAGGTGGAGTTAGTTTAAGAGTTGACACAGACTGATGAATAGGGCTGGGAAAAAGCCAGCTTGGTATTACAGTGCACTACACAGATTTACAATTGATGGACATTATATTTTTCTATAATCCAATGATATAATAATCATATTTAGTCACAATGAACCCTCTGTTGAATTAAGGAATATCTACTCATCATAGTTTGTCCAATTTGGCCCAATTTGGTTGGAACAAAAGAAGTGAACAGCAGAGAACAGATAACAACTTAAATAAAAGATAAAAGATGATTCGGAAGTGCGTGTGTGAAATAAGGGTCAGGGTTTATAATTTATGGAGAGGAAATGTGCAATTGCAAATCAAAACACAAAAATTTGATAGAATTATTAAAAGACACGAATTATTATAAGACACGAAACATCATTAGTACACCCATTGTAGTGACAGCGATTCTACAAAAAGAGAAGTTCTCTCCGCCTTTCTTGCTTCGTCAAAGCACTTTGGAACCGGAGCATGCTAAGATGCTGAATAATTATTAATGAGGTCCTACTTCACATATCTTTCAGCAGCTCCTGCCTTTCCATGTGTGGACCAGGTCAGGGGTTCAAAGGTCAGAGGGAGCACGACGACCAACCCCATCCCCACCATAACAGACGACTCCCGGGTAGGAAGACAGGCGCAGAAAAAAATTAACTTTTCTGCGCGCAATCAGAGACTTTGCCTGAAGACGCCTGAAGCAATTGCGATGGCAAGGCACAAAAGAAGAAAGAGAAACACTGAGCATTTACAGAACAATGCCGGCGACACAGTGATGGAGTTGACAGCCAGACCACGACAGGAAGAGAGATGAGGAGGGGAGAGGAGAGAGGAGGGGAGGGGAGAAGAGAGGACAAAAAGTTGAAAGCAGAAGAGAGAAGGGAAGGAATAAGAAAGAAAGGGGAGTAGAGGAGTGCTGGGGGGAGGAGGGAAAAAGAGATGAGAAGAGACGGATGAGAGGAGAGAAAAAGAGAAGGGAAGAGAAGAAGACAAAAGCAGAAGAGGGGAGAAGGAGGGAGAAAAGAGAGGGGGAGAGAGCAGAGAAAGGGAGAAACAAAGCGAGGCGCAGAGAAGAGAGGAGGGGAGTGACGAGGAGAGAGCAGGAGTTGATCTGTAAATGCCCGACCGGTTGCAACCGTGCGCCCTGCTCTGTGATGACTGTGATTTGGCGCAGATTCAAAACTGGAGGCAAAAAAAAAAAAACACTTTGGGTTTTAAGTTCGGCGCTGTAACTCTGCAGTGAGGAAGCCGGGCTTTTTGAGCCCCAGTGGAGTTAAACGGATACGTTTGATTGGACACAAAGGGCGGCCATTTTGGGTTCACGTCAGAGTTGAGTTCACACAGCTGTGAATACAGCTGTTATGACATTGTAGTAGTAGTAGTGCTAAAGGGTGGGCACAGTGGCACACACACCCACACACATATATATACACACACTCTGACACATTCTCAGATTATCACCATGACTACAAGAAAATGTTCAGAATGGAAGAGAACCACACAATACAAGAAAACAGATTCATAGAATGGAATAGAGCAAGGTTATGAATGCATTCGTCCTTATCTTTACAGGATTAAACCTGTCAGTGACATTCAGACCTTCTATATGTAGCAAGGCTAACAATAACAATAACTAAGTCGCACCAATTGGAATTTTTCACATGAAATGCAAATAAATTAAAAACAAGTGACATGAAATAATCCCCCCTCCCCCCTAACTGCAGTCCTCCCCACCAAAGCACACTACAGCTTTTTCTGTCCTCCTACACTGCAGTCTTCCTGCTTTGCTATATTGCGATATAACTAAATATTGTTTCTAGTGTTGCAGCAGGAGAAATGTTTACGACAAATTAAGCTTACAATATAAACGGCATACTATCTCACTGATAATCAAAAATGTAAATTAAATAAGTAATACTCCTGATATCAATACTAAGTGACGTTTAGAAAAGGAACACAGACTTGTTTACCTTGATAACAATTAGCGTTTACATTAACCAGCCCTACAGGCAACACTGACCCGTGCAGGTCAATGGAGAAGCGCAATAGCTAACAAAAAAACGTTGGACATTTTAAACGTGGTAATTTGTCTTGTACGATCGGCAACATAGTAGTCTATACCTTTTTATCAGTGTGACTGAAATAAATCACTACTCAAGGATGTGTAAAGATTAAGGTGCGGTCAATGAGGATCGAACCAGAAGCTTACGTTTTGGTGTCGAACACCAAATTCATCTATCCACTAACCTACCACCAACTAGTTGCATTTGTTATTCCTTTGCTTCTGCTTATTCCACATGCACCATTAATGACCCACCCAGCCAATCCACTGCACCCTTTGGATCTCAGTAGGAATAGCCAGAGCTGTTTGCTGAAAGGATTTGATTGGTTTGTTCAGACCTCAGGTTGGACCCCACATGCTCTTTTTACATCTCAACCCTTCTCGTGTGTAGACAAGTTCAGACATTGGGCAGATAGCGATCGATAGACATCCATTTGATTCGAAACAAGTGTTTTGCAGCTCCCATTGCAGTACTTTTGTTAAGTAAGTGCATAGAAACCGTCATGTTATTAGTCTACAATAGTGCCCAAAAACGAAGAACACCACATACTGAGGTTCTGTGTCTCCTCACCACTGCGTGTGCTCATTTAATGGCAGTCTGATTATTCTGAATTCTGAATGCAGAGCAACATTTCAATGTTGTTGCGAGTGTAAAAAGGAGGGGGTGTTTTGTTAACAGATTTGAATGCTGGATAAGCATTCTGTGTTTGAACACAACTGCAAATGCTCACAGACTCAGAGACAGAGTGAGAAGCGAGCAGCTAGAATTGCTGAATGTCCTTGAGCACAATGGTGAATTTTGGATAGAACTATGGATTTTGTGTTTCTTTGACCCACCGGTTGCAATGGACTGGCTTAAAGATTGAATGTGTGTTGTTGTCTCATTCTATGTAGTTTCTTACAACTGGGTACTAAGCATTTCATTTTGATTCAGAGGTAAATGCTCAGGCTGTGCTCCAATCAGTTGAAAAACACCCCCTCCCATACACCTAGAATTATTCAAATGTCGCTCTGCATTCAGAATTCAGAATGCACAAACTGCCTATAATGCAGCTACTTTCTTCACACAATATTTTAACTGCCTGAGTCGCTAAGTCCATGAGCATGAATGTTTAAACACTGTGAGAGGGTTGGAGTTGAACCAAACCATGGCTGATTTACATCTCAAATACATAGACAAAGATAACCATTATCATGGGCACTTAACAAACCAGCCTAATGCTTTAAAGTTGTGTGCAGCACGCCATGCTCCCCGGGTATTGCCTCCTGAATAACTGGTTCCTGGTTTCCTGGTCTGGGAACATGGGGAAACCTGACACTCCTTACATATTGAAGGTGTTCAGATCGGTGTCTGATTACATATACAGTATATATATATATATATATATCCCCTTGCACTCCCTTTATTTCCTTTTATTTCATTCAGTTTAAACTCGTTGGTTAGTTATTTTTTGCATAATTTAAGTGAATAACTCAATAACACACACACAGACACTTTGCTTCATTATTGAGTTTTATTTAATTTGGTTCTTGTTGTTTGATGGTTGGCAGCATAATAATTTATGCTGCCAACCATCATAGTCTTCCTCAACAAGAAACGTGTTAAAAATCCTTATTAAAGTATAATTGCTTATTTTGTATTTAAGAAAAAAGTAGTATGTGTTTCTTACAACTGTATTTTTGTACTGAATATGTATTTACATTAAATTACTATAAATTAACAATACATTGTATACATTTTATTTTAATAATCTTTTTATAGTTTATTATTATTATCGTATATGTATAATTGTATTGCTGTACTATACGTGTAATTTTGTATTTTCATTTACTAGTAGAGGTGGTGAGAACAACATAATCAGTATTATTCATGCTGTTTTAAAGCACTAAACAATACTGCAAGGTGACACCAAACCCAACAAGAAAAACAGGTGTGGCTCTCTGCCAATGGCACAGCGTTATGCTAATGATGGGGGAGTTGGTGCCAGACTCTCAGTTTGAAGCGGAAAGACTACCGACTACAACGAACCTCGGTCATACGCGCCCAATGGCTAGACTTCCATCGAGGTAACTAAACAAAAAACCTTTACACTGTTTTAAGTACAGTGATCTGCAATTGCATGTTGAAATTGCTGATAACCGTACTGTATTTGAAAAGTAAGACTGAACATTAGTGTCTATTATTTTCTGATCACCATCTCTGTGACGCTAAGATTCGGAATTCAAATCAGAAATGTTTTTTGTATATTTACTATTTACATATGCACATCAAAAGTAAAGCAAAATTGGGGCAAAGTGCAAGGTGTGGAAAGCGTGAAATGGCAGCATAGTAATTTATTTATATTTATTTATAATTTATACATTATATTACTTTATAGTTCATACTCTGTATGACCTCTGCCCTCTGTATACAGTTTTCTCCAATGTGTCTTTTCTGTCATGTTTCAGTTACAGTGGAATATATCTGTTCCGCGTGATATACACAGCCTTTCTTAGCACAGGTGAGACACACAAACATGCACGCACACCCACCCCACAGCTTGACAATCTGCAGGAAACAGAACGCCTTTTCCATTCTTCTCAAGCCAAAATGAAGCTCTGTACCGGTAGGAACTCGCCTTTTGTGTTGCTATGGCGCACACATGCTTGTCCAATCAGATAAGGCACTGAGCTGGCTCCCAAGAGGGATGCCGACCCTCTAGTGTAGCGAAAGATAGACTATGAGCCAATTTATGATCACTGTGTACTAACTAGACAAATGAAATCGTCTCAGTGAGAATGGTCATCACATTGGTTGCCTTTGAAAAAAACAAAAACATTTTGTCATGTACTTCAACATGCCTAATGCTCGATCGAGGGGAAATCTTGGATAACAGTGTGTGCGCACCTATGTAGCTGGTCCCTCTGAACTCAAACATCAGCACCAATGAAACCACACAATAACAACCACCAAGCCACTCTGCTAAGCTTCCCCCCATCAGAGGGAAGGTAACCAAGCTACATGAACCATGCTAGGTTCATAGCAACAACAGGTCCCTTTCACACCTACAATTGGTGCTTCATTCAGGGCAATGTTTCAGAGCTAATTATTGTTAAAAATTGGTTGGTGTGATAATTTACACTTTAATGAGCTTGTTTACAGATGGCCACCACTGAGAACTGAAAACACCAGTCTGGATGTGTGGATTGGCAAGCTTACATTTCTTTGAGGATTTTGTCAAATTGCAACGTGATCGAGGATAGGGTCTTGATATTTGTTTGTCGTATTTGTTCAAGGTAAACAAAAAAGTGTCATCAAAATTTTTAACAGCGCCTTGGTCAATTAAATACTTTAAGAACATAACTGCACACAAATAAGAAATATAACTTTTTGAATAAACTGCACTATCTCGGTTAAACTTGCATCGGCCAAGTAGTGAAACCATATACACCCTTGTCTCATAGTAATCAATGTCTGATGGTGTCTTTGAGGCATCTTGTTTTTCTAAATCTATTGCAGGTAGCCTTAAGGCTTCTAAAAAAATTCAGGCGGTTTTTAAATATGACTAAAAAGCAAATAACAAATAGGCGGAAAAATACGCAATTTTTATCAGCATAATCGTATGGACCTTGAAAGGAGAATAAAGGCCCAGCTCCTAATTGCATTCGGGAAAGTATTGAAGTGGAGTATTTTTCAATCTGTCGGTCATGGCAAATAAGTGGGTCACTGCAAGGGACGAGTGAATTGGCCGAGATACAAACATATAAATGACAAAAATAGACATTTGATTAGACTCATACCTAGAGAAATTCTTCAGTATGTCACTTTTTGACATGGTCATGAGAAAATATTTTACTATATTATTAAGGAGCAGGGTGTTCGAGCATTTTGCTCAAGGATACCTACAGATTAGTTGCGGACATTTCCGTTTTAACCATTTAGCCTGGGAGTCAAACAGCCTAACCGCTACACCATCCTTGCCCTGCACAAACTATTCAATGGTTCCCACTAGGCTTAAAAGGTACCTCCCCCCTGCTGTAATGCATCTCTATGAATGTGCAGGTTTATGCAGGGCTCTGTTGCTGACCTCCGAGGGCCCCCAGACCATAAAGAGGGCCTTGGGCGACCACGTGACTCTAGGATGTACCTACGAATGGGGCGCCTCCGACCGCGGAGACCTGGACATAGAGTGGTCCCTGGTCAGCCCTGACACCACCATGAAAGACCAAATGGTAGGAATTAAGACCTTGTTGTGTCATTTAGAAAGAACTGGGATATGCCATCTACTGTTACTGCCCTACCACTAATCATCATTTAAAAAAGGCTTGTTATTCTGATTCTTATAGGTTCTCTGTACTCTTGCTTATAGTATTTAAATGGCTTGTAGCACTATAAATGGCTTGTATCTACTTTATTAGCTTAACACTTAATACAATGTTAAGCTACTAAATGTTCTACCATTGCATGTTGATTCTGTCACTAATGTGCTAATCAGTCACAACCATTTAACAGTAACAAACGCTGATGCACTTAAGGTACCTTGAAAAGCGCTATGTAATACAATGAATCTATTAATTAATTAAGGAGATGGGGAGATGAGAAGAAAATAAGACATTGCAGAAGTGCACAGGTTCGGTCCTTGGAGAAATCGAGCCAAGTACAATTCAGCTTGCCGTTGTACCCCCTTCCATTAAAATATACTGCATGCATGATCATAGAGGATGTGATTGGCTTTACATTTTGTATAGGGTGGAAGGAACTATAATTTTACATTTACATTTAGTTTGATTATGTTGATGCTTCTATTAGAGCGCCTTAAAAGGTGAGGCTGAGAACAGACAAAACATAATCCATATTGTAGCGACAACAAACTTTTGTGCTTCTTGATCAAGTTTCCAAAAAACTAATGGAGGATTGTAGAGTAATTTCTTATTTCACATTCCTCAAAAGTAGTTGTTCAAGCCAATCAGAGATGATTACCAGGTGTTCCAAAATTTAACTTGAAGTAATGTTAAAAAACAGAGAACTGAGTTAGTCGTTATTTTTCTGAGGAGCAACTTTGACAAGACGTTTCATAGCAGAGGCTATGTGATAGCCGCCCTGCGTTAGTTGCGGCATCAGACAGAATATAAAAGTGAAAAAAGTTTGCAGGAATAACATTCTGCATTTGAAAATGTTCAAAAAAAGTTTTCCCATCCATCGGTTGGAAAGAATGTAGGATGACAAAATGTCTATGAATTCCTACAGTAGCCTATATGTTAGCCTTTTTAAACATCTGTCATGTTCATCGAGTTTCCCATTATACTACCCATTCAACCCATCCACCTGTAAGTGTATCTCTTAATCTACTTCCCCCCCCCCCATTATTTTAGCTCCTGTCCTACAGCAATGGAAAGAAATACATCCATACATCCACAGAAGGCATCGACTTCACTGCGACCGACCCCTCTAAGGGGGATGCTTCGCTCTCCATCGCGGTGCTCTCCCCCCCGCACACCTCCACCTACCAGTGTAAAGTCAAGAAGTCACCTGGGTTGGACATGCGCAAGGTGACACTGGTCGTCATGGGTAAGACTCGACGGGGGATCGGCTAGCGTACATTCAGCAGGGAAACATGTACACCTTTTAAATAATTTGCATGTGTCCAAGGAGGCTGTACTGTATGGTAACCATCCAAAAGGTTCATAGTATGATTAAGTGGGTAGGGCTTTCTGGAAATCCTCCAATATAAAATGTAGGCTTTCTGTTCACATTTTGATTAATTGTTACCAGTTAAGGATGCAAATTAATATGCCCTAGCCTACATATTTCCTTTTTTAATGAGGTCAGCTTGACTCATGGATAGGCCTATAATAAACAATTGATCTTTGCAGTTCCCTTGTGTCGTTTATTAACATTTAAATCATGGCTACAGCGTTCCAACTGAAGTTGTTGGTTTGATTTTTTACGATACCCTGTAAATTGAGGTCAAACGCAACGCAGCAACTCCAATTGTATTATTTTAAGAGCATTAAAAAAAACTTGAGAGCATCCGTGGAAATGATATCAGCAGGGAAATTGACTTCTAATTGATATTGCATTACAGAAAAGCCCTCCGTGCCAAAGTGTTGGAAAGAGGTAACCAATTCCGTGGCAGAGTCGCTCTCATTGCAATGCAAGTCCTCGAAGGGATCCGCGCCATTAAAATACACATGGACGAGAGGGCAGGGACGCCCGTTCCCGCAAACACTAACACAGAGTAAGTCTGACCTCTGCTGGTTGGATACCGCAACTAGCCCTACGTATATAAAAAGAAGGCTCAGGCTATTATCTGTGGTGGTAATTAAGTTATATTCCGTCTGTGTTTACAAATCTGTGTGTGTGCGTTGTTGTTGCGTGTCTGCGTTGCCTGCTTGCTTTACCTTATCTTCAGACGGTGTGACCGGACAGCTGTTGATCCGAAACTATTCGCTGAGCCTGGCGGGGCTCTACCTCTGCACGGCCTTCAACGACGTGGGGGAGGCGCACTGCACCATCCACCTGGCGGACGAAAAACGTATGCGAACGCGCTCACACACACATATAAAGAAGAACCCTCCGACATAATAAATCAGCTTGATACACGATTAAACACAAACTATCAACATGTTTAAACTATTAGAATAGTGTCAGTTAATATTGGATAGTCATAAGCTATGTTCTTTCTTCTTTCTTATTCATGGTGTCCCTTAAATCGTTTATTTTACCGAAAACGTCGTTGCTTGCTGTCTGGTGAAAACGTTTCGTTGGTCCTCCCCGCAAACCGTTAAGCTAATGAGCTCGCTCGAGCCACCAAGTGAATTTGAGCTCAACCAATGAGAAGGCCCGGTGGGGTTCTTGACCAATGAGAAAGCCTGGTGACTTACAAAGTACTGAAAAGTCGAACTCGAGAAAAGTAGGCCTTCAGATTTCTTTGCTGAAAGTGACTCTGGCAAAAGAAAATCACTTCAGTAATCGTCAAAAAATTAGCTCAAATTGGGTGTTCTTTCAAATTGAAGTAAGTATCAAAATAATTTGTCTTTGTGTAAATGTAGGCCATTGAATTATCAAAAAGTAAATTTCAACTTTTGCGGTAACTAGGGTGATGGGTGTGCATCTTTGGTAGTTAGGAAGATGCGTTCACACAGCTGCGGGGGCTGTAAACATTATCTTGGTTAATTATTTTCAAATTGTATTTTGTGCCGTGTAACGAACAATCCAGAGCAAATGCTTAAGTAAAAGTAAAAGTAAAGAAAATAAAGAGAGAAAAGAAATGACTCACAATTTTTTTTACCATTATGGTAACACTTTATTATAAGTTGCCATAACGAATAGCAAACTAGTCATTACCTAACTCTTTGTTAAGATTTGTTAATCGTTAAAATATCTATTTGGCACAAGTTAATAGTTTTTTCATCATTAATTAAATATTAGTTGTTTGCATAACCCTAACCTAACCACAACACACGACCCTAACACTAACACACGGCCCTAACCTTAACACACGACCCTAACCCTAACAAACGGCCCTAACCCTAACACACGGCCCTAACCCTAACACACGGCCCTAACCCTAACACACGGCCCTAACCCTAACACACGGCCCTTACCCTAACACAACGCCCTAACCCTAACACAAGGCCCTAACCCTAACACACGGCGCTAACCCTAACACACGGCCCTAACCCTAACACACGGCCCTAACCATAACACACGGCCCTAACCCTAACCATAACACACGGCCCTAACCCTAACACACGGCCCTAACCCTAACACACGGCCCTAACCCTAACACACGTCCCTTACCCTAACACAAGGCCCTAACCCTAACACAAGGCCCTAACCCTAACACACGGCCCTAACCCTAACCATAACACACGGCCCTAACCCTAACACACGGCCCTAACCCTAACCCTAACCAGCAACACTCTGGGGTCAGTGAAAACAACTATTAACTTGTGCTAAATAGATATTTTAGTAACAATTAACAAATATTAACAAAGGGTTAGGTAATGACTGGTTTGTTATTTATTATGGCACCTTATTATAAAGTGTTACCAAAAGGATTAAGAATTGCCTATGAAGAATTAATAGGCCACATATTTACTTCGGAAGTTCATAACTCGTAAATCCTGACTATTGATAGACCTTTCCCCCCTAATAATGTGCAAGGTTTCGGTCAATACGTTAGCTGGGACGGTGGTGAAGATTATGTAACAAGCAGTTGTTCCTTCAGCGCCGAGCCGAGCCGGGGTGATTGTGGGCTCTGTGGTGGGATCCATCCTGCTCCTTACCCTGCTCCTGCTCCTCCTCTGGCTCCTGCTGTGTAAGCTCAGCGACCGGCGCCGCAACCAAAAGGAGTTCTCCAATGAAATAAGGTAGGCGTCATTGTACAGGGGGTTGTCACAGTGGAAACGTTAGTGCCGAGTGAGAAATGTTCGCAATTTTGAGTGAAAAAAATGGGAAAAGCTTGTTTACGTAGGCTTTGCGTGAACACACACACACACACACACACACACACACATGCACACAGTACAGCAATTAACTTGTTTTAATGGAAAAAAGTGTTATAATAGAAAGCCGTCTATTGAATGTATAGCAGGCCGATCACTCTCTTGTGGTAAGCACTTCTACGGTGTTTCCAACATCATAAGGGAGCATTCAGTGCTCAAACAAAGACTCCTGAAAAGTATAAATAATTTACTACTGCAAAAAGATTTTTTTACAGCCAGAAAGCATAAAAATTCCTACAGCATAAAAATAAATAAATCAGTTAGACCTACATTTCTTTATAGGCCCAATGCTGTCAACACACTCGCCTGTCTTTCCATGAGCAATAAATATATAACTATACGCCCACTAAAATGTGTTATTTCACAGATACTGTGTTTCATATCGTAGCAAAACCCCTACAGAGCCACTGAAAAATGTCCTTAATGTTTAATGAAGGGAAAATTGATTTTCATGTTGCAGTGCTTTAGAGGATTTTTCCTAAACGCATTTCGTAAAAAGAATCCTCAGAAATTTGACCCCTCTGTTGATGCTTAAATAGGCCTAATCATTATTGACATTTTCAACAGTAATGTTTTTGTGTTTGAGTTGGGTTATCGGAAGAGGAACACAATTTCACCCCGCTGGTGTAAATACCGTTTAAACCAAATGATACTGGATTCACACCAAACCATAATAACTGTATTAGTTAACAGAACTATTAGTTTATCATTGAAAGTTCTCACTGACAGTTATAACTTTTAATAAAAAGGAGAAACTGGAGAAAGCATAAAACCTTATAATCTCAGTGGTGACCGTGAGACAGCTCTGAAATACTCCAGCGAGGTCCAGAGTTGGTAAAACTCTACCTCTTTGTTCTGAAACCAGTAGAGTGCAGAAAGTTATATACAGTGATCCAGGTATGGGGGGACTGAAAGGTTGGAGAAATTAAAACTAGTATGAGGAGTTAGGAGAGCCGCATTTAGAAATCAACTGGAAAAGATCTTCTAGGAGGAAGAAAGCTGAAGGTGCAGCAGTAGTATTTGTCTTCTGACACAACATGAGGGAAATCCAACTAATCAAAATTGTGTGTGATCTCTTTTAACAATGATAACAGTGATTCATCCCAATTGTGTGCAATTTTCTTTTAACAATGATTACAGTTAATCAACATCCAATCATACCAAATTGTCACCAGTAATAATTTCTGAAATAACTTACACTGAATGGATTTGTGGAGCATCTAAGTTGTATAGCAGATGTCTAATACCTTATTCCTAGACCATATGGATGGAGGCACTGTTATTTTCTTCTTCTATCTATCTTTTCCGAGGATCGGGCTCATTCTGGTTGAGATGAGGTGCTCCATCTGGCGTGTTGAAACCCAATCCACAAACAACACTTCACAGGGTTCTGAGAATAAAAGGCCTACTGGCTATTTTTCCCACCTTCAGAGATAATTCATTGTAATTTCTTGCAAATGATGTGAATAGCAAGCAGGTGTTAAAGTTGACAAACATGATAAACTGCAAGGCGCCAGATTTGAATAGCGTTTTGGCAGAAGCCTAGCAGCCTGTTGTGTGCAGAACTTGCATTCAGAAAAACATGCATTGACAGCCAAGGCTAGAATGCTGATAATACTGTTGACATATGTAGATGGAGTGTGTTATTAAGAACAGCTTGCAGAACCAAGCTGTTCTTCTTAATAATAAACAGCAGACGAGACAGTACAAATCATCCTCATTGGAAGCTAACGGGATGGAAATGAAGATTTATAAAGGAGCTGCTGTCTCCCTGTTGTCCAACATCAATCTCCAAATCAGATTAGGGAGACTCCCACTTTCTTAATCAGTGAAAGTCTTCTTCATTGGGATGAGAAATGGAGAGGCAAATTGCTTCCAACAGTTAACATTTACCACCAGATTCAGCAGTCACATGCATATGTAAAATACTGATATTAACATTAACCCCGGGGCAAATTGCTTTCTTTGATTAGGGGGCAGGATAGTGAATTAGTGGTTAGGGTGTCTGACTCTGCTGTCTACCGGTAGGCCTCCTAGAGCAAGATGCCTACTCTTTACCTGCTCTTTAAGGATGGGACATCTGAAAGTAATGCATGTCACTCGAGGATCATCTCAATGTTTGTATAATGAGGCTGGTAATCCATAATACATGTTAGTGGGTAGACGTGCAACCTGTTCGGTCTCGACATGAGACATTTTCCGTCCATGCTAGTTATTTTGGTTTTCCCTGTAGATCATTACAGAAATAGTAAGTTGGCTCTTGGATCTGTTCTGATCCACTGTTGTTTTGTTCTCAAAGGGAGGATGCTCCCGCTCCAGAGAGCCGACCTACCAGTCGTTTCACCAACAGAAGCACCAGCCAGTACCGGGGGGGCAGTTACAGCCATGTATCCAGGCCAGAGCCATACTTTATTGGGGACAGCGAGTTCACTTCCCCCCAATCCACCACCAGCCCTGGAAGCACAACTTTCAGCTATGCCGCTAAGTACGGAGATGTGGTATGATTAGGGCACTTATGCTGCCCTGGTTCCCCAAGACGAACTGTGTACTTACACGTGTACATTACTAATTTAAAGTTTTTACATTAAAAAAAATGGAGCAAGCATTCATTAGAAATAAAATGTGTGTTTTTTTCTACATGTTTCAACACTGCGAAATCCCATTTGCATATGAAATATATATTAAAAAGTTTGTTTTCATTATTATCCATATTAGTGAACTAATTAAATTAAAAACTAAATAATTATCTTTGGATCACCTGACAGCCTTTTTGAGCAAATGCTACACAGAAAGTGCCTAGTTATGTGTGTGTATTAAATATGAATATTCATAATTGAAAATGTGTATCTTGTTTTAATTCGTAGTTCATCATTTGACACACAAACAGGCCTCAAGCAAAAAAACATTAAATCCCATATTTAGGCAAAAAAGAGAAATATTTATTTCATCATAGACGTCATTTTTGAAATACTCAACCTTTCAAAAAAATGTACACAATTAAGTTATCGTTTTTCCACGTTTTCATGAGGATGTACTGACAGGAGTTGAAATATCAATGGCCACATGCGATTGTCTCCTTGTTATCCATCGACAACACAAACAGAGACAACCCCCCCTCCCCGTCTCTCTCTGAGATAACATGGAGGCCTATTACAGAGTTCCACCTCAAAGCTCAAAGCTTTCTCTAAAACAAGACAAGATGGTATGACTCGTGATCAAGGGGCAGTTGGCATCTGGAACATAAGATCGTAAGACAGTCCAAGATATCGGCTTAGTATATCATTGTGACCATCGCTTGGTGAACAGTCAGTGTAATGGTTTACAGGTTATGGTTTTGCTTGCTCCGCTGGCTGTTATTTTGTGTATTGGGGAGATGAGGAGGGTATATATTTACCTTTTTCGTCTGTAATAAACTTTTGAGCTCTTGAGGAGCATCTTCAAATTAAGATTGTATGGGAATTTGAACAATTGTCTTTTAAAAAGTTGTGACTTCACTTTGACTCTGTGAACACTACATTTTACACATTAACATAATTACATTTTTAGTTGAAAGGTTTCATTAGAAAATGCTGCATTTATATTTCCTCCCCATAAACAGCGACAGTCTGACCCCTATAGGACTGTTCAACTTCAACAACATACAGTCGTTTTAAGATTAAGAATATGTTTGAATTCAATAAATTAATCCTTTTAGCAGTTGGTTTGACCAATATCTCTAACTGGACATGTATTGTTCAATGTACTGTTTCATGTCATGATTTACTACATTTCCCAACAACAAGAAAACCTGTAAACAAGCTTTGAAAATGACATCAGAAACCACGGTCTGTGTACTACTTAACAGAGAAGTGGGAGAAGTACCCCGACATCAGAACAGACCCTTGACGGCACTTTGAAAAATACTGGAGAAGAAAATAAATGGATACATGGAGATGTTTACTGCTGAATATTCACCAAACCACAGTGGGTACTTCTGCCTCCTGGGCAGTTAACTAGTTCACAGACAGTGTTGTAACTTCATGTTTAAATAACACTGGTTTCCACCAGTCCACAAGGTGCCAAAAAAACTCAATCACACATGGAACATGATTAATGTCATCCCACCACCAACACCACCACCACCAGCAGCTCTGATCGTCTGTAATTAAAGGAACAAACTAGAAAGACAGGATTCCATGCAAACAACAAAAAAAATTGAATTTGGCTTTAGAGAGTTTGAGACAGTCCAGTATTTTTGTACCCTTCTTTTTTTCTTTTGTATAATCAACAAACACATTTAGATTCTGTGCAAAGCAAAAACTGAAAAACAAGAGCACCTACATTTGAAAGAGTGGCATGGTTTATGAGTTATAAGTCGGTGAAAACTGCTCCAGTCCAGATGAAAACCAACACCAGGCCCGATGTGAACCACATACCGTTGTTGTTTAGACTCATAACACCGTCCCTCCATGTTTTAATCTCAGCAAGCGTGCTCCATCTATGGTTGTCCACTCCAGTTACATTTAGTAGGCCGACAAGCTCCGCTATCTTGTTTTCCAGGGGTTTTTTCCCTTGGAAGGGAAGCTGACATTAGTTTTGACTCACCCCTTATTCCAGATGTTTTACAGTAGTCTTATTGGGGTCGGAGTGACTTTATAAGGGAAGAGGAGGAGGTGGCAAGTTAGTGGGTTCTTGGTTAGTTGATGTTGAGTTTCTGAGAACAATGACCATTCTTCAAAGGCACTGTACTGTACATTGGTCAGGATGTGGTCGTAATTGTGTGTGTGCTTGTGTGTGTGTGTGTGTGTGTGTGTGTGTGTGTGTGTGTGTGTGTGTGTACTTGCAAGAAATAAGTATTTTTTTGTCTATCCATCGGATTTACCCCCCAAGGCATCGCCATGACAACTAAGGCAAAATCGTCCTCCATGACAACCGAGAAACCCTATTTTTTCTTTTTTTTCTGCAATCCAATTATTTGCCGTTACTAATATCAGTATTTTTTGTTATACTTCAGCACAATAATCATTGGCATCTCTATTCAATAAATTATCTATACTGTACATTTAATTCTCCAAGCGTAGACCTGCAACGAGGGGCAGCCTTTGTCAACGTAAAAGAACCCTGCAGCTCTATATTATGTTCAATAGCGTTCCATAAAGCCACGGCGCGACACAGAGGATGGCAGACGGTGGTCCCGCCCTCCCTCTGTGGACAGAAGTGACATCATAACAAAAAAAATACAAAAATTGAAAAAAAGCGAAGCCGACTCACAAAACAATTTGGTAGAAACGCTCACTGCATTTAAAGGAGTATCCAGCAAAAAAATGTTGCCTTTTCTCTTTTTTCATCCATTGAGTTGAGTTTCCTGGGCAGACCTCCTTGGCCTGTCTAACGCGGTGGGGGTCCAATGGAGGGAAATGGTGGGGGGGTTGACAGCATTTGGGTCCTACTGTACAGCCTCTTCATCCACATAGGTGGAGGGGAACCATCCGATCTGAAAGGGCAGACGGAGCAGAAACATTACTGCGCAGTACAACCAGCTGGGAAATAGCCAGCCTGATTGCAGGACTATTTGGTCTTGAATACATTAGACCTCATTAAAGTCTGAGGGTCAGGCACTCCCAGCTTCCCTGTAATATAAATAATGGCGTAGAATAGAAATGAGAAGGTTTCCCCAAGAGTGTTTATCAGGAACTGATCAGCAACCCACACCCTAGCCGAGCTCCTCTAGGGCCTGTGTTCTGGCCTTTCCACCCTCGACTTTAAAAGTTTTGACTCTGTGCCACAGAAAAACTCTAAATCTGTACTTTCCTCCTCCTCCTCCTCCTCCCCTTAGAAGAACCAGAATGCCGCTTGCCCCCCTTCCCTCAGAGTTCTCACACTCCTCCGCACACTTTCCAACAGCAGGCCACAGCCCTCCTACATTTCTATTTCCAGAGCTCTACGCTTCCTCCAAGGAGCTAAATCCAGACTGTGTCAGCATCCTCCACCGAATGTTCCAACACATTCCGGTCCCTCCCTTTAAATGAGTTCCAGAGTGCACAGGGCATTGGCCGCTTTCCTCCCATGTTCTCCAAGATACTTTGGCTGGTTGCACCGGAAACACAGACCAGGAGTATTTTGGGATAAATTGCGTGTTAGATCGAGGTCTCTCAGCTCCACTCCTTAGCGTTGGACGGTGCCAGTGATGTTTAATGTCCCTTCTGCTTTGACAGAACGCTCATAAAGCGGTCGATTGCTCAAGCAAGTTTGTCTCAATCCGGATTAAGTGCTCCATGGTTTCCAGCTGTTTGATATTTAAACTCAATGTGTCAGTCAACGTTCTTTTGGGTTGTATTTCTTGTTGGATTGTGTTGACATACACATGCCATAAAATGACTTGCGATTTCCTTCTAAATAGTCTGATCAAATGAACTTAACCCAGCCAATCTGGAGGAGATCAGCGTTTGAGGTTGTTTTTCAGCTTTCCATAAATGTGAGATTGAGCTCTCAACTCGATCCTTATCAAGTCCCTTCCTACGCATGTGAAACAAGTAATTAAAACACTGTTGATTGCCTTACCACTTATCATACAGGCAGTGATCACAAAACAGATATGGTTCTACTTGCATAACAAATTCTTCTTTTTATAGGGAGACGGTTAGACGGTGGGGGGGGGGGGGGGACTGTTTAATGGAAGTGCTAATAAGTAAAAAGTTTAATATAGATGTTCTCCTTGCACATCTAAAAACTGTTCCAAGGTTGTACTTCACTTAAGAAAACAAAATTTAGGAAGGTTATTCAAAGAAAAT
This sequence comes from Pollachius pollachius, assembly GCF_949987615.1. Classification (NCBI taxonomy): domain Eukaryota; kingdom Metazoa; phylum Chordata; class Actinopteri; order Gadiformes; family Gadidae; genus Pollachius; species Pollachius pollachius. The sequence goes on along the minus strand of NC_136951.1, from coordinate 6,428,392 downwards.
TGTTTACAGTTTTCCTTGGAAGCCTAAGAAGAATGTTTTGATTATAAGTATATTCTTTTCAGAAGAATACTCAAGTTTCAAAGACTGAATACTGTTTAAGATTGTCCTCAGAATAATTCATAAGTAAAAACTTTACGGTATGAACTTTTTGAGGTGGTACTCACTCTGCCATTAGCCTCTCCTTTCCACCAGCCCTGGTCTCCTCCGATCTTGCTGTAGATCTTGACGATGTCCCCCTCCCGAAGCGACAGCTCCCTCATGTCCCGAGCCGCAAAGTTATACCTGGCCACCGCCGTGTTCACCACCCGCGGCGTGAACACTGGGGACGCAAGGTCACACAAAGGTCACGTAAGGTCACAAAAGTCAAGCCACCATGGTAAAGTTCAGTTGACAAAGAGTTTGACATGTTAAGGTGTACATGTAAGCGTTTCTCCTCGGAATGTTTATAGATGCGTGTCATTAATGAAAAGTCAAAGCATTTTGCGGACACTAGGGTTTGAACCCAGAATCTTTCACTTGGGAGTCAAACACCCTTACCACTAGCCCATCAGCAGGATTTATGTTGTTTTTTTTGTCAGCTTTTAAATTTAAACTGGTATGCTGACAGTTACATAACATCTAAAAATGGCTTATCTTTATCCCTTTAATACACACAGACAGTGCTACTTATGGAGAGGTGGTAGCGAGACTAATCACAAGGTACAGATATCTAGTCCATGCAAGTCGTGAACTTAAGATAAAGTCAAGGAGCAAGGTAACTTTGGCAAGAGTCGGGATCAATGATCAAAGATTATCCAACCGAATGTCTGGTTTTTATTTAAGCAGGTCTAAAATAAAGTGCCAAAAACATGTGGAGGAACGTACGCGCAGAGAACGAACTCACGCTGCGACAGTATGAGAGGGAATGGTCTTTCTAGCTCCTGATTTGATTGCTGTCAGACACCCTGGGTGGAGACATGTCTGGGGAACGTTCTAGATAATGAGCTGGGCTCCATGGGAGTGAGAGCTTTGATGAGACCAGCAGCACACAGAGACCGAGAGAGAGAGAGGGAGTAAGAGAGAGAGAGAGAGAGAGAGAGAGAGAGAGATAACGATACAAACACAGAAAAGTTAAGGGGAAGAAATAGAATGAAGTAAAAAAAAAAAAAAGAAACCAAACAAAATGTAAATTAAAAGGAATGAATCAAAGCAAAAAAAAAACACGAAAAGAAAGATAGACCAAAAACAAAAAGATGGGCAGGGAGATAGGAAAGAAAGAAATGGAGAAGGGGAGAGAGAGAGAGAGAGAGAGAGAGAGAGAGAGAGAGAGAGAAAAAAAACAGGAGAGGGGAGAGAGAGTACCTGACCAAAAGGGAGCTGAGCTCTGAGAAGATGAGAAGTTGAGACCTTGCGGGCTGAGGAAGGAGAAGTTGTAGGAGGCGCATGAGGCTGCTGGGAGGAGCAAGGAGCACCAGAGGAGGAGGAGCGCCAGAAGAAGAGGACCAGACAGGAGGAGGAGGAGGAGCAGGAGGAGAAAGCAGAGGTATAAGAGCCATTATGCTCGGGTGGGTACAGTCGCCACAAAGCCCACGCAGATACACACACACACACACAACCACACTCCTGCAGCTAGCACAAGCGCATGTATTCCGTCGGTATGCCACAGGTTGCTGTGGCAACAGGCCCCAGAGGGAAGAAATTACAAGAGATGACAACACCCCCAACCCCCCACACACCCCTCTCTACCGCTCCACCAAATTACCTCCATTCAGAGAACTACTTGGGAAATCAATAAGATACAGTATTAGTACAATTTATACTATATGATCAATAGAGGTACTGGTAGTCGAAGTAGTCATAGAGAGTTTAGTAGTCGAAGACAGTTTAGACTCGTATATACAAGCTTATAATAATAATAATAATAATAATAATAATAATAATAATAATAATAATAATAATAATAATAATACAATTTCATGGAAATAAAATTTATTTGATGTCTTATTTCAATTCAATGTCTAGTGGGTAATTACGTAATTTAAGAAGTTGATACTCAAATGTTGCCTGTTCCTGTAAAAGCAAGGATTCAAAAGGAGGCAGCAGAGGATAAGAGCTACAGCTAGCGATTAGCGTTTAGCCTAGCTGTTAGCCCAATCTTCCCGTTGTGCTGTCATGCATGTTAGACCGTTTCTAGACAATGGGAAGATGCACAAGAAGATGCCAAGTAGGCTAGCTAGTCATTCTTACTGAACCATGCCTTAATTTTCCTCTTGAGGCTCTATAAATTCTTATACATATTATATACTTGACTAAATATATACCATAAGCACCTACAGATAACAAGGGCCTTGATCTACTGGAAGTACAAAAATTATCATTAATAATTGATATACGGCTTAATAAATAGTGGGTGCATTGATGTCAATAATAATAATTAAGACACCTACATTGAAGTGATAACAAACGATAATCCTAAATAATACTTGAAGACATATTTTGAGCTTTGAAAACGAAAACTTATTGTTTATTGTTTGTGTTTATATGTCCAAACGGGTGTTTGTACTGGTCTAGTGTGTTGTCTTGCTGTGGCTTCTACTCCAACTATCATCCGTTGGGTGCCCCAGTGGTACTGTGTGTCCTGGCCCTGGTTCTCAGGGAGGCGGAGCTGGTCTACCTGGAGAGCGGGTGCTGGTCCGGGTTAGGGAACGCTCTTTGGACTTGTAGGAGTAGCGCAATGTCGTGTCCAGCAGCTTGAAGCTCTCCTTCAGGGAGTGGGCCTGGTAGTACTCCACTAACTCCTGATAACACACAGACACAACATGATAGAAGATATGGTTCGCTTTGTTAGTCCCGTGAATACATCTCAGATGGGTGTCAAGGGGTCACCACAGAAACTACAGAAGACATTAATTGTAAGATATAAAGAAATATGTGTAGGATAGATGTAAGTGAATAAATACATGTAAATATGTTATCCGCAAATAAACAACATTAGAGACGGTGTTGATGCAACATCTCACTACTGTAGTGACATGTTTGAGAGCCAAACAGGTAATTAACGCAGAACAAAACATCAATACATCCTTTGGGATTTGCGTGGCTCGTACAAACATAAGACAAAACCCGCTATCCAGCTGTTTGTTTGCCAGATGCAGGTGAAAGAGGAATGCTGTGTTCTTGTTGGGGGAAATTCTATGCTTGCCAACAACAACATTCAGCTATAGAGTCGGTTACCTTGATCAGATTTGGATGTAGAATAGGCATAACACAGATGTATATTTCATTATCCAAATTCGGTTGTTTACCAGAAGACTTTCAAATTTCTTGGCCTCTGTGATGTGAATCCAGCTGTCCTTCTCAATGACCTTGATGTGCTTCACTTCATCGTTGAACCTAAACACACACACACACACACACACACACACACACACACACACACACGCACACACACACACACACACACACACACACACGGTTCAAACAAGCCACAGAGGAGTATCATAATCAGATTCAGAACCCTTGTATGAAGTCATCCCAACATCTCTCATATCCATCAGCGGTCCCATCAGCCCTCGTATCCTTTCCCTCTGGGACTCACCCCGCACCCTTTTCCAGGCAGGATATACAAACAGGAAATGAGATCAAACATGCAATTAACCACGCTGTAATTAGATGGTAGTTTAGAAAGCGACTCAGAAATCCCCACAGGAATTCCTCTCTTCAGCAAAATAAAACCCACAGAAATGTGTTCTGGAATCATGCCAGCGTTCCCAGATGAAACCCGGACAATTTCTCCCCAGCAAAGATCTAGATATAGAGATCAACATCAACACAATCAAAGAGCTCCAGCTACATTTATTCGGGGTCAGGAGTCTTCGGGAATATTTCCAGAGGTCTAGCATTTTCCTCTGATTCCTTGAATCTTCCCCCGTGAGTTCTTAAGACTCTTCCTGGGGTTTGAAGGACACTCACTTGATGCTAATGGCGAAGCGTTCCGCCTCAGCAGTGCGCTCCCTGATCAGGTAAGTCCCGCTGATGTGGGACTTCAGCAGGTTATCTGCCTGCTGCCGCTCCATGTTCCCAGCAAACCTACATAGCAGGGGAGGGGGAGAGGGCTGTTCACATGGCGATCAGATGTTTACGGCGTCTTTCATGGCATCACGTGACAACATCGAAAAAATGGGCACCAGGGCCTGAGGAAAATGACACCTTTCTATGACATGGAGTAAGTAGATATTTCCTTTATATATTACAAACACAAAAAGGAAAGTGAAAGTTAAGTAATATTTAAGGGAGTTCACTATTTTAGTTCTAAATGTACCGCAGCAAATCATGGTAGTCCTTCAGGAATATAAACCAAAACTACACTATTATTACTCTGAATAAGGTTGCTCAGTCCCGAGAGATACAGTAGCAGGGAGATCCTTTGATAACGAATATAACAAAATATGCCCATATCCTTCACACGGAGCAGAACTCACCAAGGGTAACCATAGTAGTCCGTCTCCCTTGATGACTGTCGACTAGGACACGATTGGAATGGCTGTTGGCGACAAAGCGAACAACACAGAGGATCTAATCATGCACACTAAAACCACAGCCATTAGTGCACAGGCAGATCATTACACACTAACGCACCATAGAGGGTGCTTTAGAGGATGCTAAGGAGGAGCGGGGCTATTCCACAGTGTTATATAGGAGACATAGTGATTGGATTTGGATGCATGTGCCTACCTTCGGGTCCAAACATGGCTTGACGCAGGTACTGGGGAAAAAGCCGCTCTTGTGTGTCTGGAGGATTTTACCCTGGGGAAAGATAGTCAAATATATGAGCCACTTATCAGCCATATATCAGCCTTATATCACATCCAGGTACTAGCCAGATATCAGCAAGTTACCAGCCTTATATCAGCCAGATATCAGCCAGATATCATACAGTTATCAGACAGTTATCAGACAGTTACCAGCCTTATATCAGCCAGATATCAGCCTTATATCAGCCAGATATCAGACAGTTATCAGACAGTTATCAGACAGTTATCAGACAGTTATCAGACAGTTACCAGACAGTTACCAGCCTTATATCAGCCAGATATCAGCCAGATATCAGACAGTTATCAGACAGTTATCAGACAGTTACCAGCCTTATATCATCCAGATATCATCCAGATATCAGCCAGATATCAGACAGTTATCAGACAGTTATCAGACAGTTATCAGACAGTTATCAGACAGTTACCAGCCTTATATCATCCAGATATCAGTCAGATATCAGACAGTTATCAGACAGTCATCAGACAGTTATCAGCCAGTTACCAGCCTTATATCAGCCAGATATCAGACAGACATCAGACAGATATCAGACAGTTATCAGACAGTTATCAGACAGTTATCAGACAGTTACCAGCCTTATATCATCCAGATATCAGCCAGATATCAGACAGTTATCAGACAGTTATCAGACAGTTATCAGCCAGTTATCAGCCTTATATCAGCCAGATATCAGACAGATATCAGACAGATATCAGACAGTTATCAGACAGTTACCAGCCTTATATCAGCCAGATATCAGCCAGATATCAGACAGTTATCAGACAGTTACCAGCCTTATATCAGCCAGATATCAGCCAGATATCAGACAGTTATCAGACAGTTATCAGACAGTTATCAGACAGTTATCAGACAGTTACCAGCCTTATATCAGCCAGATATCAGACAGATATCAGACAGTTAACAGACAGTTACCAGCCTTATATCAGCCAGGAGAACAGATGACATTCAGCCCTGGGCAGAATCATTTTTAAATGAGATGAAGATTATAACCACAGAAAGCTATAAATAATAAATATGTTTTTCGTGCATTCCGTATCTGTTCTATTGAAAGCGATACAAGAAAATCCTGTATACAGTTATTTAATAAGACTTTTATCAAAGGCGACAATGTATGGGGAGCTATCTTTTTGACTGGGAGTTGAACACCCAAGCCAAGACTCTTTCTGTGCAGTCAGCGAGCTGTAAGGGGGGGGTGATAGCCATGGGCGTGGGGTCTTCAGGGGGTAGAGTGGTGTTTCCCCTCACCTCCCACCAGGAGGTCTCAGGCTCCCCCTTCAGCAGCTCGATGAAGTCCCCGGTCTGGAGGGCCAGCGGGGGCTTCCCCGGGGGCGCGGGCGTACCGTGGTAGTTCCGCACCGCCACCATCTTAGGACCTGCCGGGGAACATCGAGATCAGAATCAGCAATATGAACCGTACAAACAAGCAAAAAGTGATGGAATGATAAAAAGAGAAAAACATAGTCTCACTTGACCACTAGTTTATTCATTCAATATTTCTGAACAAAGTCAGATTCATAAGACTGTTATTACAATGATAATATTAATGCCTACACGTTATACATACTAATGTGTTCCTTCCTACTTTCACTTTTTCAGCTGTGCTAGTACACTTAATAGACAGGGCTTTGTCTCACATTCTCCGTCACAGAAGGCAAGTATTTTTGGAGTTATCTTTCCATTCAAATACAAACTTACATTATCTTTGACTATTTTTTGGTTGGTATATTTGTCGTAAACAGACCATTAGAGGGCAGTGTTGAGCTGTGGTAGAGTGTGGAGTCGACTTAAGGAGAAACATGAGGATACCAGTGGACAGAAATAGAAACACTTTTCCACTCAAACTTACCCAACGACATCCCAGCTTCCTGTACCGCAATAAAAAATAAAAAGAACATCCAATTAGCAAACAAATCATTGTTTGTGTTGTGCCATGGCAAATGAACATGAACATCATAGGAAAGAAGGAAAAAACTGAGCATATTTAGAGAGCGAGAAAGAGAGATAAAAAGAGAAAGAAAGAGTGAGTGAGAGAGAGCGAGAGAGAGAGCGAGTGATAGAGGCAGAAAGACACATGAAGAGAGGCAGGGTCAGAGAGAAAGGTGGAGAGAGATGGGGAGAAAGAGACAGAGAAACAGTGCAAGGGAAGCGTTAGAGGAGAAGGCAGAGAGCACGAAAGGGAGAGGGAGACGGTCTGACATGAACAGATAGAGACAGGTGACATCCAAAAGTTAAGTTCACTGAAACTCTTAAAGTATGGAATCCACTTACCAGATCATGGGGATCTGAAAGGAGAGAAAGGGGAAGAGAGGTAACGGTGAGAAAGGTTCCCGTCGACTCATTTCTCTGTCAGCCTGTCTGTCTGGTGTACAAGAGGACTGTCTCTCTATCTGCCTGTCTGTGGTCACTTACTGATTTTACAGATGGTGATAACTTCCAGACACTCCTTGTGTGCACCTGTGCCACAATGTGCACAGAAATATCCCTGGTAGAAGATGCCCCTGGATAGAGCATGTGCGCACGCACACACACACACACACACACACACACACACACACACACACACACACAGAGACACACACACACAGAAATTAAATACACAACCGTTAGTACATTCTCATCCAAGTATAACAGACCATTATGACAATACATAGTAGGACACACTCAGTACTACTATCAATTAAAACATACACAGTAAATAAAACATACAGTGTTAGAAAAGTGTTAAATACCCGTACAGTACTCACCATAGTAAAAGACATTGTAGGACATGTTGCGCACTTCCGTAAATATAATTAAAAACATCTTTCTATCTATAATCACATCCTATCAACCCAGCATTTTGATCTAGAACGACAGGACTAACAGCACTCAAAGGACTATAAGTTTACATATCAGTGTGTCCCAGAATACCTCCTGTATGCTATATCCAACACTGACTCTGTGGGATGTTCTCTGACTGAATAGTACCGACCATACATCACGACGGGACGGCTCAGCAGTAATGACCAGCGGTAAGCAGCGCAGCGCTGGGGTTTACCAACACTGCAGATATCGGTTAAAGCAGAGCCACAGAGCTGATGGGTCAATACGCAACATGCCGTTTAGAATGCAAACCATTATGGAGGTCAGGGTGGCACTCTACGTGACCAAAACTCCACTTCCCATGAGGCCAAGCTTAGTTCGCTTGGAATGGAGGTTGAGCAGGGATGGTAAAGAGTTTGGGAGGGAATTTGTGGCATGTAAAAATATATACTGTCTATTAGTGTACTTTTATATGCATTATTTTTTAATGGTTTTAACCTTAATCATATAAATACTGTTTTATCGTGTTACAAATACACTCCTTAATTGCCACTAAATTTGCACACTGCTGAGATAAACCTTCAGAATGCTTTGACAGTTTGTTGGGATTAAAAAATTAATCCGACCTCTTTCGTCGAAATGGGCTGTTATTGAAATAAGGGTGGCTAAACTGGAACATGCTTAAGACGACATACTGCAGTTTATGATGCGTGACGAAAGATCCGGATATTAGAGTCACATCTCTGAATACCTTAACAACATCTTGCAGGCACGGCAGTTGGTGTTCTTATCAAAGGTGTGCATCTGGAAGTTGTGATGATTGGCTGTGGCTCTCTCAGGCTTGATGTTGGACCTAGTGTGATTGGAGAGCACACCGGCAAGTCATCACAAAATGCAAGGAGACGATTGGTCGAGGGGTAAAAGTGTGACACCTGGGGGAAGCCACCAGTGGAAACTCACATGGCCATTTCAAACTGCTCCATCCACTTTCTCTTGGTCTCCTCTGTCTTGCAGAAGAACTGGAAGCCCTGCTTGCCTTGCAGGTGGATCAGGTAGAAGCCGTAGGACCACTGGGGGCACAGAGCGAGTGAGGCGTGGGGCGGAACACACACGCGGAGGCACGCGGACGAGACAAGCACACAGAAGCCCACGGGGAAACCAGCATCCATAGTCTCAACACCAAAGGATGCGGAGACACCCCCTCAACATATGTTCTCGTCTCCCCAGGGTCATGAAGCATGCCAAGCGCTTTCTTCGAGACCAAAATGGAGGGTCCGTGCGACACCCAATAACAAACCAATGCAGTTTTTATGATGCGGAAGAGTTTTAAACAAAAGGGGTTAACGTCAGCTTACCATTTTTCCACTCGACTGGTAAGCATGCGAAAGGAGAAAGAAGACATCAGAGGGAGAAAGAGCCGGTTACACATGCGGCACGGACACACATGCAGATTATGATTATTTTGACACCAAAAACAAAAGAAAGGAGCACTGTTAGACCGCTGGCGGTATCGCGTGATCTCCACCGCGCATGAATCATAAATGACCTGCTTTGCATTTTTATCCAGCGTGAACTTGAAAGCATGGCTACGCAACAACGCATGTCAGACACCTCAATGCATTACTGATGAGTCGCAGATCTGAAATTACCATCGACCAAATCACGTCACTCAAGGGCATCGATTAGAATAATTGCGTGGATCATTATTCCGATAGCCAGGCTGAGAAGGGTGGTGTTCTATCATCTCCGTCCCCCTGCCTCCTCACCTTCTTCATATCCCTGTTGTTCATGAGGTCGTCTGACATTTTGTAGGACTGAAGCTCAATGATCTCCTTGAGCTCATAGCTGTAGCCCTTTCTCTTGCACACGATCACCACCTTGTCAAACAAGAAGATGTACCTGCAAACACAAACGCATACACGTGACCTGTTAGGCCAGCCGCTTTAAACGCTTTAAAATTATATTATCTCTGATTCGGTTTCATTGAGGAACCATTTGTGTGGGTTGAGAGGGCACAGAGGTCCGGTCTTACCGGTCCTGTTTAGTTCTGTTGATGATAGAGGACACTTTGAGTTCTCCGTCGATCTTTGGCCTGCCGTACTCCTCCAGTTTGACCTGCTGCTTAGGGCACACAAACAACCACCCCGGTCAACCTTCACTCCCCCACAGAGAACTCCAAGTCAGGCTTATGCTAGTAACTTATGCTAATCACTTATGTTAATAGCGCAATATATAATGCAACATGTCTATTATGCAACTCTTCGGATAATCTCAGAAGAGCAGAGTTTAATTTAAAGTGACCTTCTCAAACAACATTCAGTTTAAAATGGAACAAACATTTCCCGCAAGGTTTCCCTCGTTTTTCAGCGCCTGAGACAACTCAGGGATGTCGGGGGTTTTGATTAATACAACAAAATGCACCATTTTAACACTGAAAATGAAACCCTGACTTCAGGGTACCATTTATTGTTTTTTTCCAGTCATTTAGAATGCATCCCCAGGGCTCTGCGACTGTGCGGTTCCTCCCTGGTGTTATATCAGCCCTCTAGCCCACATCCCTCTCCATACGTTCCTGCTCGGCCAGGGATGTATGGAGAAGGCAACTGAAAAATGTTCTCTCTGCTGGCTGTCCCCGAAGGTACAACCTCCACCTGCTCCCCAGTACACTCCGATATATTATTCAGTCAGAAAGCTATAGCTGTACCATTAGGCTCTAGTCACTCTGCTTTTACGTACACAAACACATACAGCCTATGATGTGTTCTTATAGGTATGTATTGTATATATATATAAGGGGATTTATAGGTAGGTATACAGACAGACGTACTGGTAGACCGATAGATAGATACATGATCGATAAGACAGAACAATAGACAGATAGATTGATAGCTAGATAAATAACAGCTCAAAGTCTAGCAACACAGGGGAAGAGTTCATGAGAGGAAAGAAGGTAGGCACCTCTTTGGTTTTTACATAACTGGCCTGGTAATTTTCTGCAAGGCTAAATGATTCAACATAGACTACTTTAAATGCACTGAATTAGATGGAGGCACAGAGCCCCGAAAGTTCTCTTAGTTGCGAAAAATAAGGATTTATATAAGTGCATATTTCATGCAAGTGCCCTTTGAATCTGAACTAACCATCCCCTTGAAAAAATGTAATAAAAATGGTAAAAAGTATAAAAATGCTTTAGAGTACATCTAATACAAATATAATTAAGTTAACATGCAATTCTTCAGAAGTACTTACCAGGTTTTCAATGGAACTTTGGAATTCACTAATTTTCTTCAGTGTCTCGTTGTCTCGCTTCACTTCGTTGATGTACATCGCCAGGTCCTGGGAAAGCAGAGGGAGCGGGATTAGTTCAACAATTTCAACTTTTCACCCTTTTTTGATTAGGTTTTCATGTATCTTAGTAGCCTTTCTTAAACTCACGGTGATGCATAGTCACTGTACAACAGTGGTTCAAAACTTAAGCTTTTGAACCCATTTTTTTTATAAATTACTGCAACCCCAACTCAACATCAGGCCCCACTAAAGGTGAGCAGTAGTCCGCTTGGTATGAAACTTTAGCCCCATTTTCTCGTTTGTACATAGAGGGCCTTTGTGAGATATTTAAAATAGTTTTGGTTATTTCTTCTTTATCAATACCTTACCATCAAATATCTATAGCTTATAAGTCAACAATTTCCATCGACCTCACATGTTGGGGAATATTTCTCTACACACATGTACAGACGCATACGCAGCAGGCACAGACAGATGTGACTGAACACAGACACCCAAATCATATGAAAAACCAAATGAGAACAAAGACAGCACAAACCTGCATGGCCTCCAGGGCTTCTTTCAGCTGCTGTCTCTCCGGTCTCTCTGCAGAGTGACTCAGGAGTTCCTGGAGAGAAACGCGTGATGTCAACATCAACAACAACAACTCAACGAACAAACAAGGCCCAATATCAAATCCTGCAGAAGTCAAAAGTCCTCCTTTTATTTAACTAAAATGACCAATGTTAATGTCTTTACATAGAAGAAGGTCAGAAACGTCTAATTATATCACCTTACTATCTTCCGCCCGATCCTCAGCCCTACCTAAGCCAGCCACCCACGATCCGTCTCTAAAACTATACAGAGAGGTGAGCGAAAAGGTTCCGGGCTCAAACTCCAGTGACCACAGTCTACCAGTGGGCATCCTTCAGTGAGCTGTCAAACCCCTACCAGCTCCTTAATGACCTGTATATAAAAGTCACTTTGGATAGAAGTGTCTGGCTGCCTGGTGACTGAATAGTAACAATAGAACCCCACCAAAAATGCATTCATCATTTTCACATTGCTGGAGAATGATTACTCATGTGTATTGTATCGGCTGATTGGCAAACAAAAGGAATATAGTGAGAATAAAAGAGACCTCACTGAAAGGTCATGGACACTCACACACACACGACAGACACACTCAGTTCTAGAGGAAGCCCTGGGGCTTTAAGCTGTGGTAATCCTTTACTGCAGTGCCATGTGAGGCAGGGAAATGGGCTGAGTTTAATCTGATTTCAGCACGCTTGATTTGAACTCAGAGCCCTGCAGGGCCTCTGCTGACTCTAAAGATGAAAGTGTCCCTCCACTAATGTGCAACTTCACTAACACCTGGCTACACCTATCAACTAGACCCATAATCACCTTGACAAAAAAAGCTCCTAGCCAAGAATTAAGCCAAACCATCGTCTAGCCAAACAATGACCTGTCCTAGCCATCAATTTGCCAAACAATCACCTAGCTATGCAATAATCTAGCCACAGATTCACCAAACAACCATGAGCTAAAAAAATTATTAGCAAAACTATCACCTAATTTTACTCGTAGCTAAACTATTTGCCAAAATCAACATAGCGAAACTATTACAGAGCAAATCAATAAGCCACAGACAATGAGCCAAATGGTCACTTATTTTCTCAAATCACCTTCCCAAACTGTGTTCCCGTCCAAAAAATGTCCCAAAATGATTACTTAGCCAAAGAATAACCAACGTCAAATAAACAGAAGACGAAACACTCAAACAAATAAACAAACACTCATTTAAAAAAAAAACTATCCAAACTGTCAGCTGGCCCACCTATACCTCTAAACCGCCCACAGCTTCTTTACACAAATCAACAGAATAAGGCTGTTCAAAATTAAGATGATGAGCCACACAAGGTAAAACAACAGTTTTGGGTGTTTGAAAATGCTGAACAAATGTGTAGGGAAGAGGCTAACCCTGCGAACAACGATGCGTTTCCGTTTCCCCGAGGTAGTGTGGCCATGGCCTCTGTGTTGGTGTTGGGTGTGTTCTATGTGCCTACCTTCAGCAGTAGATGGTATTTCAGGACCCTCTGCATTGGAACCACCAGAAGATCCTGCAGCTTGAACTTCCCTTCCTGCACCTTCATTGTGCACTCCTGAAATAAAACACAAACACAGACAGACACAGTAACACACAGCATTACACACAATACGTTGCATTTAAAAGCTGCAGATTGTACTACTTGTTTAAACAATTAGGGGCAGGATGATTCATTGCCCAGTTGATTAATTACTTAATCATGGTGTTGCGTTCACCATCTATCGCCTCAGCAAACCCACAACCCCAGTGAAGGAGGCTACATATTGCTAATGCACAGACCTAATTGTTCTGTAGGGCAAACCGCACCAGGACAATTAGCATTTATGCTGATTGGGGACATTGCTCAGGGTGCTGGATGTATTTTGTCTTGTCTAGCTCAATATGGTCAACTAGTGGAGCATGACATTACAACTGCCAGGGTTAGGGGTTCTGTTCCCACTGGGGCCACAGATGCTATGAAATCTATGCACTCACAGTACTGTATGGCACAAAGTACCAACATTTCCCATCTACCTAGAATTATCCATTTATTCCAAAAGGCAGGATTAGTTCCAGACTGAAAAAAATAAACAAGCTGATTATTTGTTTAACTAGGCAGTGAGGAGAAATGTCCCAGAGAGAGAGAGATAGAGAGAGAGAGAGAGAGAGAGAGAGAGAGAGAGAGAGAGAGAGAGAGAGTGAAAGAAAGAAAGAAAGAAAGAAAGAAAGAAAGAAAGAAAGAAAGAAAGAAAGAAAGAAAGAAAGAAAGAAAGAAAGAACAAACGAAAGAAAGAAAGAAAGAGAAAATAAAAGTCAAAGAGAGAAAAGAGGAGAGAGAAAGAGAAGAGAAGAGAGGGAGAAATGCTTTCCATTTTGCCAACAGGATCCATGTCTAATTTGCTCCCATTCTCTCACCGGGCTGAACATTGATCTACCTTAATCCTCCTCCATTACACTAGCACATTAACCTTACCCTGTTTCTAGTAAGAATTCAGGGGCTGAAAATTGGGGTGTGGGCTGTAATTGAGAATAATGACCGTTTATATGCTAGCAAGCATTTGAAAGAGCATTTCACACAATATTGTCCATACCTATTAGAAGTACTAAAGTACATTCAACAAGTCATGGTTCCATTATTGTAATCCTGTTTCCATTGGTACTGGCCGTTTAAAATAAAATCTGTGTTCCCTGATGAGGATTTAACTTGTAATTGAGAGAGTGGAGTCTCTATAGGTCTTAGGCTGAGTCTCTCACTGGGCGGTGAAACTGTTGTGTGTGGTCTGACCAAGGTTTTGACTTGACCTTACAAGTACATTATATATGTGTAGCTCCTAATCACAGCTACAGACTCAGAGAGCTTTTTTCTCTTCTTTCCTCTACTTTTATCCTACAAAGAATAAGCCTGCACTCAACTGTAACTGACATGGTAATGCATTTGTTTGGAAACTTTATCATGATCAATAGCTGTCCTCTTCAAAAATTAATGTTCAAAAGTATTTTAAACATTGACACATTGATTGACAACATTGATAATGACTTGCATTCGTCTTTGCTGTGGTATCGACAGAAAAATGCAGAATTGAACATCCCGATCTAATGCAGAACCTCTACTGCACTGTTACATCAACTCCATCTTGAATTTCTTCCCACTCTATCTTATGGTCCCTCTCTGCTTCTTCCGGCCCTACGGCCAATCAGCACTTAGACATTTGCATATTTCCAAACAGTGGGTGGAGCCAATCATTCACTTTCTTCTCCTGTTTTTTAGCTTCCTTGAACATGTTAAACCTTTCACAATGTATACATAGGCCTGCGTGTATTTGTTGTACCTGCTCCGACCTTGAAACCTGTCCAACAAATAATAACATGTTAATAGCAGGAGGTGGGTTACCTCAACTTTAACTTTGACCTCCTCCCGCGTGGCGATGAGGTCGTCCAGTGTCTTCTGAGCCGTCTCCATGTGGCTGCAGTACTGACCGTAGATCAACAACCTGTAAAAACACGTTCACAGTCAGTCACTATCACTGTTATTATCAGTCTAAATGTCTCCATGTGGCTGCAGTACTGACCGTAGATCAACAACCTGGAAAAACACGTTCACAGTCACTATCATTGTTATTATCACTCATAATGTACCTTTCATGTGGCTGCAATGCTGTTAATACCACGGTCAAGATCACAATCTAACTTTTAATATCACTGTGTGTGCAGCAGTGGCTCAGAAGGCAGAGCCGGTTGACTGGCTATTGGAAGGTTAAAGGTAGTTCGATCCCTGGTTCCTCCTAGCTGAATGTCGCGGTGTCCCTTAGCAAGACGCCTATGCCTAACTGCTCTTAACAACTGTGTGAAGTTGTGTTTGAATGGACCATTATATCACATTAAACACAGTTATTAACTCATTCACTAGCTCACAGTTGAGATCACTATATCACAGTCACTATCACAGTCCATACCAATCAGTCCTGAATCACTTGGACGTCTGCTTTCTCTGCCTCGCCTTAGAGAACACAATCTGCTAAATAACTTAATGTAGAGGTCAGTGCGTTGTGTTCCTGGGTCACTCTCAGAATGGAAATGAAGGCGCTTTTGGCAAAATAGATTGTGTTCGAATAGAAGTCCACCCTGGTGATTGGAGATATATACGTGACTGTTTAATTATACCCTTTGTTGTGTTCAAGCCAGTTAATTGTATATAATACCTCACCATCTCGCACATATAACCCCCTGTGGATCCCTCTGAATTGTAAATTCTATGAATATATATACATATAAATAAATTATCTGTGATATAAATATAGATAGACGAACACCTTGCCACTCCAATAAGAAAGGATGGCTATGTACAAGATGTGAATGCTGATGTCCCTTACAAAAAACCCTTAGATACCATAATGTTGGGAATGTATGCAGTACAGTTATGCCAGCATTGAGTACTTAATAAAAAGGAATACACAAATTAGCTCATATTGCTCCAACTGTTGCCAGTGCCACTAGACACTATTGGGGACGAGTATAAAATGAAAAAGTGCATAATTAAGGGAACATATTTGAGAGTAGACATGAGTAAAATCTACCCATGTGCTGCCAATTCGCTTTAATTTAAGTTAATCAATGAAAAGAAGCTCAGTGATTTTAATCAGACGCTCATACGGGCTCCTCTTAGTTTTATAGTGTGGAGAGAGAGAGAGAGAGACAGAGAGAGAGAGAGAGAGAGAGAGACAGAGAGAGAGAGAGCTCTTCACAAATGGAGTCTGCCCTCATTAGATCACACAAAGGACCCGCGACATCATCTGTGGAGTCTCTTCAAAATGGAAGTGGTTCAGAGAATTCAGCTTGCAACAACACATGGCACACATCTCTTTCCCCTCTCTCTCCCCTACCCCACTCATCTTCCCCCTCTCACTATCTATCTCGCCTCTTCTTTCTCCCCTAACTCCTCCATTTTTTTGGTCCCTCCCACTTTTCCTCTTCTCCCTCTCTCCCTTCCATCCCTCTCACCTGTTCACTCATATCTCCCTCTCTCCCTCCGCTTCTCCCTCTCTCCCTTCCATCCCTCTCACCCGTTCACTCATATCTCCCTCTCTCCCTCCGCTTCTCCCTCTCTCCCTTCCATCCCTCTCACCCGTTCACTCATATCTCCCTCTCTCCCTCCGCTTCTCCCTCTCTCCCTTCCATCCCTCTCACCCGTTCACTCATATCTCCCTCTCTCCCTCCGCTTCTCCCTCTCTCCCTTCCATCCCTCTCACCCGTTCACGCATATCTCCCTCTCTCCCTCCGCTTCTCCCTCTCTCCCTTCCATCCCTCTCACCCGTTCACTCATATCTCCCTCTCTCCCTCCGCTTCTCCCTCTCTCCCTCTGACCACGCTCCTCCTCCCCTCCCCCCCTCCCTGCGTGTGGATGGCGCACGCAGAAGTAGGGCACTGGATGGGCTGCCGGTGCCAAGGCCCCTCTAGGGCGCCTGGCACTCAAGCTTGAATTTGAGTTGATGAGTGGAGAGGAGAGGAGGAGGAGAGAGAGGAGGAGAGGAGAGTAGAAGGAGAGAGAGGAGGAGAGAGAGGAGGAGAAAGACGAAGGCTAGAGGAGAGGAGGTGGAGAGGAGAGAAGGAGGAGAGAGAGGAGGAGAGGAAAGTAGAAGGAGAGAGGGGAGGAGAGAGAGGAGAAGGAGAGTAGAAGGAGAGAGAGGAGGAGAGGAGAGTAGAAGGAGAGAGAAGAGAAAAAGGAGGAGAGGAGAGGAGGAGAAAGACGAAGGTTAGAGGAGAGGAGGTGGAGAGGAGAGGAGGAGGAGAGAGAGGAGGAGAGGAGAGTAGAAAGAGAGAGAAGAGAAAAAGGAGGAGAGGAGAGGAGGATAAAGACGAAGGTTAGAAGAGAGGAGGTGGAGAGAGAGGAGGAGAGGAGAGCAGGTGGAGAGAGAGGAGGAGAGGAGAGCAGGAGGAGATGAGAGTAGAAGGAGAGAGAAGAGAAAAAGAAGGAGAGGAGGAGAAAGACGAAGGTTAGAGGAGAGGAGGTGGAGAGAGAGGAGGAGAGGAGAGCAGGAGGAGAGGAGAGTAGAAGGAGAGAGAAGAGAAAAAGGAGGAGAGGAGAGGAGGAGAAAGACGAAGGTTAGAGGAGAGGAGGTGGAGAGAGAGGAGGAGAGGAGAGCAGGAGGAGAGGAGAGTAGAAGGAGAGAGAAGAGAAAAAGGAGGAGAGGAGGAGAAAGACGAAGGTTAGAGGAGAGGAGGTGGAGAGGAGAGGAGGAGGAGGAGAGAGAGGAGGAGAGGAGAGTAGAAGGAGAGAGAAGAGAAAAAGGAGGAGAGGAGGAGAAAGACAAAGGTTAGAGGAGAGGAGGTGGAGAGAGAGGAGGAGAGGAGAGCAGGAGGAGAGGAGAGTAGAAGGAGAGAGAAAAGAAAAAGGAGGAGAGGAGAGGAGGAGAAAGACGAAGGTTAGAGGAGAGGAGGTGGAGAGAGAGAAGGAGAGGAGAGCAGGAGGAGAGGAGAGTAGAAGGAGAGAGAAGAGAAAAAGGAGGAGAGGAGAGGAGGAGAAAGACAAAGGTTAGAGGAGAGGAGGTGGAGAGAGAGAAGGAGAGGAGAGCAGGAGGAGAGGAGAGTAGAAGGAGAGAGAGGAGGAGAGGAGAGTAGAAGGAGAGAGAAGAGAAAAAGGTGGAGGAGAGGAGGAGAAAGACGAAGGTTAGAGGAGAGGAGGTGGAGAGGAGGACAGGAGGAGGAGAGGAGAGTAGTAGGAGAGAGAAAAGAAAAAGGAGGAGAGGAGGAGAAAGACGAAGGTTAGAGGAGAGGAGGTGGAGAGAGAGAAGGAGAGGAGAGCAGGAGGAGAGGAGAGTAGAAGGAGAGAGAAGAGAAAAAGGAGGAGAGGAGAGGAGGAGAAAGACAAAGGTTAGAGGAGAGGAGGTGGAGAGAGAGAAGGAGAGGAGAGCAGGAGGAGAGGAGAGTAGAAGGAGAGAGAGGAGGAGAGGAGAGTAGAAGGAGAGAGAGGAGGAGGAGAGAGAGGAGGAGAGGAGAGTAGAAGGAGAGAGAAGAGAAAAAGGTGGAGGAGAGGAGGAGAAAGACGAAGGTTAGAGGAGAGGAGGTGGAGAGGAGGAGAGGAGGAGGAGAGGAGAGAAGAAGGAGAGAGAAGAGAAAAAGGAGGAGAGGAGAGGAGGAGAAAGATGAAGGTTAGAGGAGAGGAGGTGGAGAGAGAGGAGGAGAGGAGAGCAGGAGGAGAGGAGAGTAGAAGGAGAGAGAAGAGAAAAAGGAGGAGAGGAGAGGAGGAGAAAGACGAAGGTTAGAGGAGAGGAGGTGGAGAGAGAGGAAGGCGAGAGGAGAGGAGAGGTGGAAGAGAGAGAGGAGGAGAGAGGAGAGAGCCGGCAGCATGCAGTGTAACCACGGCTCTAGCTGCTTTCTGACGGATATGTGAGCAGAGAGGGACACGAGCATTCTCATCACTGTCCTTGTGAATGAGCAAATGAGAAGTCAGAGGAAACATAAGCATTAAGGAAGAAATGGTTGGCATCTCACATGTTATGCTAAAGTTATGCTTTATGTTTCCATTCTTTCTCACGCTTATTTTTCATATGTATCCAGTACACATGAACGCACATACACACATATGTATACACACCATGCAAGCGCACAAGTACACACACACACACACACACCCACACAGCCCGAATAGACCCTCACATTGACGTCTCTTTCCCCTTCATCTTCTCTTCACTGCAGCGTTTTAATAATCCAGAGGAGATCAGTGCATCACTGTACACCCCAACCTCACAACCACCACCACCACCCCACCCAGCAGGAGGGCTTCCCGGGGTCCACCATCCCTGACAGGACCCTCAATGCCATGGTTCCCAGGCCCCGGGGCAAACTGCCCTGCAGTGCCCCCGCAGAGGCTGCGATCAGGACCGTGGACACGTTTATAAATAGACGCCGCGTTGGCCTTCGGACCTTACGTAAACGGGAGGAGATGCAGTGCTTCTGGATCAAAAAGCACGATATCAACTACATGTCATCTCAATGAGTCGTTTTTATTCAAAGGTTTATGATCTATATTCAATACGAATTTGACTAAATCCAAGCCAAAAAAACGACTCATCAATATTCAGATGAAGATGTAAATGTTATAGTGCTTCTTATCGATAAGAAACACATATCCCCCGTTCACTTGTTTTTGTTTACATGCGTTTGTTTACTTCCCCACTCCGATTTGGCGCCGCCAGTGACATAACACTGCAGCAGGTCAAAGCAGTCAGCGCGACGTCCATGTATGCATGCCTCGGCTTGACTCGGCCCCCCCCTCTGAGAGACTGATCCCTTAGAGACAGGGCCCCGGGGCCCTCCCTGTCTGCTCCTCAATGATCCAGGAAGGACAACGGGACGGAGAGCAATGAAGGGCTGGTGATGAGTGAGGAGACAGCCACCCTATGGCTCAGCACATTGAGGTCTTCATGCGTGCCATATACCTCTCCCCCCCAACCCGCTCCTCCTCCTCCTCCTCCTCCTCCTCCTCCTCCTCCTCCTCCTCCTCCACCTCCACCTCCTCCTCCTCATCAGGCATGCCACCAGAGTATAACCAGACATGAAGGGCTCCTTCTTTGCACATTCCAGCTCTCCGAGTAGGAGTATTCTCCAGTTATTTTACAGGAATGTTAAAATTCTGTTATGAGCAGTTTGAAATTCCTATCATTCTATGAGAATGGATGCATTCTTTCATGTGAATGATCAAATTATTGGATGAGCTGATTTCAAACACAATTGCTTTATGAGTATATTGAATGTACTTGTGATGATCATCCCATGTTTATCATTACATTTTTATTTGCATGTTTATCCTCTCTTGTTTGATCTGTAAGCCCTGAATTTCCCTTCTGGGAATAATGATGATATCTTATCTTGTGTTCTCATGTTCCATCCCAGACATGCAGGGCTGGTGTGGGGATGGGGCCGTGATTAGTATTGGTGTGGGGTAGAACGTATAACAACCGCAAATTAATAGAGAGTGGAAACGTAATTATAGCGAAAGACCAACTTGAAGAAATGACTTGTGCCCTCTTTAACTGGGAAATACGACGTAGTAACACTAAGGCATAGGGTCCATTATTGCATGCTGATTAAAATGAATTGTGGTATTGGACTATAAGCACAATTACACAAAGGCCAAGGATAGATTATGCATCCCTTACAGCACAGGGGTGATACCGCAAGGGAGAGAGATATAGCTCAGCTGAGCCGGGTTACAGAGAGGCCATTGCTTATTTTGCAGACAAATGTATGCACTGAATATGAATATGTAGGTAAGCTACGTTTACTAAGCTAAGAAGGCTGTTAAGACAGGTGTCCCTGTTTTCCACCATAGTCTTGAATCAATAGGTTGCATCGTATTGTTGGCTTATTCTAGGATGCTGTGCTTTAAACAATCTTTTGGGGGTATTTTGCATCACTACCGTATGTTTTTGTAGTAGATTGAGGAACTTTTCTTTGGCATTATCATTTTGCTGTACAGAATGACCATGTTACACTGTAAATTGAAATGGATGGTAAAAACCCTTTTGGAGACGACGCCTTTGCTAGATCTACAGGACAATGACGGCAGATGAACAACGTGGGCTCCATCCTGGTCTTGGAGCTCGGTGTGAGCTTCGTGAGGATGGGAAGAGATAGGCTGCCCTGGCCGTGCTCCTCATAACCTCCTGGGGAGGCTCGCTAGGACAATGTTGGAAGCCTTTTCGTCTTTTTAATACTTCGGGGGAAAGAGATGTGTTCTTCCTCCTCCTGCATGGACTCATGATCCATTCATATCTGGTTTTGGACTCCTGTCAAGGCTCTGCTTTTTCTCCCTCTCCTTCACATGGCATTCACAACTGGGCCATCAAGAAATAGGTGGAGATTGTGAGTGCTTTGCAATCCTCAGTGTGGTCAGTGATGTCAGTTGGTCTGACCACTGACCTCCATGAAGGTCTGGATCCACACCCTGCTCTGAAATACAGAGCTTTATGAATCACCACTTCAAAAGAACAGGGTCAATTCCCAGGGACCAGAAAATAATAACCAACTGCCTTATACAAGCACATTTTACATTACAAAACGTCATTTACACACCACCCCATACCTCTACACAACTGAAAGAAAGAAAAACTTGATTCTAACCCCTAGCCGCGTAAGTGGACCCACAAAGCCCGAGCCTTAAGGAAAGCATAGCATTGGAAGCTAGAGCTTACAGCACCTGACTGCATCAACAAAGTGTGTCCCTGGCAGATATCCCGGAGCCCCCAATACAAAGCAAGTGGGAAACATCCCTTCCTAAATCTCAGAGTCAGAAGTCGTAGCCAAGAGGATAAGAATAATGCAACCGATGGGGGAAAGGAAATGCTTGGCGGCGCAAAATGAGCCCTGGAAACACTTAGGTACTTAGAGGATGATTCCACGCCGGTGACAAAACCTCCCTTTTTCTGCGATGATGAATAGCTCACAAAGGCGAAAACAAACCAGATGGTTCCTAATCCACGAGCAATTTACTTTCTCTGTTGTGGTTCACAGGCCTTGGTGGTAACCTGTTGAGTATGTCAGACCCTGGGAGAATGATGGGACTTGTAACCAATGGGGGTTTCTACCAGTAGACAGAAGGAAATGCAACAGGATAAAAAGAGTGCACCAGATGAAGAAACACAGGTGTTTGATACATCTGATCACATTGCCTCACATTGCAGGACCAAATAATCCTAACCTGTTTTGGTTTTGGTCAACAGTTGTCCTGGTTTTCCTCAGAGCAGCCTGAAAACGAGATATATCATGGAACTGGTTCTTTTCAAATCATATATTATATTAGCAATATGCTTGATCTGACATGTATCTGACCACAGTCAGAGGTAGTCGAGGCATTTTTGCAACAAAACAAATGTTATCTTTAATTCTACAGACAGTGAATGATGTGAAAGGCAAAGCTCCACAAACACAGGAAAATAGTCGGTTTCAAAAACGACAAAAGACTGAATAAACAAACATTTCTAAAGGAGAAGCTGCCACTGTTGTGCTGATATGTACTGAACAGTAACCGAAAAATCGCAGCAAAACCTCAGCAACAATCCCTTTATTTGTATATTGTGGGGTTGGATTGAAACCTGAGATCAACGTTTTCCCTCCTGCTGAACCAAACAACCGAGTTCCCCGTCTTCCCGCAGCAGGGGTAAATAAACACATGTAGAAAAGCGGATCCGCCAGTAAGTACCAACATCTGGGCTACAAAGGAGCTATCCCCTTCAACACCTGACGTGTGCTGCTCGTGTGAGCGGGGAACCTCTCGTTCCCCCCTGTTCCCTTCCACCATTATTATTAACACAAGCCTTTTAATAACTGGCTCTCTTCCTGTGCTCGGGAACACGGTCAGAGGCTTTTGTTCCGCCTTCCTGGAGACAGACAGGAGAACAAAAGCGGTAATGATCCACATACACCCAGGGGCTTGTACACACTACTGGCCCGGTCGGCTCTAATTAGGCCCTGGACACCATGACAGGAACATTCCCTCACACACACACGCAGAGAGGTCCGAAAAAAATACAATGTCCCTGGACCTGTCACCTCCGCTTTCAGTCCCCACCCCTGGATGTCGGGATGTTTCTAAGGGGTTCACCAAATGTTTTATTACTGATCTATAACCGTGCTTAATGTATTGCTTTCATAGTTTACCCAACACACTCCTTGCTCAGAAAAAGAGATGTTTACATCATGTTTTCTATCAAGTCTTTGATTTAGTATCAGTAAGAGGGGGTTGATGTTTGATCCTCTATACAAATGATAACGCAAAATTTTGAGGATGTTATATTGGCTCGAGACATATTCATTGAGATCTGGGACATATAACGAGAAATCCTTTGAATACAAGCTCTAGGGATGGCCAACGAGAGAGGGGAAAACTACAGCTGTTCCCTAACCTCCTACATTCGGTGGTACAGCCTTAGGGATGTTCTTCCTCCCTCTCTCTCTCTGCGCCTCAGATTTCTTCTTGCTATTTTTCAAAATCCTCCTTGAAGTTAGTTGACATATCACACATTGCGGGGAGGAAGAGGTGATGACGTGCAGCGTCAAAGCTTTCCCATACGTCAGCCCTGTTCTCTGGTCCGCTCTGGCCTGGTGTGCCACCATCAGGCCCTAAAAGGGGCGTCCCTCGTGGACAAGTGTCATAGCTGTGTTTACTGGGGGAGGTGCGCTAAGAGACAAGGTAATAGCCATTGTGACACTGATGAGAGTTAATAATGAAAGCCCTCGTGGTGAATGTGCAGCAACAAAAGGCAGTGGTTTGATAAAGCTGGAAATACACTTGAGAAAGTCCTGGTAACATAGGGAGATTTCAACACTTTGGGTTGCTAGGGCCCAAAGCCAAACTTGAATCGGAAGACCTAGGACCACCTGGGGAAGAAACAGTGAAAAGGAGATGAAGCCGGAGAAGGTTACAACTGGATGGGATGTCTCAAGACCAGAGATGATGGAGGGAAGTCTTCAGCCTGTGTTCCTTGGGGAATTTAAAGGCCTACATAAGTAAAATAAGTAGGGGTGTCCTCAGTCAAATCTCATTAGGGAGGCCAGACCTACATTGTTGTCATTTTTTCTTATATATGCGGCTCAACGATGCCAATGGTTTTTGGTGACTTTTACAGGGTTTTAGGCCTTGAACATAATGTAAAGGGGACTCGTTTATGTCACCCCTGAACAGAAGTGACACTGTTTATCTTTCGTTCAGTCTTTGGAGGAAATGCATTTACTGCACACTTACAAAGTCTTCAGGTTATATTCTGGAGGGGATCTGTGATGCATGCGATTACACAGAAAACACAACTTCCAGGAACTGCTTCCTGGGCCACCAACCGGGCCCTTACAAAAACCTAGCGGCTGAAACAGCCCAGTAAAGACATCAGCCCAGTGTAGACATCTTCCCAGCAAAGCGGAAGTGACAGGCGGTGAAGGCAGCTAATGTTCTTTGACACCCGGTGGACCTTCCCATAACCTCCACTCAACACATCTAGGAAGACCGCAATTGGGAGCCGAGAGGCTGGCAATATAGAGCCTCAAAAACACCTTCCGGGAATCGCCTGGAGTAGTCATCACAGGGGTAGAACGGGAACCGGCATTAACTCCGGAAATGAGTTGGAGGACTCGGTAAATGCAAGCGGACGGCGGCAACAAAAGGCCATTTACATTTCTATTTAGAGCACGTCGGCGGCCCGCAGAACACACTCTACCCTTTGCACCGGCGAGCGCTCGTGCCGCTTCAGAAGAGAGGGGGAGAGCGAGATAAAGCCAGTGACATTTTCAACGTGGCAGTCGCCACAAAGACAAATGTGGCGAAGAAAAGGCACCCGGGTCTATTTCCTGAGTCGCGAGGGGACCGAAATATAAAGAAAAAGCGGCATTGTTGCAAAGGTCAGTGGGACTTACAAGCCCAGATAGCCAAATGAGTGACACGGCAGCAGGCGGGCCTGAGATCCCGGGCAGGACAGACGCGGATGGGGAGCATGAGTCCCCCTGGTTCTACCGTTCTACCATCAACCAATAGATAGGGAGCTGCAGCACGCTCATTATGAGGCAGCTACTCGCGCCAATCACGCTGATAATCGGGAGAGGAAGTGACGCACATCATCAGCAATTCAACTGAACCTCCATCCTGAAATACTCTCCATCTACGTCTATACAATGAGGACGTCAGGGAATCCCCTGTTAACAGAGCACACCATTTCGTTAAATGTTTAGTGGAAGCAAAGACGAGGTTGGATAATTTAACACATTGTTTTGTGCTTCTATTTTGATATTCACGTCAGCTGACATTTCTTTGCGAAAGAATGCGCTGCCGGAGTAAGAGTTTAATAGCTTTGTTTTGAAGGTTTGATATCACTCTTGTTATGTACTCTCACAGTAATAAAGAACATCGACTAATCTTCTTGTTCCTTAAAGCTAGTCAGCACTTTTTTTTCGAATGTTGCTTTTCAGAAACTTGTTAGTTTACCGAATTTCGAATCTGGAACTGGGATCAATAAAGAATTATTTTATCGTAGTTCAGCATTTGGGATTATCTCGCTATTCCAGCATTGGCTGTGAGCTGTGATTGATCTCAGCTTCACTTGTAAGCAGCTTTGGATAAAAGCGTCTGCTAAACGACTAAATGTAAATATATGTAAATTAAAACTGTAAACTGTCTGCTCAAATGCAAATGCCTGTGCATGCACAGGTATATCCAGCCTCAAATTCTGACTGCTGCTAATTCCTATTATGAGCTAATACTAATCCCATGATTATATAATGCTATGATTAGCATTAGCTAATGTCAAGGAGTAAGAGCAGCGCAAACCATAAATATTTCTAGTTTTCAGTTACATTTAGCAGACAATTTCACTCAAAGCGCCAATATTCCCTGGGTAACGACAATTAGTTGTGGCAGCCAGCGAACCAAAGTAAAATCAAATTGAAAACTGTGATTGGGTTTAAGTGTCTTTGAATCGGTCCACTTTGGAGGGAGGTGCCGGGCTATATTACGGTTGACTCTGTGCAGGGATTTGTTAATTTTACCATCGCTACTGGAATCTGTGTCAGAGGCTCAACTCCAGGCCGGAGCAGGAAATACTTGGCAGGCTGATCTCTTTCTGATTCGCGTGCAAGTTAAGACTTGTATACGTCGCAGCAATCAGATCAAGTCCTCCACTGAACTAAACAGGCAACACTGTGTGTGGATTTTAACGTGAGGATGTGTGTGTGTGTACGTGTGTGTGTGTGTGTGTGTGTTTGTGTGTGTGTGTGTGTGTGTGTGTGTGATTGTAACCCTGTTTGAATAACCGGTTCCTTGTGTGTGTGCTTGCATGTATGTCGTATGTTTGTGTGAGTGTGTCTGGCTTCATACATGTGTTCCTGTGTGTTCTTCTGTGTGTTTGTGTTTTTTTTGGTTCGTGCCATCGTACGTGGTTCTGCATGTGCTTCGTGTGCGTTTGTCTGTGCCTGCGTGTTTGTAGAAGAGAGGAGAGGATGGAGAGCATGTCGTGAGGCAGCACTCGGGCGCGGGCAGAGGGAGCCATGGCCACCTGCACCCACTGAAGAGCCCTCAGGCCAGCTGTCCGGCCCTTCCCAGGGATGAGGAGATTAAGTTAAAATTAAAAAACCCAGAGAGGAGGGAGGGAAGGGAGAATAGCTATAGTGGAATCATGTTACAGAGAGGGGAGGGAGAGGATAGAGAGAGGATGAGGGAGAGGAAAGGAGGAGAGGGTGGGAGAGGAAAGGGGGAGAGGAATGTGGGAAGGAGAAGAGAGCAGGAGAGGGGATGAGGGAGAGGAAAGGAGGAAGGAGTAGAGAGGAGGAGGGGGGATGAGGGAGAGGAAAGGAGGAAGGAGTAGAGAGGAGGAAAGGGGTTGAGTGGGGAGCAAAGTATAAGAGTAGATGGGAAGAAATTAAGAGGCAGAGTAGGAGAAGAGGAGATAAGAGGAGAGGAAAGGAGAAAGTAGCAGGCTGGAAAGTGCAGAAGAGACACAGGGAGTGAAACAAAAAAGGAGGAGAGGGGATGAAGGAGAGGGCAGGAAAAAAAGAGGATGAAAGAAAAAGAGGAGAGGAGGGGATAGAGGAGAGGAGGATAGGAGATGAGGGGAGAGTAAAAGTGAGGAGCATGGGGTGAAATGAGCAGAGAGGAAGAACGCATGAACGCACACATCTCAAGTCAAATGTATCCGACTTCCACACATTGGGATGTGTCTGGACTGCACTATCGCAAGGCATAACACTTAACACTCTCACACACACACACACACACACACACCCCATCATCATACCGTGCCTACTGCATACGGAATCATGACCTCGTGCCAAGACCAATCACCGGCGTCAACACCTTCACCCAGGATGCAGCAGCACTCGGCCCAGCATGGAGCCGTCTTGGTTCCGCTCAACGCCAGAGTAACCACACTTAACCCAGTAGAGAGCAGACACACCGTCTCACTTAAAGAACACACACACACACACACACAAAGGCTGGGACCCTCGAGTACTCTACACACACACACACACAGGCTGGGACCCTAAAGTACTCGATACACACGCATACAGGCTGTTCTAATAGAGAACTACCCGATACAGACACACATACAGTCTGGGACCCTAGAGCACTCTATACACACATACATTCAGGCTGTTGTAATAGAGTAATACTCTATACACAGATCTCATTTGGATGGTTGAAGGGGTTAACTGCAGTCATGTGGTGGGTGGGGGATTTTGGAATGTGTGTGTGTGTGTGTGTGTGTGTGTGTGTGTGTGTGTGTGTGTGTGTGTGTGTGTGTGTGTGTGTGTGTGTGTGTCTGTGTGTGTGTGTGTGTGTGTCTGTGTTAACGTGGCAATATGATTAAGAGAGGAAGGAAATGAGGAAGAGGAAGGAGAGAAGGAGGGGCGAAGAGGAGAGGATAAGATGGGAGAGGAGAGGGGGGACGTGGGAGGGGATGAGAGCAGCAAAAGGAAGATGGGAGAGGATCGGGGAGGGAAAGGGGGAAAGGAGAGGTAACGAGGGAGCAGTAGAAGGAGAGGAGAGGAAAGTAGCAAGGAGAAGTGAAGCGTAGAGAAGCAAAGAGAAGAGAGAGGAGAGAAGGACATAAGAGAGGAGAGAAGATGAGGAGGGCTCAGAAGAGAGCGGAACAGAAAGATTGGGATTAAGCACAGAACAAATCTGATAAGAGGGGCGGCACAATTGTGTTTAGGAAACATCTGACTCAACAGAAAGCGGGGAGACTTTGGGTGCCGCGACTTTGAGTAGATTTACAGGGCTCATCCGATTGGTGGACAGATGCATCGTCAGCTTTCTTTCCCTCTTTTTCCCTTTTTGTTTTAATTGATTCATTGCGTCAACAGTAATCCTGTCTATCCGCTGTGTAAGCCTGGGAGACCTAAAGCAACCCTGTGGCTCCACAGGACAGGCCTGAAGCAGAGGTCCTGAGTAAAATGTGTAGAATGAATGCCATCATACACACCTGGAGGGAGTTTTGGGGACACATGTGGTCACACACGGACACACACTCAGATTCTAACTCTCAATACCAGCTTCATTAACGCAACACATTGTGCATGCAGACACTGACATCAACACAAGATATTTTATTCATTAACACACACACACACACACACACAAACACACACACACACACACACACGCATCAATCCGACACACACACACATCAACCTAAAAAATCTTATTTTCATAAACACACAGGTGACATTAAATCAATGTATCCCTGACCTCTCCTTGAAGTCCAGGAAGATGTTCCCCAGGCCGTTCCCTCCTCCCACCATGTTGAGGTCGATGGCCCTCAGCAGGGCAAAGTGCACCTTGATCACATCCTGGGACACAACACACAGACACGTCTTTAGCTTCTTAGCATGGAGTGTATAACAACACACAGCATCCAGACACATCTTTAGCATCTTAGCACAAAGTTTATGACAACACACAGCATCCAAACACTTCTTGAGCATCTTAGCATGGTCTTTATAACAACAAACAGTATCCAGACACTTCTTTAGCATCTTAGCATGGTCTTTATAAAAAAGCACAGCATCCAGACACTTCTTTAGCATCTTAGCATGCAGTTTATTACAATAAACAGCCTTCAGGCAGTTTGTTAGCTTCCTAGCATTCACTTTTTAACAACGCACAGCATCCAGTCACTTCCTTTGCGTCCTAGGATAACAGTAAACTTTGGAAAGTTTCAAACTATAATTTGGTGTCTATGGGACTAATGCAGACAATTTGTGAGATCGGTCCAGTATTGAGTGAGAACGCAGCTACAGTAAAACTGAAAAAGTGGTTCAATGCAATACTTTGGGGCAATAGTGCCCGGTAAATGTCTTCTCTAAAAGTGCTTGTTTTGGCCACAGATTATATTGCAACTGAATGGAAGGTATCCCAACATTTGCTCAGTAAAACCATTCCTTATCATCCTAGCACTTGCATTTTTACAACAATTCCTCAGCATTCTAGCATTCACTTTATAACATTGAATTTATTCAGTGTAGGGCATGCCAAACTGTTTCCATTTTTCTTGGACACAATTCTTGTAAAACATTTGAATAAAGGGTGTTTTGGGGAGAACTGTTGTCATTGAAAATATTAAACTGTGTCAGTGTGTAGTTTTATGCATACATCATTCTGAAGGTCGTTTTTTTATTGAAAATGAATTTATGCATATAAAAATATTTTCGTTGAGGGTTATTGCCGTACATGGACAAATGTACTTTGTTTATAAAGGTTGCCTGAAAGAACATAAATAAAAAAAGGCTCCTGCTAGAAAGCACTTTTAACCATGACTATTTATACAGCATTGGCTCCGACTACATTCCCATAGGCCTGTCGACCCATCAATCAATAAAATAAGCATCAATCCTTCCGCCCCCCAGGTAGGTCATTCCTCTGCATACCCCCCCACTCCTGCCAATCATCTGCAGCCTAGAGACCATAACATTTGATATGATATGACTCTTGATCCTTTGGGGGGGCTTCTCACTCCTCACTCACCTCCAAGTTGACGAAGATGGCCTCCATTTCGTGGACAGTGAACACCTGCTTCAGGGGTATCATGTAGTTCTGCACAGCGGCGGAGACATGAGGGGATAGGGTTAGAGAACTAAACACCCATACTTCATTTAACCACAAGGCTTTGTTGAATACTAAATTCTGATCGGTAAATTACGGCATTGTAGCCTTTTATTTCTGTATCACAGACTGTTGCTATATGGACGCTATTTCCAACCGTAGTTTCAAACAAACTACTTTTCTTTGCGGAAGCAATAAAACCAAGGTTAAATCATTGAAATCATTATTTGTTGTTTTATTTCGTGTGAAATTATTGATTTCCTCAGAACGTAGCCGTGTTAAAGGGGGCTTATGTACTGCGAGCCGGTCATTAGTGACAGAATAACCACTCTAGGGTGATTCAGACCGCCCTGCCCCGCGTCAGGGTCCTGCATCTCCCTGTCAGGGCACATTAGCCCTTACACACAATACACTACCTACTCCCTTTCACCACCATTTCACCTTCAGCCAGCGGTTTGTAGGGTTATAAAAGTACAAAAACATAGTTTAAATACAAACATAAGACATATACTAAGACAGTATATACTCTCAGCTGGGGGACGGAGGGTTTGTCAGCTTATTAAACCACGAAGGTGTCCTCGACTAAGAATTTGCATAATGAAATTAAACTCTTCATCTCATTCATTAGATCTCTGAATCAAATATGACACAATTGCAGCTGAAAGAGATGAGCTGTGTATAGCTGTCTGATAAGGGCCTACGCTAAATGACGAGCGCATCCCATCTAACTGATGACTGCATTCAGCTTGATAGAAAATATAGGCTACTATTAGCCTAATATGCTATCATTTAGATTAATAGAATATACCGTGATAAATATAATGCATCTATGAAATCAAAGAGGATGCATAAGTGGGTTGATGGTGAGATATTTAAAATACATTTCAATTATACATTGCAATGTATAGAAGAAATGCTGATCTGATCGCCGTATATTATTTTCGATCATCTTTGAAAGTTTTAAAATCCTGCCACACTTTAGAAGTTTTTTCGCATGACATTGTTTATCCATTTAGTTTTAAAGTATAGAATATTTTGTCTACTTTGAAAAGAAAAGGATTGGCTAGCACAACTGCCATGACACAAAGTGGTCATCAAACCAACAAAATGGACCTTTATTGAAAGCAAAACACATCAGCAAATAGAAAAGTAGAAAAGAAAAAGAAATAGAAAAGAGTCAAATCCCCCAAAAGAAAAACATTGTTCAACTTACAGGCTTTACGTATGAGACGGTTCCCAACACGACGGTTTGGCTATTATAGACTACGTTGACTTAATGTCTTTCAATGGAAGATTTGAATCATCTTAGATTCAGGATCGGCCTTTAAAACTACAAAACAAAATATAGATACAAAAACCATTAAAAAAACATGATTAGCTAATTGTATCTTGATCTTGTTGTGTTTTTTGCCTTGTTAAGACATGCAATACTTTGCATTGTAGTTTTCAACAAAAATAAGATTCATATCATGTGAAAAAGATGACATGCTCAGCTCATCTAGTTTCATCATCGACACTTTCACCTTTTACAAATGAAGGTAGGTAACAGCAGCAGTATAAACAGCAGCAGCTCAAACTGCTACACGGCTGTTAGCTGCCATAGCTCCAATAAAAGCTGCACTAACTCCCAGCCGTAAAGACAACCTGAGACGGCCCGGCTGTTTGGCTAACATCATTACCTGCCTGTCACTTCCCATGCTGCTAACGATAATAAATCTGTTATAAAATGATGACGAGCTTTATTAACCCCAACTCAATTACGGCCCAATGCGTCCCCTGATCACAGCGAGAGCCTCGCGCTGTGTTCCCGCTCCCCTCTGCCCTGCGCTAGCGCTCGCACCACGTAGCGCTGAGTATTCTTAGCCCTAATGGAATCAGTGGAGCGGCTGAGGCCTCGTCAGGATCGTCAGCGGCAGAATGATCCGCGTTAGCATTGTGTGTCGTCGGAGGCGGCTGTTTGTTTCACCAACTAATAAAGGCTGATTTACTGCCGAATAAGCAATTTAGTGTTTAATGTGTGTGTGACGGGGTGTGTGAGTGTGCATTTGAAATGTGTGCATATATTGACTCGAGGCCTAGAATACATTTTAATGGGCGCCCTGTGTCAATTTGTGGACGCATTGTGTGTGTACGTGTATGCATGCATATTGTGTGTATAGGTGTGTGTGTGTCTGAATGTGTGTATAAAGGTGTGTGTATCTCTGGTGATTCCACCCAGGGAAGGGATTCCCTCTGTGATCGTGAGCCAATAATAACCGCATTGATCCTCTGACATTTGGCCCCTGGTGAATCGGCCAATAGTTGACCTTTCCACGCTGTGGCCCTGCACACAAGAGCTTTGTATTCCTGAGTGTGTGTGTGTGTGTGTGTGTATGTGTGTGTGTTTCGGTGTGTGTGTTTGACGGTATGCGTGTGTGTTTGTGGGTTTGGATGGCACATCCATTTTGACACATAAGTGATCTAAACATTTTGGAGAACATTTGCCGTGATCACTTCAGTTGATTACTGTGCAGATCCACACAAACACACACACAAACACACTCACAAACACACACACAGTGTGTTCCCGTACCTTCTCGATGTCCTCCAAGGTCTTGTAGTACTTGGCCTCGGTCTCTTGGATCTCCACTAGACAGCAGTTCCTCTTGTCGTCCTCACTCATGCCCATCTTCTATAGAGACCAAGCACACATGCACGCACACACACACACACACACACACACACACACACGCACACACACACACACATACAGAAACACACACAAACACACACTCACTTCATTATTACGACTGATAGACAGCTTGAAGTACTCACACTACAGAGAGAAGACATATTGCATTGTACAGTCACCGTTGATATAAACATTTTATACACTGATATTCATAGATGCCCGTCACAACGAGGAAACAATAGGCCTGTCGTAACCTTATGACACGTGAAAGTTAAAACACATTTAACTCTAGGGTGTGGTTAGGCCAGTTGTGATTTCACTGATGTAGAGAATCATAGTCAAAATCAAGAGTAATGTTCACGGTCGATGAGAATGGGATGAGGTGGACTCGGAGTGAAGCTGTGTGATTACAGAGAGAGACTGCAGCACGCCCCAAGACACATGTAAGTCAGATGTAAGACTGTGTGTGTGTGTGCGGTGTGTGTGTTTGTGTTGTTTTCATGTAGATACCTGTGTGTGTGTGTGTTGTCCATGTGCGTGGGTGTGCCTCTGAATTTGTGGATTGTGTGCATCCAGCCATTTTTGTGTATGTGTGTGTGTGTGTGTGTGTGTGTGTGTGTGTGTGTGTGTGTGTGTGTGTGTGTGTGTGTGTGTGTGCCTGTGTGAGTGGGTGCGTGTACAAGAAGGGGAGGATGAATATGTACTAGTCAACACCAACACAAACACATGCCAACTCATCACAAGACACACACAGACAAAACACATCACGACTATAGGACCAATGCCTTTCTCTGTGCTACATCCTGTCAATCAGGTGGGCTGGTCAAACAGAGGGGGTGAGGGACGGGGCCTTTGATGGTCTAGTTAACCTCAGCTGGGCTCACTGGCTGTCCTGTCCCTCTCAGGGGGGTTGGCTGTGTGTGTATAATCCGGGCGCTACACTGAGCATGAAAGCGCCACGTTGCGTCGCGTCACCTTACTGCCGCGTCCAGAGCGAGAGGAGCACGTAGATGTACAATCAAAAACGATGAGGGCTAAAGCCATATTCGTTTTTTAATTGTTGTGAGCAATAACAAGTGGATCATGCATTCAGTTCACGTCGACCCATTAAACGGCCCGAGGTTTTCATTGGCGATCTTCCAACCAAACTCGCCTGAAGCTCCAATAACAGCACAATTGTCCTCCGAATGTTGTCTTTCGTTAAGTTGTCCTCATTTAAACAATCATCGCACCTCGCCCATGATCGTTGTACATGATACAGGGGTGCATCATGATCCCTACGGTGGGATCTTGATGCACCCCTGCCTTCTCCCTACGGTGTAGCCAGACTACCATGCAATTGAACGCAGGAATGCAAATTAAGTCCACCAGTAAAGATATGTATTAACAAATTTAACAAGCGGAAGTTTTCCGCCTGACCACATCTTCTAATCTTTACATTATTTAATTAACACATGTTCTATCTTCAAAAACACTGTTTAGTCAACGAATGATGTGTCGACGCGTTTAAAAATGGAGTTTATATTGAATTCTGCTGCGCGTCAGAAGGGCTCAGTGTAGCAGCATTGGTTAGAGTGGGAGCGTTTCCTTACGGCTCGATGCTACGCTATATGAGGTGAGGCTATGTGACGCGACGCAAGGTGACACGACGAGGGGCTCGCATGCCTAGCAGAGCTGGGGGAGGTTAAAGCAGGTGTTTGTAAGCCTGTATGTGTTGAAGGGAGAGAATGACTGCCGCCTCAATGCACAGCCCAGTGTTTTCCTTTGCATTACATGCATTATAATGCATTAGGTAAGGGCTAATGTACGGACAGAGTATTAGACTGTGGAGTGAATGAATGAATTGTTTGCATCACTTACCTGCATATATCTGATCTGCAGCATGAGAAGGTAATATAATGATAGATGTTATATTAAACAAACAGAGAGAATATAATGATAGATGTTATATCAAACATAGAGACGGTCATATAATGATGGATGTTATATTTAACATAAAGATTAAGAATTATATACGTAATATTGAACATATAGAAGGTGATATTATATGTCATATTGAGCATAAAGCAGGTCATTAAATATATATTTTAATCATATATTAATCATAAATTAGGTGATACTAGATGTTATATTAAACATATAGAAGGTAACATTAGATGTTATATTGAGTATACTGCTGCTGCTCTAGATTAGCGGTTGTCTGCATGTTTTCTGGATGCCTGGTCTATTGCAGTGACTGGCTGCCTGGTCTGTTCCAGTGACTGTGACTGGATGCCTGGTCTATTGCAGTGACTGGCTGCCTGGTCTGTTCCAGTGACTGTGACTGGATGCCTGGTCTATTGCAGTGACTGGCTGCCTGGTCTGTTACAGTGACTGTGACTGGAAGCCTGGTCTATTGCAGTGACTGGCTGCCTGGTCTATTGTGCGACTGTGCTTGGATGCCTTGACTCAATTCTGGCACAAATTGCCAGAATCCCCACTCTGCCAAATTAATCAGGATTTATTGTTTGATAATAAGGGAGTTTTGTCATGCCCTCTGGGGGTCTAAGGCTAGGAGGTGTTGTAAATATATGGCCTGTTAAGCAAGCCCTTTGAGACGAACTGCGATGAAGGGATTTCAAATAAAATCTAATTTAATTTAAACATATAGATGATAATATAATGGTAGATGATAAAGCTACCAGCTTTGTGGGTGACCCAAGCCACCCCTCACATAGCATCTTCAGCCTCCTGCCATCTGGGAGACGGTACGGCAGCCACCGGCCGGGCTCCACCAGCCTGGTAAACAGCTTTGACCACCAGGCTGTCAGGAAGAGCAGCTCTCTCCCCTCACTCCCTCCCTCTGCCCCACAAACTCTGGACTTTGAAACCAATTTGGAACTCCTATTGCACATTTCAATCGATTTAATTTTTTTTTTACTTTATTTTATATATGCCGTTTTGTTATGCCTTACCTTTGCACTATTCTAAATTTTTTTATTTTTTTATTTTAGATTTATTATTTTTTTTCCTCCGTTTGTCTGGCATATATTTTGGAATTGACAATAAAGCTGACTTTGACATTATACATATAGAGGTAACTCAATGATATGTTATATTAAACATAATAAAGGTATTATTAGATGTATATTAAACATAAGGAAGATAATAGTCAATGTTATATTGAACATATCGAAGGTATAATGATTTATTTTATATAATACATGTAGAAGGTAATAAATTATGTTATATTTAGCATATTGAAGGTAGTACAATGATATATGTTATATAAATAAATAAGGTATCATAATGATACATGCTATAATATAATATCTTGAAATATGTTGTATTGTAAATATCTAGAAATATATAATGTAATATATTCAAAGATAAAGCAGGTAGTATTAGATGTTATTACACATGTTAAACACATAAGGTGATAAAATGGCTATAATGAAGATTATACAGTGAAAGATGTTATATAAAAAATATAGAAGGTAACATAATAATAAATGTTGTATAACAACCATTCATCACATAGCACTAGAGACAGTCTCACCCATGATGCAAACAGTGACAACATTACAGAGAGCTACTTTGTGTGTGTACTTGTGTGTGGTATGAAGCTGAGGAAGCCTGCGAGAGTTTGTTGGTGCGTGTATATGTGTGGGTGTGTGTGTGTGTGTGTGTGTGTGTGTGTGTGTGTGTGTGTGTGTGTGTGTGAGAGCATGCACGCGTGGATGGTTTGGTGCATGTATGAATGTTGAAGGGTGTTCTACATGTATGTTTTCCATGGTGCTTGCTCATTTACATTTGTGAGTGTGTGTGTGTGTGTGTGTCTGTGTGTCTGTGTGTCTGTGTCTGTGTGTGTGTGTGTGTGTGTGCGCGTGCGCGTGCTCGTGTGTGTGTGTCTGTGTGTGTGTGTGTGTGTGTGTGTGTGTGTGTGTGTGTTTGTGTGTGTTAATCCATTTGGGTAGATTTGTGTTGGCATGGATTATCACACACATCATGTGTGATCCAGGTGTCAGGGGTGAAGGTAGTGTAGGGTGTGTGGGTATGTGTGTGTGTTCGTGTGTGTGTGTGTGTGTTCGTGTGTGTGAGTGTGTGTGGAGCTCGGCTGAGGGAGACAGATGCCCCCCTCACTATGGGGTGTGTGGTGGGTGGAGGGATGCGTAGACGTTAGGGTTAGGGCTGGGGTGGGGGTGAGGAGTGTGAAGGTGTGGGGTGGAGGTATGGGGGCAACTCTGATGGTGGGTAGGCCATGTGTGGGGAGCAGAGGGTGGGGTGGAGCTGCAGGGTGGAGGTGGAGGTGGAGGGTGGAGGCTGTGTAAAAAGCGAATGGACAGATGTCCTCACCATGGGCTGTTCTTGAGGTGGGGAGCTTCGTGCAGGTATGTGATGGAGGAGTGGGGAAGTGTGGAGGTGTGAAGGGTGGAGGTGGGGTGGTGTGAAGGAGCAGAGGGGGATTGAGCGGTATGGGGGTGATGGAGGTGCATGGAGGTGGAGGTGGGGTGGTGTGAAAGAGCAGAGGGGGATTGAGCGGCATGGGGGTGATGGAGGTGCATGGAGGTGGAGGTGGGGTGGTGTGAGAGAGCAGAGGGGGGTGGAGGATCATCTCAGGGTTGTTTTGGGGGTGGAGGGGTCCATGGAGGCATGTAGGGTGTTATAGCGGTATGGGGGGTGGTGGAGGTGGAGGTGAGGGGTGGAGGTGAGGGGTGGAGGTGAGGGGTGGAGGTGTGCTGAGGAGCTGAGCATAGAGGAGGAGGTGTTTCTCACCATGGGCTGGCGGACCTCCACCTTGATGATGTCCTCGTAGATGTCATCTCCGTCGTCCTCGCACGGCACGCAGTCGTAGATGTCATCCTCACCCAGGTCGTGCTCGCTGCACACACGCACACACACCAAGAGAGGCACGCGCACAGACACACACACACACACACACACACACGCACAAAAACAAGGTCATTATATATATATATATATATCATTTTTATTGAAACCTATTGTTGTTTTATTATATGTTAGATGTCTGTGCTTCATGGCATTAAATGTCATTTCCTCCACTAAGGGGTTTCTCAATCAAAACAATAACAAAAGACGTAGTTCCACAACGTTGTGATGTGAACTAGCTTGGGAAGAGTGGAGATATTGTCCTCAGCTCCGCCGGTGAAAATATGTCACGTTAACTTGCTAACTTACCACTAGAGGAGTCGACTACTCATACAGCTGTGGATACGTTTATTTGGCATATTCAATCAAGTCATTACCGTATGCGTTAGCTTGGTGGCTGGCATGAGCCATGAGTCAGAGTTGTACATCATAGTAAGCTAGCTCTGGGGCTGCTGTCGATTTAAGATTTTCTAAGTCGTCAATTGAAGTCGATAGCCGATTTCAATATATTTTTGGGGCATCAGAAGAAAGCTTGAGTTCCAGGGCTCAGAGAGTTCTATCAAAGAAACACTGCTAACATTGTGCTACTTTACAGATTAAACAAAGCCATTATATGAGCCTTTAAAAAAATAATCTAACAACCCCACACCCAAAGCATGGTGCTCCATCAGGGGAGCATTTAATATTAATAGCGTGTCCGGAAGGGTTAACCTTCATGAACAGGCATGCTATGAACCCCATGCTGTGTGTCGGGCGTGTATGGATGTACAGAGCTCCATTGGGGGGCGCTTAATGTTCACAGCGGTGTCTGGAAGGGTTAACCATCACAAGCATCGTCACACACCAATGTTTAGCTGACAAGATGCATCTAGTTAAACCAGGGATCCTTACAACCACAAATGTTTTGGTTGCATGACTTTGTTTTATTATTTTTTACTTATGACTTGTCAGCATCTAAACTTAGCACAAAAAGTAAGGAAATTTGTGTTTGGTAGATTATTTCTCTTTGGTAACAATGCTTTTTTGCAATAAATCTTATTCGTTGGAAAGCCTGTTTAGTTCCCTTTCAAATGGTGCCCCATTTGAAAGGAACATGCCTTTGTGGGATGAGCAGCAGCACTGAGTATGTGGGTTGCGCCCATGAAAAATTTGTCAAATCTTTTTTGCCATTGCCAAAACAGGTTATTTTGCTGTTGCTATTGACACTTGTTTTGAGCTACTGGCACCCCCCAGGTGCTGCCAATCAGGTGCCTGATTGGCAGCACCTGTGAGCATGGGCCCTACTACTGTAAGTACAGCTACAGTCAGTAAGTGTCTGCTCCAAGAGTCGGCAAGCCGCGTTCGACTGATCTGGATAGGGCCCTTGTGATAGGGCAACTTCAAGCTGGTGTTCAGCAAAACCAAGTTGCGGCATTATTTGGAGCGAGCCCTGGTACACTCTCCAAACTGAAGGCCAAGTTCCATATAACGGGGGATGTCAAAGACAGGCCGCAAAGTGGGCGTCCCAAGAAGACCATTTCATCACCCTGTAGGCTGTCTTCTACAGATTTGCAGTCAAGGTTTGCAGGACGATATGGACGACCGCTCTCTGCCCAGACAATCCGGAACAGACTACACACAGCCAATCTCCGGCCTCATAGGGCTGCCAGGAGTCCTGCCATGACTGCCCTCCACCGTCAGGCCCGTTTGCGCTGGTGTCGGCAACACGTGCACTGGAACCTGAACATGTGAATGAACGTTATGTTCAGTGATGAGTCCAGATTCTGCCTACGGAAGTTGGATCATAGGGTCAAAGTGTGGGGAAGACGCGGAGAACGCTACGCTGATTGCTGCACCGATAGAATAACATCTTTTGGTGGAGGCAGTGTGACGGTGTGGGGCGGCATCTCCGTCACTAGAAAAACGAGGCTTGTCATCATTGGAGGCAATCTTAATGCAGAGAGATATAGAGATTAGACTGAGCAACCAGTGGCAATCCCATATCTCCACAGTCTGGGACCAAACTCTATCCTCCAAAATGACAACGCTCGCCCCCACAGGGCGGGGTTTATCAGAGACTACCTCCAGAATGTGGGAGTGCAGAGGATGGAATGGCCTGCTAGCAGTCATGACCTCAACCCCATTGAACACTTGTGGGATCAGCTTGGGCGTGCTGTTCGTGCCAGAGTGACCAACACAACCACGTTGGCTGATTTGAGGAGGAGGTGCCAGGCTGTTGTGGCTGTGTATGGTTGTTCCACACGCTACTGAGGCTCCTGTTTGTGAAATGAATAAATTGTTAAATTGCCAATATGTCTTGTGTCTTCAAGCTTCAATCATCCAATCCACCAAACACCAAACGAGTCAATGGCAGAATAAGCTATTTGGCATTGGCAGATAAGATTTGGCAAATATTTCATGGGCGCAACCCACATACTCAGCTCTGCTGCTCATCCCACAAGTGCATGTTCCTTACAAATGGGGCACCATTTGAAAGGGAACTATACAGGCTTTCCAATGGTATAAGATTTATTGCCAAAAAGCATTGTTACCACAGAGAAATAATCAACCAAACACAAATTTCCTTACTTTTTTTAAGTTTATACACACACACACACACATATATATATATACACACACACACACACACACACACACGACAAATCGATACGCTTACATTAACTGATTTAATAAATGTACAAAGGTCTGTTGAAAATGCTATTGCTATTCAAATGTTTTTTGACCCACCCTACGGCTAGATGCACAAAACACCCAGAAGATACTGACACGTTTAACACTACAACCGCTTCTGGCACAAGTGGCAAAACCAATCCAACACTTTTGAAATACGCACCACTCCTAAACAGTTCTACCACTGAGAAATAACCTGATCGTTTTGCTCCAGGCTGTGTTTCTTTATTCCGCCCTTCTCTAAATAAATACAATTATTAATGCATAACATCACTTTTTATCCCATTGGCGTAGGTTCAGTTGTTGCCTGAGGGTGGTTTATGACACTGTTGTAGAGGGTCTTTTGGGGATTCAACTCCACAAGCAAATTCTTTTAAATATTGAATTCAGGGCACAATATCATTTCAGCCATTAGTTTCATCAGAACCACAACAACAACATAATTCAACCAAACATGTCTCAAAAAAGTTTGTACACACATGCCAAACATTGGGTATTTCATTCTCAGGCTGAATGTTCTGGGTTTGATACCAAATGTTCACAGTCTCTGAAAAGTTATCCTTGAGCAATATACTATACCCCTTCCTGATCCTAACTGACATGCAATTCTTAATATAGCAGACAAATTTATTTTTCTGTGATGGATATAATGTGGGAGTGGCTAAGGGTTAGGCATCTTTCTGAAGGATGCCTGACACGTATCCTCAAATCCAATAGAAGTCACTTTGGATAAAGGCTAGTTTCTAAATTATTTATTGCAGCAAGGTTAAATAAATGAACTATTGATATATTTTACCCGGTACTCAACTTCAACAATTTTGAGAACCCTTTACCACCCCCAGGAATTCTACGTTTTGAGTCATCTGTGAACACAAAAAACTAAATCATCACATTATGTATTATGACAACAATGATGCTCATCAAATTTGGAAAAGTTTGCTAGTTTCAACACTGTGCTCAACTCAAAAGCCATCGAGGTATTACAGAACCCTTAACAAACCCCATATGTGCCTTGCATTAACCGAGAACACACAAACTATACACACAAACAATTTATCACCACAACAACAAGGCTAAATAAATGCAGAGCATATCGCTAGCATAAACACAACACTCCACTACAAAGCCTCACACTCCCTTAATAAACCCAGGGTATATGCAGTGTTTCTGTGCACACGTCAACAGCGGTCAGAGCAGACAGCTTCCCCATCCAGCGGTGAGCGCTACGTCTCTCTAATCCGCCGCTCTGGGTCCGGAGCCCAGCCAGCGCAGTGACCTTTAATTAGGCCCGCAGCCAGCCCAACACGGCGCTCTGCGCTGGGGAGCCAAATGACTTCTGGGGGGGCAGTTACTGACTCTTGAGGATCACCCCCCTCTCCACCAACCCCCTATAACACTCCGTTCTCTGGGAAAGCAATTAATACGTATGCAACATTTACAGCTTATTGTGGAGGTGATGGCTCAACAGGGAGCGTCATTAGCTAAATAAATTAAATTTGTTAATCAACGCGGCCGGGGCAATTACCGCCTCTAAAGCTACGAGGAGGACCGCGGACGGAGTGCGCCGTAGCGCCCGATTCTCTGCGGCCTTTAAATTTGCGTTTGCGTCCTCGAAGACGAATTGGATCTCATTATGTGCTTCGGAGGAAAGCGCTGATGTACTTTTAATCTCGCCAGTGAGGAGGTAGTTCCCAGTCTTTTTATTACAGGTACAGCAGAGAAAGTGCGGGGCGGCGCACGTTTTCTAGGAACTTAATAGCTGGGCCCCCGAGCGGAGGGACTGCGCAGAAGTTGTTAACACAACACTCAGTTAGACTATGTTCACGGCTTGGTCTAAGATACAAGACTGGTCATTCCACTGACTGGAGAACAGAACTGTATGGGAGATGGTTAAGATGGAGAGAGCATGGAGCTTTGATCATGTATTCAGCATCCTAGCTGGGATATCACGAGGTCCCTCTGAACCGTTAATTGAGGGGTCTTGCTTCATATGTGGCCATTACATACCAACTCCCATAAGCACCCCAGTGTGCCAGCTGCTTATGGATGGTTTACAGCACTGCTTGAAGTGCTTTAAAGCAGGAAATGAAATTCAACTCTGCCAGTCCACCAGTGCCCGCCAGATGTTGGGCACTATCAATCAAATGGCCAATTATCTTGCAATTAACGGGCTCATTAGCATAACGTGAATTTAACCGCTCACATTTTGTCTGACTTGTTTTTTAGCACACCACAACCCGACACACCAGCGTGACTGACTAGTGACCTGACTCACAAGTCGGTCGCTAAGGGCTTCTCTCAACTAGGTTTCGTTGCTACTTTTTAACTATTATATTGCGGCAGTGTCATGCAGGAGTTGTGTGGGTGCTTGTTAACACTGTCATACTAACTAACTAAGAGTCTTTCTTATACTGGGTTAGAAATATGCAAACAATG
Organism: Pollachius pollachius; assembly: GCF_949987615.1. Classification (NCBI taxonomy): domain Eukaryota; kingdom Metazoa; phylum Chordata; class Actinopteri; order Gadiformes; family Gadidae; genus Pollachius; species Pollachius pollachius. Next base: position 6,385,699 of record NC_136951.1, on the reverse strand, counting down.
TTGCTTGAAATCCTTAATTTCACCAGTCTTGTGGACTGAGCAGAAATTTGACAAAAAATAAGTCAGGATACTTTATATATATATATTTTTTATAAAAAGCTTTCTCCGTGTGACAATGTGATTCTCTATGTTTTTTGTGTTGTTTGTTTCACAATGGACGATAAGAGGGGGGGAGCATCATTTCCTGTCAAACCAAAGGTTTGTTAGGGACCGTTTGCTAGACACCCTCTGATGTTTGGTGAAATAATAAATGGTGAGATCTCAGATCGTCTGGCATCGTGAGACTGAACTATCGCAAGGTGTCCCATGATCCTTTGCACAACATGTCCAATACAAAGTCAAAGTCATAACTGCCTGAGATGTACCACTAAATTAACGGTCTAATGCTCAGCACCCACCAGGGCCCCCCAGGCTTTACGGCCCGCTAAACCTGCTAACCTCTCGCTCTGTAATCTGAGAGACGGAGGGGAGAGTGCTTGGAAGGGGAGGAAGAGATTACCAAATGTCTTGTAATCCCAGGTCTAATCCGTGAGAGAGGGGGCAGACATAAAGCGATGAAAGACTAATGTGGGGAGAGGAGGAAGATCTTCAGGGAAAATGAAGCACACCATGAACTATTTATGAATATATGTAGCACCTTTCTAAAGAAAATTGTCACCTTTAATATCATTGATCGTCCTTCAGTGAATTCAATTTCCTAAAAAGTGATTCTGATATCCGTCAATAATCAGATACTTTGAGGTCAAACAGATTTTTTCATGTTGAGGCGAGTCATCCTTGTGTGTGACTGAGCATGTAGGGGTGTGTCGCTGTGTGAGTGTGTGTGTGTGTGTGTCTGTGTGTGTGTGTGTGTGTGTGTCTGTGTGTGTGTGTGTGTGTGTGTGTGTGTGTGTGTGTGTGTGTGTGTGTGTGTGTGTGTGTGTGTGTGTGTGTGTTGGTGCACGTTGAAAACATCCATATTTAGTCTTAGAACAGCTTTAGTATGCATGTCCTCTGGTCTTCTGGGCCCAGTAAGACACATAAATCATTCAATCTCTGACGTTGGTGTGGGTGTGAGTGTGCGTGTGTGTGTGTGTGCGTATTTGTATGGAGGCCTACATCTGCCTATTTCCTGGAGCATACGTGTGAGTGTGCACAAATGTGTTTATGTTTGTGCACAAATGTGTGTGTGTGTGTGTGTGTGTGTGCACAAATGTGTGTGTGTGTGTGTGTGTGTGTGTGCACAAATGTGTGTGTGTGTGTGTGTGTGTGTGTGTGTGTGTGTGTGTGTGTGTGTGTGCGTGTGTGTGTGTGTGTCTGTGCATGTGTTTAACGATGTCCCCTAGCATCCACATCCCTGTGCTAGCCTTGATGTGATAGAGAGCAGGCGAATCTTGGGGGGCCCCATGGACTCAGTACAGGGCCTTGTTAGCTCCACACTAATGCTACGCTAACGGCTCTGTAGTGTCACTATTGTACACAGGTCAAGTGTTTACACATTGCTAGCCCTGCAGGGCCACACTGGTGCTGCAAGCCCCAGTTGCGTTGCGTGAACACTTGGCTAATTCCAGTGACCCTGTAGTGTCCCACTGGTGCTCCACTGCTACGCTATCGCTACTGAACACAGATCCCTAGAGGGAAAGCACGCTCACTAGCTTCCTAAAAGTAACATCATGTTATTAATGCTTCCATTTTTTGTAGCTTTCCTCCAGTGCTTTGTGGAGTGGCTCGCCTGTCCTGCCTGTAGGTAGGGATGTCAGCTGGAGACGATATTAATGTGCTTCCGCATAGTGAGAAGATGTTAGCCTGCAAGCAAGGAGGAGCTTGGGGATCAGAACCAGCAAATACCAGCTATGGTATCCTTTGGCATGTACTGAACTTAGTCCCTATAGCTTCTTTGAAGTTCATTATGGATGTTTGAATCCCACAAAAAGGTTCTTGGTTCTAAACCCATTGTCCACAGTTTACCTGTAGGCATCTTTGAGCAACATGCACTAACCCCTACCTGCTTCTTAATACCATGTATCTGAACTCACAGTAAGTCACTTTGGATAATAGCTTTTGCTAAACTACTGAATAGTTAATAAGCACACATTTCAGACGGACTTGCATGGCACAAATTTGAGTATCCAGTGGCATTGAAGGGTTTAGCTCTCTTTACGTATTTTTCCATTATCCTGGATCAGAGCAGACTCTTGAATCCCTTCTCCAAAGAGACAATGCTGTTTGTTCTGCTAGACTGTTTTGTTAAAATGTTCCTGATGCGGCGGTGTGTTCGTTACTGCACTGTGCCCGCTCCCCTCACATGCTGAGGAAAACATGTTGTGACAGCTCTTCCAAGGGTGCAAATTTGCTAGACCAACTATTATACATGACCATTATATAATAATAAATAATTGTAAAATATCAAGCAAAGGGGATCTGGTCAATGGAGCACATTGTCTCGGAACACAATTTGCGTATGTGTGACATACACAAATCAGTTTGAATCAAAGTACGGTGGCCCTGACGTGCCATTCACAGCGGGGAATAGGGAAGCACAAATCAGAAAACACGTCAATTCGGAAAACACAAAGGCATATAGGAAATCCCAACCACAACAACGGAATCACGATCATAAACTCAAAACAAAAAACAATCATTACTACCGGAAAGGGTTGGTACCTATCGACATTTTTCAACCACCTGTTTGCATCATAAGGGCAATGTATAGTAATATTCTTAACTCCCTTGTCTGATCGTGTCCTCCTTTGTGTGGCCACATGAAAGATACTTTCACATTACTTGCCCTCAGCCCGATCTTTTGTGATCGGCTCCCACCTTTGCCTTAAGAAGTTAATGTTGTTGTGATTTCCGATTTGTCGTTGTGTTTTCTGATTTGTCGTTGTGTTTGGCGATTTGTCTTCTGATTTGTGTTTGTGATTCCCAATCGGTCTTTGTGATTTCCTATTTTTTATTTCTTTTTATCTTACCTATTTGGCTACCATACAAATATAAAAAGCAACATGACTGTTATACATGTGGATTGCATGTAATAATGTAATATGCATGTTAACTTACTTGTCCTCCTCTGTGTTTAGACATACATGCACAAAGGCTTTTTATTACTTTTTTACAAACATAGTGTTCTTGCCAGTGAATAAAAATGCTAAATTCCTGTCATTATTGCAATGATTCCTACCCAGTAATAAATTAGACACTTATACACAAAGTGACAGGTGTAAACATTTGAACATCAGCTATTGGTACCCAGTACCTTCCAAACCCCTCATATCAAACACACGTTAATTAAATCATCTTCCATTGAATGAATTGAAGCGGATGAAGTAGAGAGACAAAGAGGCGCATTCACGAGCCAGCGGGACTATTGACACTCTACAGAGTATCTCATTTACTAGCTAAATGTTGCATCTGATAATACCATGAGAGGAAATAACATGGCTATCTACAGTGTTGGTATTAACTAATGGACAAATTAACAAAGATAGGCCGTGAATGATGGCTTCCTGCTTTAGTGATGCACACAGACATGTTTACAATGCCTGTCACCAAGGGCGTAGGAACCGGGGGGGACGGAGGGGACGTGTCCCCTCCAATATTGGAGACAGGCGCATTTGTCCCACCTAAAAATTATAACGGGGGGAGAAAAATATTTTATTTTATTTTATTTTGAAAGCGCAACACAGCGTCTTGTCACCGCTTTTTATTCTAAAAACCTGGATGATTGAGCGTGCAATTAAAGAATTGATTTGATATTTATCAGTTCATTACTGCCATTCAAAATGTGTTTTCCTTTACATTTACAAATGTATCTTTTTAGTAGAATCAAATATATTAGTGAATTTTTTCAGTGTAGTTAATTTATGACATATTTCTGTTCAAACCATTAACGGATCTGTCAGGTTTCCGATATGTGTCCCCCCCAATGTTAAACTCATTCCTACGCCCCTGCCTGTCACTACAACGCCAACCAAGACAACCTCTGTTCGCTGTTCTCAAACTTGTTGATTTAGACTTGCAAACTTCAAATCTAGTTAAAGTGAGCTTGACGGAATTAAATGGTTGAGTCAACACTTGCTTCTTTGTGTTATTTGTTGTTCTGCTCCATTTGAATTGGTTCGGTTTGGTTTCGATTGTTGGTTTAGCATTTAAACACGAGAAAAACACTGGCTAGCTCCTCTTCACTTTTTGCTGGGACACACAAATCCAGACAAATCCCTTGTTCACAAACAACAAACACACCCACACCCACACACACAAACACACCCACACCCACACACACAAACATCCCAACAGTTTTAGTATTAACAGCGTGTGCACGCCACAGCGATGACATAAACCGATAGCTTTCCATTACCCTAGCAACGACAGAGGAAATTAAAACTATCGGACGCAGCTAACACTAGTCCTAACTCCATATTATCACAGTTCCCCGATGCTTATCAGAAGGGAAGCTACATGCTAACCTCAGCCACCCGGATGTCATTAGCATTCAGCCTGGCCCGTTCGGACTGAGAGCGTGGTTAGAACCTGCCTCCAGGCGTGCCAATGCATGTCTCAGCTCTTGGATTCATGTGCAGAGTCACATCCCTGGTCCAGACCAGAGCACTGAGGTGCATACATTTATTCTTTATAGGCGTGTTTACTTGGTAGCATGTGACAAAATCTGAGTCGATGACACCCCTAATTCACAGATACAACGCAGAGGAAAGTGCTCTAGCCGTCACAACTCATTTTGTTTGTTGACTTCTTCTCCGCAGGGGAAAGGCTTGAGAGTGAAGCGGTGATGCATGGAGCTGACACCTCGCTACCACCGACTGAAAACAGGGTCAAAGGGTAAAGCATTAGCCTACGACCCCGCAATTAGGTCCCAACTTCTGGCTGCTGCCAGGGTTGCATAAACCTGCCTCCAGCCAACCACCCTGGCGGAATGCAAATTGAAGGATTGCATCTCATATTGCCATACCATGCGGCTAGAATACCATCCTCCCCGCTTTTATTTTGTTAACCCCATCATTTCCTGGTGAGCTCACAGGGGATGGTTTATGCTTGAAAAGAGCTCTGATGACTGACATCAGAATGTAAATGTATAAAAATTGGCTGCCAAAGGAAGTGACCTCTACTCCAGCTTCAGCAGTAGTCTATGCTTCACTTGGACAAACCTCACCAATGCTTTTCACCATGGACAGCGTTAGGCAGTAGCATGGCTACAAGTCACTGATTTAACTAGCTCAGTAGCGTGGTTGGGGTTCTGCTGTTTTCTGAATCAAATAGCTCTTCAGCAGCGTCTGTCTTTTATTGAGTAGTGTAGTTGTGTCCACACAAGCTACATATTCAGCCTGAAATAAAACTGAGGATCGAACAAACCTAATCTTTACTCAGCGTGCCTGAACTACGCAGGCCGGTGTGTGGAAAAGATGACGTCATCACGGCCCTCTGAACGTTTAAGGCCACTAGGAGAGAGTGCGTGAAGTGAGTGTGCACACCGGTGAACATGAAGATTGTAAATCCCAGGGCCGTGCCTGGACCGTCGCGAGCTTCAGTTTACTTGATGGAACAATGGCAGAGGCCGAGGACAGATGGGAAACCATCCCATGTTTTAGCCGTGCACACACATACAAAAACTCCCGGTTTGTTTCTGCTGTTAAATTGTTTGGAGCGGTGAGAGCAGAGGACACCGCTTATTGTTCAATTAAATTGGGATTTGCTTCGATGTAGTTAAACTACTGTTACTATGTTACTGTAGCTAAGCCTGCTGCATTTCTCTGAGGGGTCGTTTCAGTGTAGTGAAGCTTCATTTAATGCAAAGTAACTGGAAGATTATCTCAATTCACTTTCCAAGTGGCCTGCCTCACAATGCCTATAAGGTTTTTGACTCCCAGTCAATGTTCTCGGTTTGGTTTCCAAGATGCCCAAACCCATTCCTGCTCTATAAAAACATTATTCTGTACTGTCACTGTAGGTCACTTTGGATATAAACATCTGCTAAACAACTGAATTGTTAATTTGTTTTTAATCTCCATCTCCCCACTCCAAAATAATTAAATCACTATAATTCTAATAGTATAATTGCTAGTAGTAATTCTAAGTTGTACGTTGTAAACAAGACTAATTATGGTAATTGTAATATTAATAATAATATGAGACACTGTATTTTTATACCGGAGTCCATGGAATTCCTTTGCAGTTTGGTCACGTCATCATCGTAAATCATCCTTGCATCAATATTTCAGGCTAATTAATACATCTCGGAGCGCGGGGTTATTGCTAGCTTAAACGTGTCTAAACGCATTATGCACACGCGCCGATGACGGATCAATTAGGAGTTTATGTCCATCGACAAGAAGGAAATGCCCACGTGTAACTTGTGAAAGGTCAGGATCAGCGGTGCTGCTGAACTGCAGATTCGTACAATGACCCGTTCCTCTGTGGCCGAAGGTTAAGGTTAAACTATACTGTGTTGAATGCTACTGGAGGGACACCACGTTGAACGATTCTGAAGGTAGACTGCCAGAAATCACTAATTCAGTTTATAAGGAGGTATGGGCAATATTTAAGGAAATATTTGAGTCAGTTTATGTGCTGATTTGGATGCGGGTCATATCTTAACAAAGGGGCAGCCTAGTGGGGAGGTTGATTGAGTTTCGCTCTAAAGGTTCTTAGCTAGATCCCTGAACAGCGTGTCTTCATAGGCCTCCTTGATCAAGATGCCCTAACCCCTACCTCATTAATTACATGCTTCTGAATGCACAGCAATTCACTTTGCTGAATTACTAAATAGTAATAGTTATTATTATTACTCCGACCAACATAAAATCACAACAAATTCTGAGAAAGAGAAAGCCACTGTTAATATTTTTCTAGAGATTGCATCCAGATCCATGTCCCCCCCCCAACATGTCCCCCCCCCCAACATTTCCCCCCCCCAACATGTCCCCCCCCCAACATGTGCCACACGCAACATGTGTTCACATTCCAACATGAAAGGGCTAAATTCTACACTGGCACCATTGGCTGATAAGAGTGCTAATCCAGTATTAACCTGCTTTCTAGAACTCATAGTCTACATTCCCAGAAAGCACGATAACGACATGTATACAGTTGGCATGTATCTATAACTCTCTCTCTCTATCCCCTTTATTCATCTATTTATATATTATCTATCGCTTCCATCTCTTTCTCCCCATATTTCTTTCTCTCTCTCTTTCTCTTTGTCTCGCACTCTATTTCTCCAGCCCTTCCTATGTCTCTCTCCCCCGTATGCATCTCTCTCTGTCTCTCTCCCCCTCTGTCGCTCTCTCTCCATGATGAATGACACCTATCTCAGTGGGAGGCCTCATTATTCTCTATTAATCAGGGATGAACGAGAGCCGTCATGTGTGGAACCAGCTCTCTTGCTCTCCGCCCACCTTATCTCCTCTCCTTCTCTCTCGCCCTACCAGCCAGGCCCCCAGCAAGGCTGCAAGGGCCCCCCCACTGGGGGCCCGGAACCTGCCAGAAGGACCCCCAATGAACACAGAGTATATATCTCTGTCTGGCTGTCTGTCAATCTCTGGTGAACCCATCTATCTATTTATCTCTGTCCATCTGTGTGTCCATCTATTCATACATTTACATTAAAAACACCCAAATTGAGTTTGATTACTATAACCCATGAATAATTACAAATATAACAAATACACAAATAAACTCATGAGAATAAATATTGAATTAATGAATACCACTAAAATATGCTAGATAAAATGGCGAAACACAGCTAATACACGACACATATTAATATGTAGTATATTTGGGATAAAGCCCTTTTTTCCAGCGGTATTTATACCTCACATGTGTAGTTTGGGGTGCAGCGAAGGAAGCTGACTCCCCTGAGGAGGTACGAGTCTGTATTTAGACAAAACCCTCTGAGTTTGCTCATTAGCACTTCAGTAGCTACCTGGCTCACTGCAACAACACGGCATGACATTTATACCAAACTGCTGCTACTGCTGTGTTAGTCTGCATGTGTGGTTTTGTCAATTCATGTATGTGAACACAGAAGTGTGTGTGTAAGTGGTTGTGTGTGTGTCTGTCTGTGTCTGTCTGTGTGTCTGTGTGTGTGTGTGTGTGTGTGTGTGTGTGTGTGTGTGTGTGTGTGTGTGTGTGTGTGTGTGTGTGTGTCTGTGTGCGTGCGTGCGTGCGTGCGTGCGTGCGTGTGTGTGTGTGAACACTTACTCTGCCAGCTCCTCGAGACTTCGGTACACATCATCTTCATTCAGAGCCGTGTCCTCCGATGGAAAGTGCCTGGAAAACACACACAAACACACACACACGCAAAGTTAGAACGGTTGTAGCCTCAGAATTGAGCCATGTAGTGTGTGTGAAGCATCGTCAACACAACACACATCACTCATTATAAAAAAGCAAAACAAACGTCACTCACACATGCCCGTATGGCCCCATAAACACACACCATAGACAATCACTTGATTCAATTTTTAAGGTAATTTATTAGAGAGAATATTAACTTAAAACAAAATACTATTACCTAATATCTATACGACAAATGTCTCTATTTCTTAGGTGTTTTTCATGAAAAGGCTATGAGACAGTAACCAAATTATCTCAGTCGTGATTCATCTCAATAAAGACACTATCACAATTTGATTTAACACACGAAAGATCCAACTGGTTTAAATCACACGCTTATTACACGTCTCAAATAAAAATGAGATTCAAAATGACAAAAATAGACCTAATCATTTGAGTGTCATGGACTAATTACGACAATTCATTTCAACCAAATCATTTAATTCTCAAATCCCGCCATCAGTGCAGGATATACCTCAGGGAACACAGAATAGCTTGAAAGAATACTTAATCAATTAGCTCTTCAAAATGGTGGATTCTCAACTCCAGTCGTTATCTCATAAAAATGCTTACGTGAGGAGAACAAGGAAATTGCACTGTGAAATGGAAAACTAAATGACACAATTTTTCTTCTGAAAGACTAAAACCACTGTCAGCTCCATATTAAGGCCCTAAAGAACTAGCTTACAGGAAGAGACTACAACCCACGGTCAACAATAACGTGTACGTTAAGAGGAAATAGCTCCCCCTATCAGCAGGTGGCGGTAGTCTGTATTCCTGTCAAAAGGGACATCGCAGGACCTTGAATTGCGGATATATTCAATCATAAAACAAAGCAGCGGTTGCCTCCCACTTCATGCCACTCTCGCTACTTCTGATCGAGAATATTTGAAAATGATGAATGGTCAAATGTGGAACAATTAGGCGATCTTATTGTGCGTGCCCTCTTGACGAAGTTGCTTGCTGCCTTGCTCACTTCCGTTTCTCTTGTCGTGCATTTATTGTCTTCAGCTGAACAGCCAATCTGGATTGATTTCTCTCACGGACGGCCTCTGCCTGGATTCAACATGCTATATCGGCCGAAAAACTGCCGACAAGTACAGACTAGTGGCCACGGTGCGGGACACAAGGCAAAAACTAGGGAACAAATATTATGCTCTCCGAAGGCCCGATACACCAGAATTAAAAACTAAAGACTAAACACAACAAAATAATAACGAAATCCATTAAACTGAGCAAAAAGTGGACAAGAGTGAGATTTTAAGTTTAAGATTGGGCCTCTGTGTGTGTGTGTGTGTGTGTGTGTGTGTGTGTGTGTGTGTGTGTGTGTGTGTGTGTGTGTGTGTGTGTGTGTGTGTGTGTTGTGTGTGTGTGTGTGTGTGTGTCCCACAACTCACTCAGCAGAGTCAGTTACTGGAGATAACCTGGACCTCCGAGTGACAGGGATTAGACTCTCAGGACCGCATCTGCTATAAAACTTCCTTCAATACCCGACTTATCCCTCCATTTCGACCGCCCTCCACCCCCATCTTCTCCTCCTAACATCAATTGACCCTGACGGGGTAATGTGTCCTCGTGTCTGGGGTAACAGGGAGAGGGCATTCACCTGTCGATTCCTGAAACATCAAGCCTCACCTCTTACAGCACCGTGTTAAGGTCAGTGGAGAAGAACTAAAAAACACCAGAAGCGCCATTGATCCTATTAAACAGACCACTTCAAGGCCCTCATGTACACATTTAAGGGCCCCCTATCTCAGATGCAGGGGTCATGTTGATGAGCCATTTACAAGCCATTTCGAAATCTATACCTTTGTGACATCAAAATTAGGGATGGTCAGACCGGCTGATAGGAGTTCATTGGTGTGATGCATCGACTGGTCAGACTGGAGCTGATTTGTAGGTCATACATCTGAGCAGACAGCTTGACTTTTTATGTCGTGTTAATGACACATTATGAGCGAGTTCAGAATCTTTCGATTTGTGACATCACAATGCATTGAGCGTCTGGCAGGCTGGATTGATAGGTGGACTGTGTCAACTGGTTTAGCTGGATTTCATCTGATTGGACGCTGCCACCTGGGGTATCCAAAACGGACGGGCAGGTTACCGTCAAACCAGTTTGTCTTGATTCACTGGTGCTTTGTTCATGGTTCACTGTAACTACAGCTGGGAATGAAACCTGCAACCTCCAGGTTCATCCTGCTGGTCTCTTCTTCTCCCACCAGAGCACCAGCCAATAGGGATAAAGACAGAATGTACCGGCCACAGAGAGCTTTACACCCTGTATTTCACCACTATGTTATTCAACCCCTCGTTCAGTGTCTTCCACATCAAACCAAGGGAAACTCCCTAGATCATCCACATCATGCATTCATCCTTTCCTGATTGTGATGATGATTCCTCATGTCCTAACTCCATCAGCTCCATCCAGACCTAGCGGTGCTTGGGTCGTGAATACCAAGGGTCACCACTGGTTCACCACCAGAGCTGTGGCTGGAAGCACACGTCATCGACCTGCCCTCCGCGTGACCGGACACGGCCCCCGGTCGACCGTCAAGTGTCAGAGCAGCAGGGAGCCAGGAAGTGGTCTGATAGGTGTCACACAGCTCGGACACCCCGTGAACGGAGTTGTTTTGGGCTCCAGAGCCCTGAGCTCAGAGCTGTGTCAGGGCTGGGATCGATGCTGCAGCGGGGGCCAGAGCCCGGAACAACACGTATCACGGAGCCCCGCCGGCCCCGCGCTACCTCTGTGTACACTCCCCTGTTAGAGGGCGCCATAATCCGTCGTAATGATATACTGAACTACAGCTATTACCATTAAAATGACAACAATAGACCATTCAAGAGTCAAGGAAGGTTGAACATTACTGTTGACATTTTTATTGAAAAATGTAACTATTTCATTCTTGAAGCGCACTCCTGTCTCAGTGACCCCTGGGAGTACGGAATAGTTTGAGAGAATATAATACAAAACATAAAATATTGCTGAAAGAACGGGGAATCAATTGACACCATAGGTTCAATTGTGAACCTATGAATATCTAAACGTGCCTCATATAGACTAAAAGCTCATATTTCAAACCGCAATGGATTCATTCATGACTGTGACTCTGCTGTGGGTCAGGCTAACTCCTGACCCTCTGCACGCGTTCACTTTGTACTCACTCAACTTTTAAATGTGGCTCTAATGCGTTTCATTTCCCTGGTTTTCATCACGGTTGTTGCTTTGAGCGCAGGGTGCGTTCCTCCGAGCTCGGTGCATCTGCGCCGACGAGCTAATCTCCAGACGCAGGATGCGAGGATGAGAATGTGAGCGGTAAGGATTTTAATTAGCGCACACGCTATCCGTGCAACCCCCAAAATAAAAGCAGAAGCTGGAATTACAACGTGCATTTGGGACGAGCTCAGCGATGGAGAGCAGCTGCCTTGTCTGGCACGAGAGCGCCGCACGTTGCCGCTCAGACGGAGACACGGGAACATAGTGAGACATAAGGGGGGGGATAAATAGGTCACGCCTTGTATTAGGATACATTCCATTTTAGACGCGCGCCTCATCAATCAGGTGTCACCTGGAGGGATTTGGAGTAGTGGACAAGAATATATATGACACCAGTAAAATTGAATTATTCTGAAATCGCCCCAAAGAACAAGAATTGTAGTGGCTTGTATTGCTACTGTTGGTCACACCTTTATGCAAAGCTATAAGTGTTGGTTTATTTGCGTATGCATTCAATGGAGCTGGTAGGCGTGAGGGCGACTTGATCCAGGAGGCCTTCAGGTCGACCGCAGGTATCGGTGTTCAGACCAAGAACTATCAGCTGGGACTCAAACATCCGAAAAACTGACTGGACTAATCAGCCTCTGAATTACGAGGTGTACTTGCTAAAACTGAAAACACACAACAAATTCTGAAAATGAAAGGATCAACAATGCTAGAGTTTTCTGAGTGTGCAGTGGTCGTGACAAACTGAAATTGTCTTTTGGGTCCCAAGATGAAAATGCAAACATCAACCCCCAATAATGAAGTTTCCAATTTACTAGTGAAATCTGGCAAACCTGTCTTTGTTGCCCACTCAGATGCACTGTTGCTAGGTTACCAGCAGGTGACTGGCAGCATATCAATGGGACGCAATTAGGAGTATCTAGGAAACTCCTGAGTAGTCCATTAATGTGGATGTTTCAAATTAAAGTATGTTGGAAACTCCTGAGTAGGGCATTAATGTGGATGTTTCAAATTAAGGGCATTTTCTAAAGAGCATTATTGTGGATGTTTCAAATTACGGGTATGTTGGAATCACCATTAATGTGGATGTTTCAAATTAAGAGTACGTTGGAAGCTCCTTAGCAGAGCATTAATGCAGAGCTGTGATTAGCTGGCTGCACCTTGCACAGCCGCTGGGAGCCAATCAGGCTTCGATCCTGGTTGCCAACGTGAGTTCCTCTACTCAATAACCCTGCAGCAATAAACACACATGCAGTAACATAGGTACGCACCCACACATGCACATACACACAGACATAGATGCACACATACTCACATAAACGCACAATGCAGACACGCATACACGCAGAACAGTAGCCTGGCTATACCCAAGCTGCCTTGCGCGCGATTTCATTTTGCGCTGCTAGGCAGCCTGGATTCCATGGATCCGATTTTCGCCTGAGATAGGGAACCAATCACAGAACGGGGAGGGACGGCAAAACGATGACGACCTCTATGCAACACACCGAAGCTTGTAGTTCACGGATCCAAAATGGCAGCAGACGCGTTACCTTTCGATGCAGCCTTAGATAGTGCTCTAAGTCGTTTAGAACGCAAGTTTATTTTGAAAAAAGAGCAACTTTCGGCGTTAAACTCTTTCATTACCAAGAAGGTTGTTTTTGCCCTGCCACCAACAGGCTTTGATTGGCTATGAGCTACGTACAGACTCATATGATAGACATTCGTAGCGCCCAATAAACGGCTCCGGGCAATCGTAAACCACCCATCTCACCCACCCAAACTCATCTCAATGTAGATTGAGATGAGGTCTGGCGTAAGCCAGGCTAGCAGAACAGTACACATTTACACAACTGTGCACATACACAGACTGCTTGTTTTAGCAGTACATTAACAGATGTGTACACACACATATCTGCAAGCATTTTGCGTCTTTATGTCCAAATGTGTGTAATGTGTGCACATGTGTTGAAGGCACTCTACATACATGTGTGCAGTGTGACAGCCACCAAACAAAGGAGACACCTCTGGAGCAGACGCTGAATAAAGAGATCGATGTGCTTCAACATCCTGTCATTGACCACCAGCATAGAGCAATCAATCCAGAGGACTGCCTGTCTGCAGCCAGTCACTCACTGCCTCCTCGCTCTTGCTCTCTCTCTCTCTCTCTCTCTCTCTCTCTAGATATTCGCCCAGATATTCAACCTGTTTTCACCTGTGCTAACATAATTGCACAAGGGTTTTCTAATCATTAATTCGCCTCTCAACACGATTATTAAAAATGTAGCATTAAAACACAGGAGTGATGGTTGCTGGAAATGGGTCCTGTAAACATTACATTAAAATCAGTAATATCCAGCTAAAATAGTAATTTACCACATAACAATGTATGTATTTCGGTTAGTTTAATGTTATCTTTATTGAAGAAAAAAGTGACATTTCTAAGTAACCCAAAACCTTTGAACGATAGTATATATATACTATATATATAAACACAGTACGTATTGATCACTGGCTTCTTAAAACTCTATAGCGCTTTTTATCAACAGTATCTTTAAACTCACCGCCTCCTCCATATCCGTAGCGCTATATATCATCTAACTCACTGCTTCCTAGCTAAAGCTCAATACATCAACAGTATCTATTCGCTCCCTGGCTTCCGAGCAATATCTGTCTGTCTGTGTATGTGCTGCATTAATCTATCCTCAGCATCATCATGTATACAGCACTCTATCACCACACTGATCTCTTCTGGCCGCAGACTGCTGCCTGCAGCCTCCAGGGAGAAGCTGTAGCTGTTTCTCTGATGTTTCATTTGTTCTCTAGTCCTGCACATTTTCTCAACCATGTGTTAGTTCAAGAAACATCTGGAATCTGGGCACGGCACCTCTGCGGTCTTCCTCTGGAGAAAGAGCCACGGAGACTTCAGGTCGGGGAAGACCCTGTGCCCGACCTCAGGGCAGTTTGCTGCGGAGGGGTCTCGCTTGAAAGTGATCTTTGGTTCTAAGCACGTCCTCATGGCCCCTCCCATACCTGATGTTCCTGTGGCGCTTTCTCCATGGGGAAACAACGCCGTAGCGATGTGCACAATTGAATTGTTTTACTCTAGAATAACTGATCATTCATTGTTCGTGTTCAAATATATATATATATATATATATATATATATATATATATATATATGATGTGTATATATATATAGAGAGATATAGAGCCTTGCCATCTTTTTATCTTTTTGTATAAACCTCTGCACTGAAATTAATGAACTAAAGATTCATATGAACTATAAAGAGATTTTGACTGAAATATAAAAAACTATTTAGTAGGACTTATTAAACTGTCCGTGGAGTCAAGGATGAGGAGATCTGAAATGATAATTTAGATATTGTAATATCTCGGGCAAATGTTTTATTAAAACATTGCGCCTATTTTTATGCATCTGCACATCTTTGGCCATTCTTCATTTTTTTGCCGTTTTCACAGTGAAATATGCAGAAGGCACACTCCGCGAACGTGCAGATAGCAGTGTAAGGTAATCTCTCTCTGCTGCTGAATACATGAATAGACAAAAGTATTTTGAGTGGTTTTAGTATTCAGAGAAACTATGTCCTCACTCAGGGCAGGGGACGCTGCCTCAAACCCCAACCAAACAAGACAAATAATCAGTGGTAACACTAATGCACCTGACCCCCCCACCATGTACACATTAGTGCAAGTGATTGCTAGCATCTTCTGCACAACAGACGGGCGAGGGGTCTTGATTGCACCCTACACACACAATACAAGCTGCCAGGCCACTGTACGCCCTGTAACTGAAATATTAAACAGGAGCCGTCAAATTTGATACTTTTCAATATAAGAGTGCAGCTTCATAATCAAATCAAAAGCTTGCAAAATTCAGAAAGTTGGACAATTAGTTCAATTGGTTCATTGGTCCAGGATTTGCGTCTTTGATTTGTAAAAGTTACATCTCTACACAAATCCTTTTAGGAAAGTAGTTTTTCCACAGATAATGGGCCTTTCTGACCTCGCAGCTATTCCACATTCAGCTCCACCACCCAGTGAGCGTTTTTTGAACCAGATGACCGCTGGATAAATAAGGCCTGTGGCATTATAAATAAACAAGTACCATTGGGAGAGCCAATGGAAGAACATGAATGAACCCTCTCACATCCAGGCATGCACACCAGCCTCGAATGATAGTACATTGATACACTCAACCATGCGAGCCAACAACCCGTGCCTTGGGAACAGCTAGCAACCAAGCGTCTTGCTTAAGGACACCTCGATACCGTAGACAGCAGGAACCGGCAACCCCTGAGGCGGTCAGAAGGACTTGGGGGCAGAATAATGAAGTGACTCGAGACAAATGCCGGAACTTTCTCTTGGCGACAAGGGATTCTGGGTTCAGACCCCCAGTATCCGCAGAGTACCTGTAAGCGTCTCGGAGAAAGATTCCCTAACCCCCTATCTGCTCCTGAATGACATAGATTCATCGATTCCAAGTGAGACGCTTCGGACAATTCGGAGACATCAGATGGGATGTCGCCTGGCGACAGTAAACCGCGTGGTCACACTGCAGGGTGGAGGAAGGCGACAGACAGAGTTCTCTGAAGCGAGGGCTCAAGATGACTGACACATTCCGGAGACTCTGCAGCGACTCTTGAAGGATGTCCACCCCCCCCTCGCTCACCCGGGGCGACGTTCTCACCCGCCTTGTGGAGGGTCCCTATAGCGGGGTCATCAGGGGTCAGCGAGCGCACATGTAACATCAGAGCTATTAAAAGCTTTACTCGGCTCATGTACTATTGTAACCAACCCCGCCCTCCGGCACATCTACCACTCACAGCAGACAGACTGCTGCCGGAGTCTAGATCCACTGTTTATTTTACTGTATAAGGGACATACACTCAAAAATAATCAGAATCAAACTCCCTTTTAAATGATGCAATTTTCCTGGATCAAATAGTATCAATTTCTTTTCAAGTCAGTGCTTTTACCCCAGACGCCAATATCCGACATGCTCCAACAGCAAATGCCAAAAATGATCAAATAACAATATATTATAGCAGATATTTGAACTAGAATGAATAAAAATATGCTGCTTGCGTAAGTACTCAACAGCGACAAGGCTTTGAATTAAGCAGAACTTTGCACACCTTTCGAGAGACTAGCATCAATACATAAAGCACTATTCTTCGTGGCGGGTTGGCAGGCGCTGCGGAAATGTGAACCCTCCCCCCAGGATTCAGCGTTTCAGTCTCTACCTGTGTTGTGCCTCATTCCATTCATTCTTCAGCCGTTTCACACTCAATCCCCTTTCCCTGCTGAGGAAATGCAGCTACCCACAGCACGCCGCCCTCCCAAACCCCGGAGTGAAGCACCGACACGCTGGTTATTTTGGGTTGGGATTGGCAGAGTACTGTTTTTACTCAAGATACTCGGCCTCAAAGTCAATCTGGTTTCCTCAGACCTCAAAAAAAACCTTTCCCCGCATTTTAAGTGGATCACTGTCTTTCTGGCAGACTCCACAGGAGCCCGGACTCTTCTGGCCGGCCTTGCATTGGAGGCCAGGTTTTAATACAGAGCTCTCCAGAAGGTCGAGTGCTGGACCACCTCTCCGCTCTCACCGGCTGAACCCTGCATGGCTGGAGCTCGTTCAGAGGGAGGCCGGGCCTCTACGGGACCACCTCTGCCTGTGCGTTTGGATGCGGTTCTGGTTTTGAAGGGTAGGCTCTCCGCCCCTGTGTCTGGGAGCCCGGTTGTAGTCTTTTTCACCTCTTCGTTATTGATCAAACAATTGCACTCCGGGAAATCCAGAATCAACCTTCGATTTCGTTTTTTGTTTTTCACACCTTTCATTCAAATGCTCCCCGTCATCAAAGGTTGGTAAAACAGGGTTTTCAGGTCTGTTTTCAGACACGAAATGAGAGGTCCAATAGTTCCAACAGTTTCACAGCCCGAGGCCAATGATAAAACACTTATTTAATATTATTTATGATATTCAGTGAATCGGCTTCCAGAGCACAAGGGTATTCATACTATTTAAACTCATTAAAAGAACATTTCCTAACATGAAACCAACCGCATAAAAAAAGAATAACAGGATGATAGTCAGTCTTTATAACTACATGATATTGCGCGGAACAAAATCTCAACGCATCCTTTATAATCCAGACTAATTCAGGGGATTAGAAGAGACAATATGACATGATAACACACCCCTAATGATCACCATGAGAGGTATATCATTCAGCCCCACAGAGGAATTAAACGCTGCCATGGTTCAATATTGGCAGACGCTGACTGGAAACGGATTCATGTGAACCATGGAGAGAAATGCCGGCCACTCAGTCAGTGGTTTACATGTCAGCAGCCTGTGGTTTTAATGTCAGGGGAACTAATTTCTCTCTCTCTCTCTCTCTCTCTCTCTCTCTCTCTCTCTCTCTCTCTCTCTCTCTCTCTCTCTCTCTCTCTCTCTCTCTCTCTCTCTCTCTCTCTCTCTCTCTCTCTCTCTCTCTCTCTGTGTCCCTCCCTTCTCTTTCTCTTTCTAGGGCTAGCCATGATCTCTTTCACACTCACATTCTCTCTCTGGACTATGCTCTCTCTCTCCCACCATGCTTGGTCTCCCTCTCTCTGGGCGTCGGTGCCTGGCACGGGGCCTAATGAAGGCGCGCTCCATCAGCTCATTAAGTGGAGCGCTACGATAGCACCTAATGCCGCGGCACCGGGCCACCTCGCACCACAATGAAGAGCAATAGCAACCGCTAGCTAGCTGCTAAGCGCTACCCCCCGCCGCGCCTGTGATAAAGCCATTCTCCTCTACTTCATAGCATTAGTGAGCGCACACTTGGAGCTAACCGCATCATGCCAGTGGTAACTGATGGCGGGGGATACTGTTCCATTATATGATTCGCAGGGATGATGGTGGTGGGGGGGGTGCTAGTAGTGTTAGCATAAAGATGACAAAGGGTTGGAGAGGTGATCAATGTGACTGACACGGCCAATCAGCTGAAGGGATTTGGATAGTTCCATTCAGGCTCATGAATACCACATGAGATCAGAGAAAGCTATCGCCGTACTGTAATGTATGCTCTAAAAAGGGACCCCATTTTGACGAGCCGCTGTGATGTTGAATCTAAACATCTAACCTATAGTAAAATCACTAGTGGGAGGATCCATCCAGATGAATGATGGCACAATACATCTGGGTGGACACTCAAACTTTCAATGGCTTGGCTTAAATAGAGGCCATTTAAATAAAACACAGTCAGGTGGATTTCACGTCATAATGGTGTAGTGAGTGGCAGCTTCAGCAGCAGGGAGCACTGTAGCTGTAAGCCAAGGCTTTCCTGCGCACTTCAGGTTGGGAACGGCGGAGCGTGCGCGTGTGTTGAGCGTGCACGTGTGGTGAGACTTTGAGCTGAATCGGAGGGCTTACCTTATCCCTTTGATCTGTGCGATGCTGTGGCGGGAAATCCTTGACAGAGACGAGATCACCTGCAACAAACAAACAAAGACCGAGTTAATCGACAGCAGGAGCGATGTCTACAGGGAGGAAAGCACATCCGAGATTAGCAGCTTAAACCCAATGTGTTTTTAGGAGTCAGACAAAACTGATCTATTTATTATTTACCTTTTAGTCTTTTAGCACTTAAGACACACTTTTATCCATAGCAACATACAATGGAATTAGACACAGGTCATTAATAAGCAGTTAGTGGTCAGGTGTCATCATGGTTAAGGATGCGTACAGGCAAGGCTGTTGAAATTGGGATTGTTTTGAACCAAGAATCTTTAGTCTTAACCGCCATCCTGTCCTTTTATTTAGCATGAAACCTGTCGTCAACCACGAGCATAGCGTGTCGGTTAACACACACATGTGTTTCCGTGAGAGCTGCCTGCCAACAGGGAATAGCAACATGCTAATGACATGCTAATGCAGTGCTTGGCATGTGGCGCTCGTTCACGGGTCGGTGGCGCTCCACTACGCTGATAATAAACACACGGCAACACGAATGCAAACGCACGTGTATCTACAGATATCCAAGCACACACACACACACACACACACACACACACACACACACACACACACACACACACACACACAAACACACACACACACACACACACACACACACACACACACAATTATGACGACCCCAGAGTCACAGCTGCTGTGCAGACACAAACATGATCCTCATTCTTAACACAGTAGACTCCTCTCTAGGTCTTCTTCTTCCTCTCTTCTCTGTGTGTGTTCGTCCCCCTCCTCCTCGCTTCTCATCTATCCTCCCCGTCCATCCAACCCACTGCGGTATAATCCGTTTTTAACCACACGTCTGCAGTTCAACTGATTGAGCCGAGCGGTTCTGCGTGGCATGTGAGCGCTGCTGTTTGTGTGGCGTGCTGTTTGTGTGGACCAGATGGTGGAGCGAGGTCCGCAGTACACACGGGAGGGAGAGAGAGAGAGAGAGAGAGAGAGAGAGATGGGCCGGTCCATCCTGAACTCTTTAAACCTCCACCTCCTCACCCCAGGGGGCCCCTCCACCTCCAGCACCATGGAGGGCCCTGATGTCGCCTCATAGCCAGGGGCCCAATGGGAGAGATGGAGAACCTCCTTATCTCTCTCTGTCTTTCCATGTCTACTCCCTAACTCTGGCACTCCCTCTGGCCCTCGGGCTCGCTCTCCTCCACTATACATACACATTTCTCGACCTCTCCTCTGCCTTCTCTCTCTCCATTTCCCTTCCCTCTTCCCCCTAACTTTCCTTATACCCTCCAATCCTCTCCCCGTCTATTCTTGCTACCACTACCCTTCTCTCTCTCTCTCTCTCTCTCTCTCTTTCTCTCTCTCCCACTCTCTCGGTCCCTACAACTCTGTTCTCTCCCGCCCTCCCTCCCTCAGTCCTGGCAGGTGTTTGACGATCACAGAACGTTACAGATGGTTTCAGATAAGTCTCCACTCAGCGGACAAAAGAGGACCATCATCTCAGGCGAGGCCGTTTGCTGTGGGCGATTTAGCTCATGAGCCCCCTGGCCAATGGCTAATTCAAGTGTCTGAAGCACCTCTCTAAAGGACCGCTTTCAATAGAAAGGACGGTTGACCAGACCTATCCCCATTAGCCTCTCTCTCTCTCACCTGCTCTCGCCCACTCTCTCCCTCTCTCTCCCTCTCTCTCTCTCCCTCCCCCTCTCTCTCTCTCTCTCTCTCTCTCTCTCTATTCATGTCTCTGACTGTCTCCCTCTGTTAATTTTGGCTATTTCACTTCATCCCTTCGCTCTGAATGCTTGTCTCCGTTTCTCTTTGTCTCTCTCCGTCGTTGGTTTTAATTATTAACCCTCTCCCTTTACCATTCCCCCACCTGTCTCTATATTTTACCTTCACCCTCTCCCTCCCAATCGCATCATCTCTCTCTCTGCCGTTCTATCGCCCCTCATTGAGCCCCATCTCGTCTCATAGTGTAGAGAGAGAGACAGACAGACAGACAGACAGACAGACAGACAGACAGACAGACAGACAGACAGACAGACAGACAGACACTCCTCCTACTCAATAGGAATGGCTCTTCTCTCTCCCCATCCTTCAACAGATCCACCAGGTCCATCAAGCAATCAGTTATGGTCAAAAAAAAAAAAATGTAAATGCTTCTGCCTGCAGGTTGATGGCATATTAAAACAAGCATTTGTTTTAATATGTCCCCCTGACTTCTGTTACCTGCCTAATGGCAAAACGTATCCACTATTGGCTTGTGGCAGGTGTTAATTTTTGCACCTTCCAGCCATCCATCCGCAGCCCCAACACACCTCTCCCCAGGCAGGGTGCCGATATTGGGGAGACTAAGCGCCCATGTAATGGCCAGTCATGCCCCAGTGGTTACAATGTCAGCCCAGTCTGGTGGATACATTATGGCATTAACATGCACTGTTAAAGACCAGACACAGCGCTGTGGCCGCGTGTGTGTCTGTGCACACACTGATACACACAAACACGCACCGTTTCACAGTATACTAATTCTCCATTAATGGAGAGATGGAGAGAGAAAGATCAAGAGTTTGTATGTGACTGTGATTTGATGATGAGAGAGAGACAGAGAGAGAGAGAGAGAGAGAGAGAGAGCGAGAGAGAGAGAGAGAGAGAGAGAGAGAAAGAGACAGAGACAGAGAAAGAGAGACAGAGACAGACAGAGAGAGAGAAAGAGACAGAGAGAGAGACAGAGACAGACAGAGAGAGAGAGAAAGAGACAGAGACAGAGAAAGAGAGACAGAGACAGACAGAGAGAGACAAAGACAGAGATAGAGTGGGGGGAAGATATTGAGCGAAGGGAGGTATGGAGAGAAGTAAAATAAAGTGGATATATATAAAGTGGATAGAAAAGAGAGGAAGAGGGTGTAAGTAAGAGTGAAAGAGACAGAGACACAGAGACAGAGCGAAGGGGAAAGGAAAATAAAGAGAGTGGGATAAATCCGGAGGTGGGATTACGGTTAATGTGTGTTTCCCACTCCGTTAGACAGGGGCTTAATGTCTTACTCCCAGCCTAATAATGGCCCTGCTAAACCTACTGGGTCCATGAGGGTTGTGTTCCTGTGGGTGTGTGGGGTGAGGGGGCGTGGCCTAGTGTCCACCTGGGCCCCTGCTGTAGATGTGTCTGGTCGCCCCAGGTTTGGTAGACAGGGACCCAGATCCACAGAGCAATTACAGGCTTTATCCACATTCTCTCTGTCTTATTCCCTCTCTCTTGATCCCCCCCCCCCCACACACACACACACACACACTGTACTCTGTTTCCCTTCTCTCCATCTGTCATTCTCTCCCTCTCACCAACTATTGATCCTTCATTCTCTCTTCACCTCTCCCTCTTTTTATCTATTCCTCTCTCTCACATGGTGTCTCAAACTTCCATTCATCATTCCCTCTTTATATCGCTGTCCCTTTGTTATGTATCCCTCTCTCTTTAGTATCGCTCCCTCACTCTTTTTTGAAAATCTTTATCCCTCCCTCCCGTCTCTTTCTCTCTAAATGCAGCTGGCAGGGCTGAGATTGTCTCTATTAAGTTGCTGATTCCACCGATTAGGGAGACACCGCTTGCACAGTGTCTCTGTGAGGTATATAAGTGAGCACCATTCCCCAACTTCCAATCAATAAAGACGCACCAAACGAACCAGAGAGGACCAAAACACAGATGACATATCTGATCACTTCGGGTTCATGTATTTCATGACATTGTTTGTGCAATTCAATGTTGATGAAAAGATTGATTGAACTTCGCATGTCTGAACCTCGACTTTTTCTCTCCGTAATAGTCCATTTGAAATCTGCCGGGTTGATATGAAATCATATTTCAGTTTGTGGACTTCTATGGTCCAAGTGGGGTAAAGTTTAGATAATGAATGTTGAAGGTTTTCAAGAAACTGCTATGAATCTCTTTGGGGTGTTAATCTGAAGGAAGAAAGCCATTGTCAGGTCTGGCCTGTACTGCAGGACACCCATAAATACTACAATATTTGTTGGCTGTTGTTGCACCCAAATACAACAATTGAATGCAGTGAAAATACTGCCTGTGTGATCGCTGTCAGGGCAGGGGGCAAACACAATTAGCACGCTCAAATAACAAACCTTAAAAATACAATCCCTCTGCTTGCAGTGCATATGTGAATGACATTCTTATTAATCTGTGGAAGATTACATTCCACACCATTAATCTTTGGATGGATAAGCATTACCATAGGACTAATACATTTATCTGAATGTACTCGTGTAAATAGTTAGCAGAATTGATGCCAGCACTAGTAGTCGGGCAACTACTTTGCACCCAAATGGACACTTTCGTGAATTACAATGACTTGTATTCCATTCTTCACAGCTTGAAATCCTCCATTGCGTCTCTGCTGTGACATACAATTCAGATATTTCTATTTTTGAGTCGCATCGATAACACACACGTCCCAGATCGGTTTCCTGTTTGTGTGGGCTGTAGCCTCATGGTGTATGCACACGTGATCCCCCCTCAGCTCCCAGCTCCGCAGGGGGGTCCTTGGGTCTGCGTGCGGTGAGCGAACAAAATGTGCCGTTCTGATGATCGCCAGCAGGGCGGCGGCGGGGGTGGTTAGAACAGCAGAAGCTGTTCCTTAACCATCAAAAAGGTGAACTGATGTCTTACTTCGAGCAGCAGTGTACTTAAGAATGTCTCCACCACCCACTCTCTGGCTCTCCAAATCTCTCTGTGTTCCTTTGGCTGACTCTTGACTCTCCCTCTCTTCACACTAGTCTTACCCCCAACTCTCTCTTTGTCTTTAATACCACCCTATAACTCTCTCTCTCCCTCTCCCAAACTCTCTCTCTCTCTCTCTCTCTCTCTCTCTCTCTCTCTCTCTCTCTCTCTCTCTCTCTCTCTCTCTCTCTCTCTCTCTCTCTCTCTCTCTCTCTCTCTCTCTCTCTCTCTCTCTCTCTCTCTCTCTCTCAGCATCCAATGGCACAAGCAGTATCTTGGCTTCAGACATCCCACCTCCATCACAGCCTCTCCCTCTCTCCCTCCCCCCCCCCCCTCCCCTGTTCCCTCCCCCTGACCCATGCCTGAACCCCTGTCACTGACCGTACAGCCAGCTGTGGGCCCGCTGGTCAGCGACCTGCCGTGGCCCCAGACACAGGCCCTGCATGCTGGGGCTACGCTGCCACAGCGACACTGTTGGTGTGGGTTTAGTGGGCGAGTGAGTGAGCGAGTGAGCGAGAGAGAGCTTGAGTGTGTGATTGTCTGTGTTTGGGTGTGCGTCCTTGAATGTGGGGGATGGGGTATACACTTTTGTGTACTCTGAGAGTCCATGTGTGTATCAGTTTCCGAGTGTGGGTGTGCTTTGTATGTGTCCATGTGTGAGTGTGCGTGTGTGCTTGCCTACAATGCGTGTGTGTGTGTGTGTGTGTTTTACGTCTGAGTGTGGGTCTGTGTGCTGTGTACGTGTGCGTTTTCTATGTATGTGTGTTTGTGTGTTTGTCTACTACGCGTGTGTGTATTAAGCCTATGTATGTGTGTGTCTAACATGTGTGCGTGTGTCTGCTATGCGTGTATGTGTGGGTTACGGCCCGCTCGTGTGCGTGCGTACACACGGATTAACCATGAGCCGAATGCAAACACACGCCACTCTCAACATCTCCCACAAAGAATGAAAAAAACAAAAACACCACATGTGCCCCCCTGCTGCTACAGCTGTGGCCAAGCCACAGGGGTGTCCCGTGACCGCTCGGGAACCAATCGGATCGCAGGGCTCCCTCTGGCAGGGCAGACATGGAGTGGATGTGAACGATCGTCAGTTGGATGCCAAATCAAATGATGTCAAACAGAGACATATGCCATTAACTGTACAAGGCGTGGAGGTCCTGATCTAATTACCCAAACACAGTCCAGATATTCTGTCGATGACTATCGACACACACACAAACAAACAAACATAGACATACACACACACACACACACACACACACACACACACACACACACACACAGACCCACAGCTGCCAGGGTGCATTATGCCTGGAACATGCGTGTGATCTGATCGTATCACACACGTCACACACAAACAAATCTATGCTTGGAGTCGGACCAAGGCAGAGGGGTAGAAAGTGTCATGCAAAGTAATAGGTTGGCTCAGATTAAGGGGCTGTGCACACCTCGTATAACAAAACCGGCGGCATAATCGAGCTGTTTATTTATGAGGGGGCCCGTGCCAGCCGTCAGGAGGGGAGAGGACAGATGGTGGGACTCTGTGACATCATCAATAATGGACAGGTCAGGGAGAGGAGCGGTTGAACCCATGTGTGTGTCCCACCGCCTAGGGGAGGAACTCTCCACACTGCCATTCCATCGCTGAAATATCCCTAAATGATATCCTTAACTCTCTCTCCGTCTCTCTAAGGATCTCTGCCCCTATTGCGCTCTCCCCATCTGTTTCTTTTACCCTCTCTCTCTCTTGTCTTTCTATCTTCTCTCTTTCTCACTCTTACTTTAGCCATTTCCATCTCCCCATCTTTGTACCCATCTTTGCTCTTCTTCCTTTCTTTCCCATCTGTCTTTATAGTTCTAGCTCTCTCTCTCCCCACATATAACTATTTTCCTCCATCCTTCTACCCAGTGTCCTATCTGTTGCTTAAACCTTCTCTTCCTCCTAAACTATCTCTCTTCCTAATGCAACCTTTCCTAGGGCTCTCTGCCTCCTTCACTCTTGTCCCTGTTCCTTGGAGCAGCCTATGTCTCCTTACAGAAAAAAAGAAAGAAAATGGCACTCAAACCAAGTGCCACAATAAAACATTTTTATGATTCCTCAATGACACACTCTGGGATGCCCCATAGCTGTGCCATAAATATCAAAATGTATAACACATACAATAAAATAAATACAATAAAACATAACCCCACAGGCACACGCCCTTCCTTCCTAATACACTCCCAAAGTCCCAGCAGTTTGGTGGGCCCGCTGCGTTTCCTTCAAGTTCTTGCTGCGTCACTTCCACAGAACCACATGCACGGTAGCGCTCTGGGGGGAGCGTACCTATGTTCCCCGGGTCCTATGTTCCACGCTTTGCATGTGACCGGGGAACATAGGCTCAAGAGAGCAAATCTTTTTTTCGTAGGATGGTAGGGGCAAGTACCGCCTTTTTCGCCTCTGATTCGCCTGTGATTGGTTAGAATGGCTCTCCTCCTATTGGTTACGGTAAGGGTTAGGGTTAGGTTAACCCTCACCCTAACCATAACCCTAAACCTGACCCTAACCCTTCACGAGCACTTCTTTGCTTGCTTAACACAAGCAGAATGTTAGGTAGTTAAGGCGTCTCTGTGCACTTAACACAAACAAAGTAGGCTACCCACAGATCGTGACTGCAATCTGAACAAGTACTTGCTACATTAATGCTAGCTAGCTAGAGCTTCTCTGCACGCTAACCACCAGCAAAATGTTAGGCCGCTAGAGCTTCTCTGCATGCCAACCACTAGTAAAGTGTTAGCCAGCACAGCTTCTCTGCACGATAACCACCAGCAAAGTGTTAGCTAGTTAGAGCTTCTCTGTGCGCTTAATGGCAGCAACGTTTTTGCTCGCGATACCTTCTGGGCCCCGGTCCCCACAAAGCCTGATTGCAGGCTGAGCAGGCACCTGCCACATTAGCATTAGCGATAAATCCCCTCAAAGCGGACCTTTCCAGCCATTTATGATTGCTGCCAGGGGATTTGCCCGTGGTGAAGGCCTTGAGGGGGAGCCTGAGAGGGCTGGTGGTGGGTAGGGTCAGATGGTTCAGTGGCAGGACTCTAAACGGCCGCTTCTGCTCTCTCCTCCCCATCAGGATTGAAAACATATATTGTCGTTTTATTGTGCCTTATTGGTTATTCTATTTGGATTTTCATTCCGTTCCTTTGACCCTTGTTTGTGATATTTAGTTTCTATTTTATTTGTTGTGAACATGGTTGAAAACCCCCTATGGGATGAATAAAGTACCCATCTAATCCAATCTAACTCAAGAAAACCTTAATAGCTTGGGGGTGTCTAAGCGTTCATCTACTAGCGATGCCTTGATCGACTCTTTCATCTTTCTTCGCCGCTTCTAACTGATCATCATTAATGCATTCATGGGAGTGCGATCGGGTGCTGGGCAAGTTTCAAATTGATGTCCATCACATTGATTGAAATATGATCCCCTCGACAGATCCCTGTTGAGGCTTATCTGGTTTAAAGACCTACAGATATTGATTTCCCGGTTGAGGCTGTGAGCGGCCAATAGAGGCTAATATGTGTGTGTGGGTTTGTGTATTTGTGTGAGTTCTGTAGCCTAGCATAGCTTAGCTTAGTGTGTCATAGTGGTTTGGTCATGTGACCGTGACCTGTCCCATTACACGCTGCAACACATGACACGTCCCGGCACATTTGTCTGATGGTTCACGTTTGGATCGTGGTGTGTTGGAAACAGATAAGTAAACACACAGGCACATACACACACAAACACACACACACAGCTATATAGAGCCATCCCAGGGGCCTTGCAGCATGAGTGAAGAGTCCTGAAGACATGAGCCAGGTGTCGAGGGCCTCTGGTGAGGATCAGGACTGAGAACTCTTTACCCCCGTGTGTGTGTGTCTGTGTGTGTCAATGAGTGTGTGTTTACATGCATGTGTCTGTGCGAGCATATGCATGTCTGTGTGTCTGTGTGTGTGAATGTGGATTAAAGAACCTTGAAGAGGCACTTGATATACAAGAGGTCAACTCGAGGGCCAAGTTCCACCTTCAAAATCATCCATCCTCTCTCTCTTTCTAACTCTCTTGGCTTCTCAATGTCTCTCTTTCACTTGCCCTCTCCCATCAAATTGTGCTCCTTTGGGAGTTTAACTGCTGACCGGGTCAGAAGGGCACTGATCCTTGAGTTTGTGTGTGTGTGTGTGTGTGTGTGTGTGTGTGTGTGTGTGTGTGTGTGTGTGTGTGTGTGTGTGTGTGTGTGTGTGTGTGTGTGTGTGTGTGTGTGTGGAGAACTGCACTCATGGTTTGCGTGCATGTGTGCGTATGTATGTTACAGAAATGCAGGTCCAGCAATGCATTCCCATGCATGAGTAAGCATGCCTGTGCCACATCGTCCATTCACATTATTATTTAAAATATACATATTATTATTAAATATAATATTAATTGGTGTTCCAAATTATTCTGTTTTTTCCGTTTTCCCTAACGCATCACAACTTGGCTGGCACCGCTAGCCTCGGTAGCAAACAGTCTGTGTGTCGGTGTTTGCTCAACGGTTCCGTTCAGATGGTGTAGCAATATTGTTGATTGATGATTGATTTAAAACCGTAAACATGTTGCCAGCAGCCTCCTCCTTCCCCGCTAGCTCAGCTAGCGTTGACGTCCAGTGCTGATTCCTAGTTCTCTGCCTACTAGCCCAGTTCTACCGCCTCACCGTTCGGTAACCCGCCAAATGCTATCTCCTGGCTCTCCGCTAACACACCCAATGCTACCTCCTAGTCCTATGCTAACATGCCAAGCGCTACCTCCTAGCTCTATGCTAGCTGATGTGGTGATGATGGGGTTGGAGGAAGATGTAGACAAAGAAAGACAGAAAGATAGACAGACAGAAATAAAGCTTAATAGGAGAGGGAAGACAAAAGAGTGAGACATGAATAGAATGTTGGTATTCAGATGAGAGAGAGAGAGGTAGAGAGACATTCACTCTCTCTGTCCCCAGTATCAGTGGTGGTGGTGTTGATGTCTGCCAGCATTAGTAACAAGACAAAAATGGTGAATTTAAAAGCCATTATGATCTGAACCAGGCGGCTCTAGTGCCGGCCCCTGGGTATTTAAACTGAGTGTTTACTTCGCTGTAAACCATCCTCTAAATACCAGCGTGTTTAAGTGTTTGCTTCTGTACTTCATTGGAGGAAATGCAGCAGAATTCAACAGATTTTCTCATTATGAATAATTATAATTGGATCCACACAAATAGTTTTCCCTGTTGGCTGGAAATCTTTTTGCGAGTTGATCTTGGAGTCTTTGCAATAAATACTTATGAAACACTGAGCGGTTTAGACGCTCAAAACCGAGCATTCACGAGAAGAATAGATTATTGAATCAGTTCATTTAAGGGCTTTGTTTACATTCAAATTAATTTGGGCTGGTGATGAAGAGGAGTTTAGGGAGGAAGAGGAGGATAGAGATGTGTGTGTGTTTGCGCGTGCGTGCGTGCGTGCGTGCGTGCGTGCGTGCGTGCGTGCGTGCGTGCGTGCGTGCGTGTGTGCGTGTGTGTGTGCGTGCGTGCGTGCATGTGTGTGTGGGTGCGCTCATGCATGTTCCTGCGTGGATTATTGCATGTCTCGGACACGGAGCATTTAGATTTTGAACAGGGATTATGCCCCCCCCCCCTTAAAGGACTGCCCTATGGGATTGAGGGGGCGTGGCCTTCTCCATGTGCAGGAGGAGATAACATGAAGAGAGGTGAGGGGGGCCGACACCCCGCCATCATACACAATCAAACCTTTAGTCAAGGTTTATATATTCATACACTCACACATACAAAAACACACACACACACAAGATGTTAACACGCACCAGCCACATGTATTCATAAATACACCCCTTAATGCGCGCTCGCGCGCACACACACACCCACACACACACACACACACACACAAGATGTTAACACGCACACACCCACATGTATACATAAATACACCCTAGATGTGCACACACACACACAGCTCCATTGGTCTGGTGCGCTAACAAACAGTTTCATCAGCACCAGACCAATGAAGCTAAAGCTGTCCCCCCTGTGGAGTCCAGGGCTTATGGAGGGACAAAGGCCCCCTCCTCAGTCCTACTACCCCCCCCTCTGGTCCAGAGAGAGAGGAGATCCAGGGTCAGCCGGGACCTGGCCTTTCTAGCCAGGCTTAGTACGTCAGGACCGAGAGATCTTTCTCCCGCTACACAACAACAGCAAGGGGCCCGATCCGTTACGCGGCTAACACCCTTATCTCACTCACCAGCGTTCGCCCAGGAGGTCGCCACGGCAACACAGCGCCAATTGGACTCACAAATACTAATAGTCGATTGGCGGGGGGGAGATACAGGGAGGGGAGAGGTGAAAAGAGAGGGGGAGGGGACAGAGGAAGAAAGGAGGGAGGAGAGAGGAGTGGATGAAGAGAGGAGGGAGGCGGGGATAGAGGGAGCGAGGGAGGAAGGGAGAGAGGAGGATGCGAGGAGGGAAAGGATGTGGATGGGGGATCGTCAAGAGGGAGGGATGGAGAGAGGGGAAGAGGCAGGGAAGGAGGTAATTGGAGGAATTATAAGGCTGAGGGTGGAAGGGAGGGAAGCGGGAGAAAGGGAGATGGAGACGAGGAGGAAGGAGGGATGGAGAGGATGGGGAGAGAGAGAAGAGGGAGGGAGGGGAGCAGGAGAGAGGGATGGAGAGCAGGGGGAGAGAGGGAGGAGGGTGTGTTTTCATTGACGTGGCGGCACGAGAACTGATAACCTTTGCCCTCTGGGATTACCTTCTTATAAAAGCATAAAGAGAGACCTCTGCTTTTTTATCTCCACGAAGCCATGAGTGTGTTCGTTACTACACCCGACAGCCATCTCTCACGGCAGGATTCTGCACGCCGTGTAAAGAGTTTGCCAAGCAAGCGTTCTACTGGTCCGCACGAGAGATAGCACTTCACAACGACTCTGGGAAATGATGAAAGGGAACTCAAAAGAAGTTGGATTGAAGCCATGTCGGTTTTTTTCTATGTCACAACACCCTTTTTACAGCAATGGATGTGCTTGCTTCACATAACACAGATTCCTTAATGGGTGCTCTATCTACTCTTTAGTCATTCATCACGCTCTTAGCCTAAGGGACTTACAGTGAAGTCAGAGTGGGATGAAGAAACAGATTGGGGTAAGGAAGCATCTTGCTCCAAGATGCCAACAGGTTAAAAATGTGAACATTGAGCGAACCAAGAACCTTTCATCTGATATTAGCTAGTTTTTTATCAACAAATCAAACTTTTCTGAAAGCAAAGCCAAAGGCCAAATGACAAGGAGAGAGGAAAATGAAAAGGGGAAAAAGGAAGAGAGATGTGGAAGATAAACCGCCCTCTGCGACCTCCGGGGGCTCCTAAACAGAACCACAGAGGAACCATCCCCCAAGTGACAGCAGAACAAAGCACTCCCATCAGTAGCCCCTGTTCCTCTTTGGTAGATACACCATTAAGACCCCTGTCTCTCCGGAACACACCCCCCCACCCCACTCCCTGTACCCTCGCTCACAGCAGAAACTCTTTGGCTGATTTCCCATTAGCTCAGCTACAGCTAGGCCCTGAGAGGCGTGGATCCGTATAGAGGTCTTGATTAGCATTCCCATTATGTTGGATTAGAGGCTAGCAGAAAGCGGTGCGTTCCTAATCACGTGAATACGTGTTGGGAGGTTGGACACCGCTGTGGTGACACTCTATTCCAGTTCAAGCACTTCAGGTTACCGTGCCTTCGCTCACTAGGAGCTCGGATGAGGCAAGGGGGTTTCAGAGTGTATGTGGGGAACCGGTGGGCACTGGAAGGCGCGGATAAGTCTGTTTAAAGCTAGCATACGTCCGTGCTCATGGGAACTACGCCGTCTCACCTTCTCACCGCCCCACGAACTCCACGAGATGTCACCACAGAGCCACGTCCCTGAGGTGCACCAGGAGACGCCAGGAGTCGGTCTGTCTTCGTGAATGTTTTAGTTTGAACTTTGTGTGAGCCCAGCGTGTCTCGTTCACAGTCACATGCGGGGAATAATAATTGTTTATGTCTGGGAACAACGGATATGTTCGGGCCCCGAGTCCTTCTCCCGAGACCTTTCCGAATTAATCTAGTGTGATCCACAATCCCCCCGCCACCCAAAGGTGAACAGCATGATCAGAGAGGAGATTAGAGAGAGAGTGGGGGATATGGGGTGGTTACAGAACGTGATGGCGACTGTGAACGTATGAGCGCATCAGAGGGAGAGAGATATGAGCAGAATGCAAGAGACTGAGAGTGAATGAGAGGTCGAGAGGGATAAAGAGAGAGTGAAAGTGAATGAGGGCTAAAGGGAGAGAATGTGAGCTATGGAGACATACACAGAATGAGAGAAAGAGAGGTCAGGGGTGATACAGAGTGAGATAAAGGAAAGACAGACAGAGGGAGACCTTTCCAAACTAATCCCAGCCAGACAGCCAGAGACCATCAGCAGATTGGAGATGAGCCTTTTCAAAAGTTTGCAACAACCTCCCAATGCAGAATGTCACTCTTGCTTATATTCTCAACATTTGAAGTTTCCTCTGACCTTTAAGATGTCATTCAAGCGCATGTTTACCCTGACCAGTGCATGAGTGAAAAAACATGAGTTATTAAAAGCAATGCTCTCAATTTCCCCTCGAAATGAAAAGCGTTCTTTCAAGGTTGTTAGAAAGCACTCTTGGCCTTATTAGTCAGAGACAAGATTCACATCACACAGAAGACGTGTGGCTGACTCACTTCACATTTATGTCTCCCACTTCTGACAGCATCCACACCCACACACACACACACACACACAAGCACACACATATCCACACCACCGATACAGAGGTAGCTCTGCGTGTGTAGATAAGGCAAAAGAAATGTACCAGGTCAAGCTGATGATCCGATCGAGAACAGAGACAGACTTTGCCAGCATTAAACACATTCTTCCCAAAGGGAAAGGCACATATCTGACAAGACTCTGCATGCTTCAACACACAGCAACACTGCTACAACACACACACATGGCAAGAGGCTTCAACAAACACAAACACACACACACACACACACACACACACACACACATATGACAATGCTCTACAGGCTTCCACAGACACGCAGACACACACACACATACACACAGACATGGATGAGATCACAGGATGGGTTAGTAAGATGCCGACAGACCACCTGCTGGGGGGCAACAGGCTGCAGAAAGCCTGGGAAGACATGATGAAAGAGGGATGACTTCATCAGGTCTTCCATAGCCCGCGGCCCCGTCTGTCAGAGGATCTGAGGCCCTCCCAGGATCAGCCAATCAGCAGCCATCCAGATGAGACACCATGACTGTTGATTGGCTGAGCCAATCACAGATTCTCGTCTGGGTGGCTGCCTAGTGGCCGATCACCGGACGGTGACTCATCATCTCACTGTGTATTTCTCACACACACACAGAGAGAGACAGAGAGAGAGAGAGAGAGAGAGAGAGAGAGAGAGAGAGAGAGAGAGAGGCAGAGAGAGAGAGAGAGAGAGAGAGAGAGAGAGGCAGAGAGAGAGAGAGAGACAGACAGAGAGTTGTCTTGTTGCAAAGGAATATAAAAAATGATTGTTTAGTCTACGAAATGCACGCTAGGCGTATTGCACAAGTCATCTGGATTAGTGTATTACGTTATTATTTTGTGGGTGTTCATTAGGCGGTATCCATTATGGCGAGCTAATCAAGTATATTTGATGTGTTTCTTCAGACAGCGTGTGTATTGCAGTCAGCAGAAACGTGTCATATGTTTGGTGTCCTAAGTGTAATTGGAACCGTGTGACATCACGGAAAATGGAAAAAACAGCAGATACCGCCGACAAAGAATTGGCTTGTGAGGAAAATAAAAGGGAGAAGGAGAAGAGAGAAAAACATGAAACAACACCAACAATAAGCGATCCTTTCATGGTCAGCATCGAGCTTGGGGCCTCACATACAACAACGCCAGCCACATACAACAACAACAGACAAGTAAAAATGATGATGATGAAGATGATGAAGGTGATAGTGATGATGATAGTGGTGGTGATGTTTACGATAGGTGGGAGGAAGAGGCCAGACGGCTCTCCATCACTCTGGGACGTGATTTACGGACCAGATAAGATTGGGTTTGAAGGAACGACAGAACCGACACCAGGTCCAGACTCTAGCCATCCATCAGGCTTGACATCACACACACCCGGTCACCACCAGCCCAGCCTCAGAATTAAGAGTCCACACAGTCACTCTGACACCAAACTCCAACCTCCATACGATCAGTGGTGGCTAATGCTAGCCCACGATCCCCTCCTCAAGCGCTGTGTTTATCTTCAGTTCCGTGTTTTTAGCCTAATGACTTTTGCTAATGCGATTACGGTCGACCGGTGATTCTATTCTACGATTGTTGTCACGTCGTCACCATGGATATGATGTATGCATGTGCTGCCGGAACACATTAACACATTTATGCATACGTGTGGAATACAGATTGATTCTGTGGCCAGTTTTGCTTGCGGCGTTTCCACCTTTTACAGCAAAAGTAGATCCTTAAACCAAGGAGAGTCAATTCATTTAGGAAGCATTATTCATCAACTTTGTCAAAATTATAATATCCAGATAGCAATATATAAAGCAAAAACTGAAATAAAAAAAGGGAAAATCGGGCTGTTGATGGACTATAATAAGCTCCTTCAATCATTTAATTTGGCCCGAAATAATTTATGTGATGGCCTATCCACCTACCTACTCGGCTACTTAGGTAGCCGAGACAGGAGTCTTCCACAAGGCTAGGCAGACCTATTGCTGAAGCTAGCGAGCTCGTCATCTGGTTCGTGGGAGTCGCTCTGGAGGCAGGCAGGGAGGGAGGGGTGGGATTTTTTCCCGGTTGGATACTTCCAAAATCTAGTTTATTCTGGCTGCCATCCTCCAAATGGCTTCCCCGGATTTAACAGCATTGTTGTAACGGTGATCTGCAAAGCTTTATCGTTCAGACTGGTAGATATTCAGATATAATTACAGTTAACCTTGACTGTAACAACTGAACAATGTTTGGAGAGGGGGAGGGGCAGTCATGCTTTAAGCAGCTTATTCAAAACATTTCTGAATTGCTTCACTGCGTGGATTTCATACAGAGTTCATCCAGCAACCATCCCAACAATGTTATCCAAACACTAATCGCAACCACATGGACACCGCTGAAACTCAGTCACACACACATCACACCCACAGCCATACTCTACAGAGAGAAAGACGTACAGGGGAGGAATAGAGGGAGATATACACAGACATGAATAGATTGAGTAAGAGGGAACAAAACAGAGAAAGTGTGAGATGGAGAGAAAAACAATGACGGGAGACAGACAGAGAGAGAGACAGCAGTTCGCTAGGTGTTGATCCGAGGGAGGAGGTGAGAGGAGGAGGAGGTGGTGTTATTTGGGATGATTATGTCAGTTCAGATGTGCTATCCCGTCGTAGAGCTTCAAACACACATTCATCTCTTATTAATGTCCGCTCTGAACACCCACACACACACACAAGGAATAGTATATTGTGTCAACCCTGCAGCAGTGTGTGTGTGCGTGTGCGTGTGCGTGTGCGCGTGCGTGTGCGTGTGCGCGTGCGTGTGTGTGTGTGTGTGTGTGTGTGTGTGTGTGTGTGTGTGTGTGTGTGTGCGTGCGCGTGTGTGTGTCTGTGTCTTTGACGGATGAAAAGAGACAAAACTAGAAAAACTGTAAATTGGTTGCTATCTTTTCGTGAGCTCTCCATATGTCGAAGCATGTGCAAAAATAAGGTCAGCTCTTGCAGAAACTTGCACTGCCAGAAACGTGCACTAATAAAAGCAGGCATGCACTTATAGAAGAAAATGAAATGTGCATAAATAGAAGCAGAGGCAGAGGTGGGGGAGAGAGGGTGGAGAGCCCCTGTATCCTTGAGATGATACAGATCTTTCTTATTATCATATTATTGTATGTTACTTGAAGGTCATCCGGTGTCTTTAACACTTCTGAATCATGAGGTCCTCTCTTCTAGAGAGAGACATGTCCATGGGGCAAACCAAGCCACCCAGCATGAAATCTGTGATCTTCACCCTGCGGCCAGGCATGTCTGGGATCTGAGCATGACATGCGACACTGTGACACTGCCATGGAGGTGTCAGCTAGACTCAGCCCGCATGGCTGTGCGGCTCTGATGATGTCACACCCGGGCAGAGAGGATCATGGGTATTTGGGGATGAACTTCCAGGACGGCCTTGCATGTCAACCCATATTGGAGGTTACAAGGCGAGACATGTGCTATACACACACACACACACATGTGCTATACACACACATGCTACACACAGACACAGCAGTGCCACACCCTTACCGTGCCCTCCTCTGTTCTTTGTCTTCATACGTTAGCAGAATAATTTCAGATTCTGACACTACACACACACCCACCATTAACACTGCTAGTGACAGAATATCTCCGCACAGTGTGTGTGTGTGTGTGTGTGTACGTGTGTGTGTGTGTGTGTGTGTGTGTGTGTGTGTGTGTGTGTGTGTGTGTGAGAGCTTAACAAAGTGCCACTTAAGAATGTGTGAGAAGAACAAGTTTTTATTTATTGTGTGATAAAGGGGCATGTCTAGATGAAAGGTAATGTCTGCCTGGCTGATAGCATGTCTGTCTGTCTGAAACATTACCATACTCTTCATTTCCATCACACCCACACACACACACACACATACACTGATCCAATCACACCCTCTCTATGCTGGTTCAAGCTACATGGCTCACCGTAGCAACCGTGCATTTATAATGACTTCCCCAGAGTTCATCCAGTAGGCAGAGGGGTTTAAAGCAATGGAAAGAGCGGAAGGTGTTCAGCCAATGACAGAGGTCGTAGCATTCTAACCTGTGATTCCGTAGAATGGTACCTTGTTGCTAGGACAACGTTTAGAGTTGAGTAAATGAGATAATGAATGAGAGACGATGAATGAAACAAGAAAAGACAATAATTGAAAGAGGGGGGCTATGAGAGAGATTGAGTGAGAGAGTGTGAGAGAGTTGGAGAGCAATAGAGTGAGAGAGAGATGGCGGTTCTTTGGACCAACCACCTATGTCAATCGGTACAGGACGGTCAGAAATACAATGCCAAGAGCATGGTGGGGAAATACCAAAGGGAATCTAATCTTATGCATTCTGTGCCTGCCTTGACATACCGTTTGAACCATCTTTGAACCATCAAAGGTGTTCGTCTACACCCTGGATTCAAGTGGAACAACCGCATGAGACACAAAAGTGTCCCTGCGGTGGGGGAGTCATCCTCGACTAACGGTTTGGTCCAAGCCTCGTTCTGCCCTAAGAGTATGACTAAAGAAGTAGATCTGCCTAACGTCAGAGGAAGAGAAAGAACTATCAAATAAAACAACCGCCTAAAATCAAGTGACCCGCAAACCCTCCACCACAAAGCCCCAAAATACCAGGACACTTAAAATACCAGAGGAAAGCCCCCAGCTGGTCTTGAGGCTCAGTTCACTAACCAGCCCTACAGAGCCCCAGGTCAGCACACAGACAGACAGGCCTAAACTAATTATCAGCTAACAAAAAGAAAGGTGCGCTACACATTGCAAAGACACCACATAAACACAACCCCAAAATAGACCGTTACCTGGCCCTTAGCCGTCAACACACCCCCAGCAGAGGACATGAGCACCGTGTCAGATCCCCCACTCTGGAAGACCCAGCCTGGCCCTGGAGACTGGGCATCACAGACCCACCAGGCTGCCCAGAGAGGACAGGCCGGGCACACACTGTCAACAGAAACTAGAGGAACCCTCAGCGCACGTCCTGCTGCAGTGTTCAACGCACAAAATAAACAAGGAACGATTTTATTTCGGAAATGAATCCGACAATACCCACATTTCGAATAACAATCTGACAGGGGAAAAAAATATGAAGTGTATACTTTTGGGAAAAGACAAAATGCTGCTTGTTGGCAGCGAGATATGTCGTCTCCTGTCACAACCTCAGGGATAACCGAGGAGACGCCTTTCAACAACACGCAGCGAAACACCTTGTAACTGCTGTTCTTTCATGCACTATTACTGTTATTGTCGTTGTGTTATCACTGCCTTATTGTCTAGCATCACTGTATTGTCTTTTGTACCATTACTTTTTATATATGTCTGTGTTACTGTTTTGCTTCGGCAACATAAGGGAACCAATTTTCCATGCCAAAGAAGCCAGAGAGTGCGAGCGCGATATGGTGGGACTACTGATAAAGACAGAGAGGGATGTAGTGGGAGTGATAAAGACATAGATTGATGGAGAGAGAGTGATGGTGGGAACGATAGAGAGTGGGAGCGAGAAAGTGGTAGGATGGAGGGAGAGTGTGAGAAACAGAAAGAGGGACAGGGAGAGAGACAAAGTAACTTGAGTGAGGTATGGGTGGGAGGAGAGAGAAAGAATGAGAGACATTGGCCGAGACTGAGTTAAAGTGGTAAAAGTTCCACATTTCCGATGGTTTGGAGGACGCTTACTAAACAGGATGTGGATCCAAGAACAGATCCCAGGGTTTATTTTATTTACGGTCACCAGCATGTTTGTGTTTGGGTTTGTGTGTGTGTGTGTGTGTGTGTGTGTGTGCACATAATCCACACACACAAACACCTTGGGGAAGTATTGCAGCTAAAAGACTGTCGCTCTCCGCGGGGCTTGGTCGTGAGACCGAGATCGAGAAAGAGACAAACAGACAGACGGACGGACGGATGGACAGAGAGAGAGAGATCGAAAGAGAGACAGGGAGACACAGAAACACAGAGAGGGAGAGACAGAGAGAAAGAGACATGCTATAGAAACTTGAGAGATACTTGGCCCCAGAGCACCATATTAACTTTGATGCATAGATATCATACACTATCCATGTTTAGCAAAGGTCTGGAGGCTCGCCAGGAATAATCAACTTGACTAAGAAAACAAGCTCACCCCTTCAAATTCTCAAAGCCCCTCGCCCACCGACTGCTCTGCACGGCTAGTTCTGGGACAAGGGAGTGGAAAATTATAATAGAAGCAGACAACAAACATGTAATGTATACAGCAGTAAATACAGACCAAACTATCGAGTTTCTCCCTTGTTTTCTTAGGTTCACCATTTAGTCATTGAGCGGGCGCCGTAATTTAGAACGAGACGTACTTTATCATTTATGGTGATTTTCTGTATGTATTATTCATTTTATTATGATGCGTTTTACAACAGTGTCTTCCGACCAAGAGATTTGTTTGGACACGAGCCATACCCTGAGTGCTATAGTAGAGTGTAACAGCGCCGGGACTTTTAACTATGCATGCACTCCTCTGTGTTCCACATGGTTCCACTAACAGTAACGGCCGCAAGGTATGAACTCATCGAGTCCCACGCCACAGACTCTTATATCCACTGGTTGCACGATGAATGGGAAAACCACCGATAAATGTACAGGATTCAAGGTAGCACGCTTGCGGTGACGTGAACACCTACACAGAGTAGCAAGCAAGTTTGCAGGAAAATGTGTAGGGGTTGCTTGGCAACAGTCCAGTCGTAGTGCAGTTGAGGATTCTTTTTTGTGGACAGAGCCAAATACATGATTAAAGTAACAAAGAAATCCAACTCTGCTGTCGCTTATTACAGTTTACTTCTAAATGGCGCTTTTTGCTAAAAACAATATCCCCCTTGAAGTTATGATCTGATTATCTTCGGCGGATCTTCGTCTATCTTGATGTATTCACTGATTATTAGTAGTAGTACAAAATAACACTTGCGATAGAAGCAAGTCTTCGTTTTTTGCGTCTCCCTGTGGATCAACCTTTTATAAAAAGACACTCCTGTGATGGTCCGAATCCCATAGGACAACATCGCCACTGTCAGCCTGCAGGCAGGCGGTAATATCAGGGAAATAATGGAGCGTTCCTGGCCCTGCGCTGTCACCGCCACAAAGCCAAGCTCAACCCATCTCCACTGGGACTCAGCCTGCCCTGCATACCGTATACAGTTTGCATTATACTGCACAGCGCCAGACTCTATGGATAACCGTCGTGATCCGCTCCACACAGGAAATCAATGGCCCTGCTATAGTGCAATCGCATAACGCGCATCGAGTGATTTTTAATGTATGATAACCACGTTATGCACGGTCGATGGCATTCCTGTTGGTGTAATGCGTCCGCTTTGGGATGGAACCCATGCAGGCGGAAATGGCTTCCGAGACGGCATGACCAGGCATCACTACGCATGTTAGACAGATCATGCGGGATATCATGTAACACACCGTGTCACATATCAAACCGTAACAAACGTTAGACGCACTTTAAATTGATTAAACCTCGATTAAGTATTGTGAGAGAAATAGAGGACAGCAATACGGCTTTAAAGAGATACACATTTGAAATGAGATTAGCAAAAATACACAACGAGTCTCTCCAGAAACTGACAGAATCCTGAAGGGGGGTCACGATCCCAGGAGGGGTTCTGTCCCGATCGATCTGGGTTACTCAGCTGGCCCCAGACAGACGTAGCAGCGAGCCATCCAGGTCAAGAGGCGTGTGTGTGCTGACCTGGAGCACGTGCGTTCCCTACCAAGAGCCTCAGTTAGCTAATGAAAAACAAACCCTGTTTTTTAGCGCAATGAGGGCAGACTCCGAAAGTGTTGAAAGGCTCTGAATAAGAGTGGAATGGCGGGAGTGCGAGGTAAGGACAGCCTGGTCTGAACGCCTCTGAAGAGAGAGCGACATGCCGTCATGGTTTGGGTTACAGTGATTGTTGCGTGGCAGGGGGGGGGTAAAAGAGCTAACAGGCCTTGCCCAAGGGGTGTGTCAACAACAGGGGGGCTACGGTGGCAGCTGCCCCATCCCTAAAACGAGAACACCCTCCCCTGAGTGCTACCAAATCAGACAGTTGAGATGAGTCAAACTAAATCAAAATCAAGGCAAGAGAACATTTTGAAAAACGAAGGCTGTATACATTTGGTGATGCATTCATTCTCTGCCAAACATAATCTGGACACGACACATCGCGTTCTTCGACAGTGTGTGTAGCGGCGTGTTTAATCACTATTAGACGGGCCTTGCTCCACAATAGCAAACACATGCTCACAATGAAAGACAGCCGCGTCAGAGTGTTTGAGGCAGCGTGTTGTTGTTGTACAGACACAGGGAGGAGGAGGAGGAGGAGGTGAGGTTCAGGCTTTGAAGGAAGTCTGAACTTCTTCCAAAGCCTCTGGACAATCAGTAGGATTCTCTTTTATAGGAGACCACACCTCCCTCACTCTCTCTCTAGCTGGCTCTCCCCCCCCCTCTCCCACATGCAGGGAAAGACAAAGAGAAAGGGGAGAGGGGAGAGGAGAGAGAGAGAAAATAAAGAAATACAGGAAAGATGTGCTGCACAGGATGACACATTGCATTGTAGCGTCAGACGACAGACAAACCAGTGTCTCAGCTGGAGCAGACAGAGCTTCATTATATTGCTCTGATCTGACACACACACACACACACACACACACACACACACACACACACACACACACACAGGAGGAACAGGAGTAGAGGGAAGATGAGGAGGAAGAGGAGTAGACGGAAGAGGAGCAGGAACAGGAGGAGGAAGAGGAATAGGAGAAGGAAGAGGAGGAGGAACAGGAAGAGGAACAGGAGTAGATGGAGGAGGAGAAACAAGAACAGGAGGAGGAAGAGAGAAGGAACCAAAGAAGAAGGAGAAGGAGGGACAGAAGTAGGAGTAGTAATTTCACAAAGGCAAAGATAAGAGAATGAGGAGAATAAGAGATGTGTGGTGGGAGGGGACACTCCCTGGTTGGTTTCTAGAACACTGGACCACATTATGTTCTGAGTAGAGCAGTTTCGTTGGCACCAGTGGTACCGCACTGACACATACAATGGATGGGGTGTTTTCCATGGGCCTAGTACCCTATGGCATGCAGTGGTCATCCAAACATAGAGAAACTGAAATGACTCTCCTATACACACATAGGCACTCACACGCACGCATGCGTATGCACACATCCATGCCAGTACAAAGACACACACATGCTAAGTGTTCTAACACAAACACCCAAAGGTATAATGAATACACAAATAGTCCTACTCTAACACAGTCTTACGGCCATACAAACGCTCGCGCACACACTTCCTGCGTGACGATAATAGAGTATAATAAATAGAGTATAATGTATTATAAAAGGGTAATACAAATGCTGCAGCCGCAATTCAAAACAAACGAGAGGCGACGCCGAGACCGTCAAAGAAGTGAAAAGGGGGATTAAAGCAGCTGAGCGTAATGAACGCAGATAGCTGTCAGCCGAGCGCCTGACTAACAGCGGGCCTGTTAAGCACACCGCACGCTACTACGTTTACAAGCTGGGAGGGAATTAATACTGACACAACTCCTAATGCACAACGTTTTTTAGTCTGGCGACCAGGGGGACCGCGTTATTCTGTCAGCTTCAATAAAAAAAGAGTTGGCACCTTTAACACATTTCTAAAATGAGACGTTATGAAACAGGTGCTACAGCTATGTTTGAGGAGTGAAAAATGGAACAGGGGGTGGTTTCAATGCGGCCTTGGAAACCTAAACTTCGGGGCCATTAGCCCTCTGAGTCAATTATCCACACGTACGTTTAAAAATAGACAACTCTCTTGCCTCACTTTCTACACCGCCGCCGCTGTGGCTGTCCTATTGAGTTATGTTTGATTTGGTTTTTTGTACGCGTGTTATGTTCCTTTGACAAACACATCATCCGTGCTGCTCCGTAAGCACGACATGACGTCGGACCACCGGGAGAAG
Source organism: Pollachius pollachius (assembly GCF_949987615.1). Lineage (NCBI taxonomy): Eukaryota > Metazoa > Chordata > Actinopteri > Gadiformes > Gadidae > Pollachius > Pollachius pollachius. The sequence continues at coordinate 6,343,086 of NC_136951.1, read as the reverse complement.
GGGGCGGAGACCGGGAGCATCCTACTACGTCTGTTGTCACGGCGATGCCTCATGGCAGTTGGTTCATGACATGTTTTTTTCTTGTCTTTTTTTTCTCCATTATTTCGAGTCAAAATGCTTTATTGGCATGATGAACAACAAAATAACTTACATTGCCAAAGCATATAACACCTCAGGCCCACAAACAGCTATGCTAACTGGTAGTGAATTACTCAATAAAATAAAAAAAATCATTTTCTGTTCCTCAATCCAACAAATACAACTAAATAAATAAGCGTTCCCACCAGAGCAGTGCCGAGAACATAACCCAAGCATGAGCAAACCCTTTATATAGTACAGCGAAGACTGGGGATGACTTGACAGAAACGGGACGAGCAGAAAGCCTCCCGTTGTAAGAGTCAAGTTCCACACTCCCGCCCGTCAGGATGTTCCAAACCGGGACGCTCCATTAAGATGTCAGTTTACCGGGAGGGGGGAGACAGCTCCACGCACACTCCTCCACCTCTCCCACACCATCATAAACTGTGATGCCCCCTTTTAAGAAGCGGCTGGCTGGAGGGGGTTTGTAAAGATAAGAGTTTTATTGCAGGGCCAAAAATAGCCCTGAGCTCACGGTCTATCTTGCCCGTGGTGTGGACTATAGCGTTTAGAGACACCAGGGGGTCCACACGTCTGAACATGGCCAAGGCGATCGGCAGTCACGCCACCGCAGGAAAACCCAGCGCTGGTTAAAAAGCCTCCCTCGGTGAGCTGAACTGAGATAGACATCATGTTGCTTGCATTATTTATTTACACACTCTTTTTTTAGTGAGTGCGTGTGCGTGCGTATGCGTGCGTGCGTGCGTGTGTGTGTGTGTGTGTTGAATGAATTATAGTTATGGGTTCCATACCCCTATCCTTCCTCCATCTCGCCTGCATCCATGTCTGCAGATATTCATAAATCTAAGGATCAGACACACACACACACACACACACACACACACACACACCTCGCCTCACTCTCATCTCCCCTTGTTACGCTTGACTGAGAGAGGGGGGGAGAGATACACACACACACAGACACACACCTCATAACTCCACTCCACCCACCGGATCCTATTGCCGTAGGCCCATCAAGGCGTTTTCAACCGGATGCCACCTGATGATAACAACAACAACATGGTGGAACATCTCACACCTCTGGTTCAGCACCTCAGAGCCAGGGGGGGGGGGCTTGTTCTGATGGTACTGAGGTGTGATTTTTATGTCCGTCTCAGTGTGTGTGCATGTGTGTGTGTGTGTGTGTGTCCGGTCTGCCTGTCTTGTTGGGCACAATCTGTCTGACTGTCTTACTCTCTGTGGGTCTGTATTGCCTGTCCCTGCTATTAGATCTGTATGTGATGCGACTGTATGTCTGTCTGTTGGGATCTTGCATCTTTACACAGGTTTAGGGTAAGGGTTAGGGTTAGGGTTGAATATATATATATATACCACACCAACGCACAGATACATAAATGACTTCACAATTGCTGTACACAGACAAACTCTGTCTAACCCTATAAACCCAGGGCATATGGTAAAGGGATTTAGAATATAATACATACTCATCTACATGTGATCTGTTGACCTTGCTCAGAGCTGATCTACCCTCCTCATCCTATTTGGAGGTTGGGTGTCAATGGGTTAGGATCCCATAGTGAGAGTGTGAGTGTGTGTGTGTGTGTGTAAGACGCAGTGTTTGGGTGTGTCTTTTCAGCACATTGCTTTTCCGATGTATGTATTAAGCGCCTATCTGGTGGCGTGGCCTGCATGCGGTAAATAAACTAGGAAATCATCAACCACAATTCAGTCTGGATTCCCGATCAGAAACCTGATCCCAAAGGGAAACGGCCCCAGCTCCAGAAGACGGAGACACGCTGGAGTTGAGGAATGTAACCATAACCCGAGCAGACACCGAACGATGCCCGCCACGCCGCCAGAACAGAGTCGGAACGGCAGGGTCCTGCGGTGAACCAGCTGTCCACCGCACACACCGAACCCTCGGAAATCTCTTCAAAGCCTCCCCAACGACATTAGCCCTTTCCTTTTCATGTCCTTCCCGATTAGATAAAACCCCTGTCTCCGTTGCCAAAGTCGTGTTTGGAAGGTCAACCGTCGCTTTCTCGGTTGAACCGTACCTACCGTCAAACGCTCGGACTCCGTTTCCCATGAGGCCGCTGGGCTACATGGGGGTGATGCCGGAGGGCACGGCCATGACATGACATTGATATTGTCTTATAAATAATGCAGGGTGAGGGGACAAAGGAATGAGTGGGTTGCGCAGTTCTAGAGTTGTGTACTGAAAGTGTTGCACTGGGTCCCTTGACTTGAATATGTCACCTTGATGGGCAAAATGGAGATAATAGACATGTGTGAACTTGTGAAATTACAAAGGTCAAATTAAACTAATGAATATATTACTGAAGATTTGGGGCTATTCTGAAGGTTAATTAATTAACTTCCAGTTTTCTAGAGAAAGACAAGAGTTTTCACTTGTCTTTCTCAGTGTACGTTTTACTATGAATCACGTATCTAGATGTCGTTACAGTATGCTGAGCTGTATTACCAAAATGTACAATTTGTATCCATTCCCACTTCAAAATGTTTCTTCTTTTTGTGCTTCGGCACCTCATGTATTTCCCCAGCTATTCCTGCATCTAAGAAAATGCAAACAAACAACAAGATGAGCCATTTGCGAAGTGTCGACCTGTATCGACCGAACCCCCACCTCTCTGCAGCCCCCCGCCTCCCACAGACAACAATAACCTCACACACTCGACAACACAATTGATTTACCCTTTGGTAAATATGCCTACCTGGTGTTTCAGTCTTTACATTAGCCGAATGAGAGGTGATTTGTTTACTGCCATTTCACTCCACGACAGGAACACACCGCAGCCGAGACAAGACGAGAAGCAAAGAACAGACATTAGCTTAATGTATTTTTCTCCTGGCGTTTGCCCCTGGGGAAAAGGGCCCCGGGGGCCCCCACAGTAAGACACACCAACACAAACTAAAGGCTATAGGCCAGACGCCTAGGTATTACCGCAATGCAGGCAGCCCATTGCGGGGATTTAACCTGCAGCTTTCACAGCCCGGGATGTTGGGCGTAGACTCGCTGACCCGGATGAACCGGTCATATGGATGATTTCTGAAGCTCAGACAGAGCGTGTGTGTGTTTATTTATTTCATCTCCTTCATCCCGAGAATGTGGGTTTTTTTGCCGTCTCCTTCCATCTGGAGCCTGACCTTCGTGTCTCAGCTACTTAGCCTCCTTAGCTTCCATGGTCACGAACACGATGACAATGCATTGTTTTTTTCCCCCCGACTTCAATCTCTTAGGATGCTACATGCTGCATTAGCTAAACTGTACCTGAGCAGAGAGAGGGGGTGTTGGGGGGTGTCAGAAGTATTAGGAAGAGTAGTTGGAGGGGAACACAAAAGCAATATTATAAAGTGTCCAGGTCTGGGCCGAGCAGATGTTTCAATTACTCTAATTTCTCTCTTCCAATCTCCTATTGTCCTTGTCCTTAAACTTAATCTTTTGTCCTCTTCCCTTGCTTTGTCCTCCTTTGTCCAATTCTTTCTCTGTTTGATCCCTCCACACACATCTTATTAGATTCTACCTTACAAGTGAGGTTTCTGAATCAGTGTCACACCAGTTGTTCACCGATATTCATGTCAAGATAAAATAAGATCAACATTGTAAAGCCCAGAGGAGAAAGGTAGGACCTGTCAATTTGAACGGAAGGTAACTGAACGTTGGCCCTGATAGCGTCTCAAAGCCGACACTGGAAAAGATGGCTGCTGTGAACCGTTCCTTTGGCATCCTATCCCCTGCTCGGTGACATTTGGACACCGAACACAGACCCAGCCGAGCGTCGTGGGCCGACCCGACGCAGAGGGGGCGGGTTGTGGGTTTAACGACCGGCAGAGCCCTGAATGGTGGCTCTTTATGGCAGTGGCTGGGGGTCCTGAAGCCCCCTGTGAAGGGGAGGGACCGACGGGTTTTATCTGGAGTGCGATAACAGCGGCATTAAAAGAGACAACAGCTTCAGAACAACCCACACAGACTGTGTCATAGTGGGTTACAGAACTGGTTTTATGTCTCACAAACACACACACACACACGTAACCATGGCTACCAAGAACAGGTCTCATAGTTTCGCCATATGTTCTAAAACGAAAAAGAGAATCAGAAAAATAAACTCTCTCTCTCTCTCTCTCTCTCTCTCTCTCTCTCTCTCTCTCTCTCTCTCTCTCTCTCTCTCTCTCTCTCTCTCTCTCTCTCTCTCTCTCTCTCTCTCTCTCTCTCTCTCTCTCTCTCTCTCTCTCTCTCTGTGTCTTCACCTCCACTTGATTGTAATGTGTCTTGCTCTCGCATTACCCAGCATGCCGTGCTTTATGGTTGCTCTTGTTCTTGTAAATGATGCCTGTGTTATGTTTCCTGTCATTAGAACAGTGGTCATTATACACTAAATGCAGTAATAATAAATCATTAAAAAATGTCATGTAGGAGGGCTCAGAGTTGAGGTCCAGAGCGAGTTAGACATTTTTGTAATTAGTCTTTACAAACCGTAGAGCGCAGCGTTATGCACAACGGGGATTGTGTTTGTCGGCTTTTAAATATATTTTTGCATGTTCACTCAGGTCCAGAAGAGAAACTCTCAACAAATCATGTATTCATAAGGACATTTTTCCCCATTGCCGTTCAATTCCTCAGAGCAATCCAACACTTCTTCATGAAATAATAAAAATACAAAAAAAAACAATCTCATACAAACACCCTAAAGCCCTGACACTCACACAAGCTCATTTGAATACAATTGTGGACTTTATTCTTCTATCGTTATCAGGATAGATGGGAGAGATGACTCTGCCTTTTCAAAACGGCTTCTTCTAGACATTTGTAAAACATGCCAAAGCGTTAGATATTAAGTTATAAAATAACTTTATGGAAGCCCAGAGGAGGTTCTTGGCTTCCTGGTTTTTTGCAGCGGAAGTAATGGGGAGCCGCATTAAACCAATGATCTGTGAGGTATTACCGCACATAAACTAGCAGAGATGCTACACCAGCTTTACTCACGCTATCTCTGTCAACATAAGTCTTTCCACTGGTGAGGAAGTCTTCAACGGCCATTCTAAAAAAACAACAGCTCTGTCTTTAATGTCATTATAACACGCAGTCTGCATGTTTTTCTTGGGTGATCTTTTGGTTTCTTATGCTCAATGACAATCTGTCAAGTCTTCATACATTGCATGTTGTAACCCAATTAAACAGGAGCTGTGCTGTCCTCTTGAGACACACTTCATGTTGAATCCCAAAAAAACAAACCCCTATAGGATCCAAAAGAGCCCTGGTAGAGTGGCAGTGAGAGAGCCAGCCTGCTGTGGGTCTGCAGGGAATAATAAGGTGTGCGTGCGCATGTGCACGGTGTGTGCATGTGTGTGTGTGTGTGTGTGTGTGTGTGTGTGTGTGTGTGTGTGCTGTGTGCCTACTACCTTCATCTACGTTGTTATATTAACAGAGTATGTCTGCAGTTAACTAGGCACACAACCGCTTTAATTAGGCGGGTAGGCAGTAATAAAAACACCCACGACTTACACCGGACCTTGTACTCTAACTTTGATCCATCATAAGTCATTACCGGCATGTAGCTTAGTGTCCCACTGAGCTGCCAGCCCTTTCATGTTCCACCTCCGGCCTTCATGTCCTGCGTTACACAACCTGTCTGTCTCATGTCCCTCCACAGCTTCCCTAATAGCTTCACCCACACCAGCCCACAGACCTTTTTTTCTGAAGCAATACTATACTCCTATCATCCAGCGTCACTCATCATGTTAGCACTGTAGTGGCCCAGAGGAGGTTCAAATAGAAGAAGCCCAGGGATACTTTCAGTTCTTTCACGTTCATCACAAAGGTATCACAAAGCATAATCGCAATCTTTACCAGTAGCCCGTGGAACGATCCTGAAGGTAACTAGGTACCGTGTAAGAAAGTGAACGACGCTTCTTTTTCTTTCTGATCTCTGACCTCCGGTACGGCTTCGGGAGACTCCACTAAACAGCTGTTAAGAGCCCTAGGTGTGTGGGTGTTGTCATGTGTCTGTATGTGTGTGTGTGTGTGTGCGTGAGCGTGTGCGTGTGACTGTGTGCGTAGGGGTGGGTGAGGGTGCATGTGTGTGGAGGGCTGCGACCATGTGTGCGTGCGTGTGTTGGTAAAGTGTGTGTGTGTGTGTGTCCAGGGAGATAGTACAACCCATTAAAAATAAATGAAAAGTATACAGAGATATGCCACCTGTGGAGCTCCAAAAGCCACTGAGGGAAACAGAGAGGGCACTATTCTGTTTGAACAAATCAAAGCGATCAAACAGTCCACCGGGAGGGGGACCAGTCGAGAGCGAGGGAAGGGTCTCTGGGAGAATTAGACCTGACAGCTTTAACCCTCCTGTGTCAATAGCCTGTGTTTGTGTGGCGATGGTCTCTCTGTTTGCTCAGAGTCGCCTGTTGCAACATGCAAGTGTGCCAGCTCCCCTTTTTGACCCATCTGGTATGCCGTAGAGAGACTGGGTCTATGGATAGATTGGCCGAATGGCAGAGTAGGGTACAATAAAAGCGATCTATTTATTTTCCATGGTGGCTGAATAAAGATTTTTGGGGTTAAATGGCTTTAAATGAAACTGCAGTGAATTGAAATGTATGTATGCATTGTCAAAACCGATCAACGTGTGACGGTATGCAGGAGGTTCTCGTGCACATAGCATTCCCCATAGTTCCATTAATGTACATGACAGAATAAGACACAACCACGGGACCGTAAAGGGAACATTTCATCATATGTACATAATGGATTCAGAAACTGTTCCATTTCATAGTATGGCTATGAAAATATGAAATGTAGTCTAGGATCGACTTTAATCCAATGACATCTCTTGGTACTTGTCTTTGCACTTTAAAAAACTGTTCCATTCTATGAACACAGATTTTACAATATGGACGTTAAGGATTTACATGAAGACTTTGCTCACAAAACGATGCTGGTGGTTTCCGCAAAAAAAGGCTTTTACTCCCCTAATTTCTTTCTTCATTTTCATTCAAATGGACGGTAAACAATCCTGACAGTAGAGACGGACTGGGATAAACAAGCATTACCACCCGCGTCGACCAATAAACAGAGCGATAGCAGACTCCCATAACCTTAACATTGTGTTCTTGACCGGCAGTTGGTTCTTGGAAGACAAAATCATTCAGCTAGCAATTTGGCCCGGGACGCTGAAATAGTACTCCACTTCCCTATTCTCGGCAGGGGGAACGAAAAAGAGAGCAGAAAGCGAGGAGAGTCAGCATTTTTCATCTGGGCTAACCCTGGGAGCAGCTGTGATGGAGGAAATAACCCATTTTGTATCGGATTGGATTCGTCTGTGAGAAAAACGGATCAGATTTTCTGTGAATGTATCGGGTTCTTTTGATTGAGTGGAATATTGCAGAGTGATATAAAAAGCATGGAACAAACCGTTTTCATCTCTTAACACACAACGCCATTCACACAGGCAGACTTGAGGGCTGAACACCTAGAACTCTCTTAATCAAAGACATCCAAGACCCTCTTGGGTGAGTTCCAATATCCAACTTTGAACTGAGTTGGGCTGCAGGGGTCCCACGGTCCAATACAGAGCCGGTGAGGGGGGGGGGGGGGGGGGGGCATCTGTCTTGGTAACAGCAGACAGGCTCTAGGTCAGACAGGCTCTCCCTAACTTCTAACTTCCATTCACTCATTCTATCCTTTCTCCTCAATAACATTTTTTGTATTAAAGTTGAGTCGGTTAAGCGCTCTCCCAGTCTTTCACTCCACTTTAATACATCCCACTCTCTGGTTTAGCTCTCTCTACCCACCCCGTCTCTCCCTCTCTCCTCTCTCTCCCACTCCGTCCAGTCCACAGCGGTTGTTGAAGGCTGCAACCACAAGAACAACAACCCTCCATCTCAAAAATAATTGCACGGTTCGCCTTTAACATTACTGTCCCCATTATCATTCCCACAATTTCAGCAGACAGGGACAAAGCATTCTTCTCTCTAACCAGCATTCGTTACATTTTTGTTTTGTGTTTCTACCGTCAGTCATCGGGAAGGCGTACATATTCGTCTGTATATACGATGATGATAATATCTGGCAGAATAACTAAAGCCACAGCTGCAGCATAATAGAAAAAAAAAACACCCCCACTCCACGCAGCGGGTTGCCGGAGAGAGCTAATAAGCCATTAATTATTTAGAGATGAATAGCATCCGAAGCATGTGTAGCGCGCATCGAGTAGCGTCTCAATTACAGCGGCGCGAGGCGTCTGATAAGCCAATCGCTCTGGTCCTCTATGTCGCTCTCGCTGGATCTGCATGGGACTCTTATCTCAGGGATGGGTAGGCTTAGAGGAGAACAGGTGCAGGTACACATAGCACACACACACACACGCACACACACACACAAACTCAAATATGCACACTCACTCAAATATGTGCACAGACACACACACACACACACACACACCGGCGGAAGCACAAAAGACACTTGCACACGCACAAAGACAGACGCATTCTAACAAATGCGTCCACACACACACACACACACACACACACACACACCAGGGAGTCACATTAAGAACGGGGTCGAGGTGAAGAAGCAGGAGGTGGTGGGGGGGTAAACAGCAGTGCCACCTAAACAGGGGAGGGGGGGCGGGCTGAGAGACACAATACAAGCTAAGTGAATCCATTAATAGTGGAGTAAGAGGAGCCATGCATTATTAAGCAGACCATTATCCTACATCAGCCCTCACGCTGTGCGGCCTGGCTGCTGACCCCGGCCGGAGGACCCCTCCTCCTGTAATTACCTCCTGAAGAGCACAACCCACACTACACCACACCGAGAGCACAGTGGGCTGGAGCTGGCTGTGTGTGTGTGTGTGTCTAGTTGTAGCTAATCCTATAGCAGAAGAGGAGGATGCTTCTTTACTACACAACTTGGATCTTCTAGACTTTGTGTGTGTGTGTGTGTGTGTGTGTGTGTGTGTGTGTGTGTGTGTAGGTGTGTGTGTGTGTGTGTGTTAATGTCACTTTACTTCAATCATGGATATAGATTTAAATAGAGAGAGTGTGAGTGTGTGTGTGTGTGTGTTTGTACACACATTGTTGAAATGTACTGTCTCTGATGAAACAACAATGCAACACTACCATTACCAAAAACAATTCCTGAAGCTATTCTGCATTCTGTCAAGTTTTTTTTCTAAAAATCTCGTCATGCTGAGTTACATCGTAGCTAATCCAATTTGTATGTATATGCTATTACTGCTCTCAGTCTCACTCGTAAGGTGGCAAAACACGTACAAAAACACAAACAACAGATATGCCAGAAAAGAAGAGACACACAGCCATTCAAACAAACACAATTGTGTGACATTGGGGGTGTCGTTTTTGTAAGGCCAATGGAAGGTGATCTCAGCAGAAACATATGTCTTAGCCCTAATCCCCTGGACTGGATGAGGTCAGGCCAGCAGCGACAATTCTTAAGCTCAGCCAGGCGGTCTCGATTTCACCTTTCTTCATCCAATTAGTAACACAATAATATCTAATAGACGAGGACAGAGCGCTTTTTTTCCTGATGATTCAGCTTGTTTGCTGAAGTCGTTAAAGAATACAAGGTCAGGCGAACCGAGCAGGGATAACAAGGGAAGTGGAGTTAGACTTTGCGGCCGGTTTTAAAGCTGTGGTCAGGAACCGGGAACAGAACGAACGGAACCAGCTCTCTTCGTGACCCCAGAAAAGAGAGGCTGTTACTGACGTCCCGCCTGACAGAGGCTTAGCCTGCTATTTAAAACTCTTGCGCCAATACTAACACTAACACAAGGAAATAAACATGGTAAACATGGATAACTAGACTAATCTCAAACTCATTTTAACACACTGTATTTAATACAGTAGGCTAAAATGACCCAAGCTAAAGTTGCGGGTGATATCCGACCAGGTCTCACAGTTAAAAGAAGCAGTGTGTGGTTTGCTTGTGATAAATGTTTCGCAACTTCCATCAGTATAAAGAATGCTGAAGGACCCATTTTAATAAATTTGATTAAACCATTTGTAAATAGAAAGCTTTGCGAGTGTTGAGGTTGGCTGAGATTCATCTGTTTTCAAAATGCTGAGTCATCATTGTGTAATTACTGTTACCGAGGCTGCACAAGGCCATCCTCTTCTGAAGGCAACACAACTGATAAAAACACCTATTACAGCTTATGACTCACCAAAAAAGTTTTCATGCACCAGGCAAATCAAAAAAATGAAGAATAATAATCCATACCAAATAGTTATGTATGTGTAGTGATTTTCATGAATTTAAGTTTTGTGCACACCCACATAAAATATAAAGTTGCTGAATTCTGTTCCACTTTAATAGCATTCCCTCATATCACTGCAGGGAAAATGGAGAAATGCAGAAAATCTGGCAAATGAGCCAGTTTATATTTGCTAGATAGCGAATGCCAATTTATAAAGTCCCACTGCTCATATCTCAACTCGACTGTCACACACATGACATAACATAAATTACTTATCTTAATTCAACTATTTTGCCTCATTGAATGGGCTCACACACATGGCAGTTGGTTAGGGAGCTAATTAGGATTAGCCCGCCAAAAGTAAACGGAAAACATGGATTAAATAATACAACACAGTTGCTAGGCGACTTGAAAATGAGTTGCACATACATTTCTGAATTTGATTGATTTTGATAGGATTCCAAGGATCATGATCTAGCATATTTTATTTTCAATAAAACCAGTAATGCGATAACTGTCAGTGTTGAAGGACAGTTAAATCAAACGATGTAAGCAACTTACAGAGTTAAGCTTTTTTTCAGAACTCCTGGGACTGTAGCAGTGATAAAAAGGCTTTAATACTATAATACATGAATCATATATTATTTATCCATTCTATTTATTCTGTCAGGATCGCTCTCGCACACATCAACATGGATAAACTCCACGCAGCACCGGGGAGATGGACAGTTGGTGGTAGCAGACGGTGTATTTCTCTCTCCCTTTCTCATTTCATTCCAGGACAGATTCATCTTTTTTTCTCCCTCCCTGTCTCTCTTCTCCTCATATCTCTTTTTCGCAGAACTCTACGAAACACTCAATTCCCCCTCCCCAATGTCCGGGGAGCGGCTCAGGAGGAGATTCCAGACGGAAGGGGGAAATTACAAACGGCCGATTCTGTGTAGAATAAATTCCATATTCAGACTTATCTCTTCGCTGCTACCCGTCCATCACAGAGAGGGAGAGAGAGGGGAGGGGAGAGGGAAGGCGTTTTCAGGGGAGCGGTATAGAGTGTGTTGGTAGGGCGCAGATAAAGACGTCTTTTCCTTTTCTTATGGCCCTCCGGGAGGAAGAGAGAGCAGGGACAGAATTGAGTTTGTTTTTCCATTGGGGTTGGAGTGCTGGTGGTTTACCGGCCTGGTAACACAATAACACTGACGATTGAATGCTAATAGCATTAACATTAGCATAGCGCCATAATGTCACGAGAGGAGTGAATGGAGGTGTTAGGGTAATCTATACCAGCTAAAAGCTGCCTAGCAACAGTGGAATGTTTAGGATCCCCATGGCGATACATTTAAAAAAAAAAACATTTAAAAACCTTTCTACGAGACAATTAGCTGGGTGCTAACGGATAGACGTTTTCTCCCAAATGGAGTTTTAACCGAGCCAGCTTCTACTGAGAGCCGAGTGATAAACGACTTTAGTCTGAGGAGCATGCTGCTGCTTTATCGCTAGAAGACAGCCCTACAAATTAGAGCACAGCCGTGCTAATTGTGTGAGTGTGTGTGCATGCGTGTGTTTGTGTGTGCACATCCATTTGTGTGTTTGATTTTTGCATTTGTGTGTGTGCGTGTGCTCCATGTCTGCCACCCCATCCGGGCTACCGAGCATCCTCCTAGTGCCATCCATCCAGACAGGGTCCGTCTGCCCAGATAGGGCTTCATTACATTAGACAGGGAAACTTCATTAGCCAACCCAGCCTCCGTAAAGCACACATTAGGCCCAGAGAACGCCATACATGAACGTGAACGGAACCTAAACAAACGTGGAAGAAAAGAGAAAACCAAAGAGACAGAAGAAGAGGCCATGAGAGGATTAACCATTTGTCAATTGTTTCCCCAAAACTTTGATTGTATGGGGTTTTGTATTTTTTTAAACAAATTGCTTATTTTGCATCACTCTGCAAGAGGTTTATTGTCGTGGGTTTGTTAATGTGTTATAAAAAGGATTTTATAGCCCATAACAAATGGCTTAATGAAGAGCTTAATGTCGTCCCAGCAGTGGTGAGTGTGTAAAACAGACCTCAGCTCGTGACGTTCTTCATACCTACGGCTGCCTTTTATAGCTGCGGCGCGCAGGGAAATAACAGCACATGTGACAGCGCATGTGTCATCATACGAGTTAACGCACCGAGCCATGCACTAGGATGTGCCATATGCACACACACACATAGGCTAACCTCTCATCTCAGTACGAGTCAGTAAATCATGACGCACCACGTATGTCCTGAGTTACAGACTCAGAGGGGCCAGAGTTCTCCAATCTCCACTCTAAACCTCAATCTCTGGGGTCAAACCATCGCATGAAATGGCACAACACACCTCACACACAGAGATGGTGAGAAGCTGGGAAGGCGGCCGTGGATGGGTCTCAAGTCATTTTGTTCAGATGGAGAACGGCGTCGCTCTGAGACTGAGGTGAGTAATGACCCGTACACAACTGACCCCACGGTGTGATTCTGTTCCCGCAGCCAAGCTGTTTGGGTTGTGGGGGACAGATCGGCTCGTCCTGCTCCAACGTGCCATATCTTTGCCGTCCTCCACAGAGGGATGGATGGATGTTAAACTGATGGAGTTAGGAACCAGTGCTCTAGAGAGTACCTACTTTTTGAAAAAAAAATTGAACCTGAGATAGTGAAGTTTGAAAGTCCAATCAGGGCTCAAATTTCAGTACAAGGGTCTAAAAGTTGGCCCAATAAATACATAGGTTATGTCGATTTATTACAACAAATCAATACAAATTAACAAAGCAAAACAAAAAATCTTGACTAAAGAATGGAATTCTGAATAGTCTGTTCTTCAGACGATTTATCAACCGAACAAGTACACATGTTAGATCAACAGCTGGAAGCAAAAAATCAATAATATATTCGCCAGGGGGCCCCTGGAGGGGGGAGGGGCATGGCTGTTGATTCAGAGGGGCAGGGCCTCGATGGGCCCTAACGAGCTGCCTCGTTAAGGTACAGAGGAGGATGAATGGGGAGGGTAAACGAGAGGGACAGGCCCGTGTGAAAAGAAGTGTGTATGTGTGAGTGAGAGAGAGACAAAGGGAAACGCAGAGGGAGAAAATCATTGTAAAAACCAGTGAGTCCAGTGTTGTTGTTGTGAATCTCAGTCTAAACCTGCACCTACTGCACATCCATGCTTCAGAATGCAGCAGTGATACACATGCCAGCCTGGCAAAGGAACAGAGGCTGTGAGAGGAATCGCTAGGGATCGGGGAGGGGCCTGGGGATGCATCTGTGATGTGCAGTGCTGGGGGGCCCGAGGAGGAGGCCCCACAGATCAAGTAAGTGATTCCAATAGGCACCGGAGCTATGGGGGGCGCATTGATTTGTTAGCGTGCTCTGGCTCTGTAAACAGTCCATGGTTTTATGTTGCCTCCCTTGTGTTTGTTCTTTTCCCATGGTTTCTTTCTCTCTCTTGTTCTCACTCCAAGTATATATCTCTATATTTTCCTTCAGCTTTCACTTTTTGGTGTCTTGTTTTCTCTCCCCCTCTTCATCAGTTATTCCCTTTACTTTAAATTATGTGGAATTCCTTCTATCTTTATATATATTTAACAGTCCATCTCTCTAACTGCCTTTCTCTCCATCTCTCTCTCCCTCTCTGCATCCGTCTCCCCCCTCCCCCCCAATTTGTCCCATGCTGGTTCAGCTATTTGGTTGAGGTTGGATTTAAAAAGAGGAAGAGGGGAGGAGGAGGATGGAAGCAGGAGCAGCAGAGGGGGTTAGAGGAATCGATCAAGAGAACACAGAGAGTAAAGTCTAGCCAAAGCTCTCTCCACAATGACTGCTCTCTAATTAGGGAAAACCCACTGGCAACAACACGTACGCACAAACACAAACAACGCACCGTGCGCCTACATAGACCACAATAGCTTGTTCATGTGTTATCTACTGTCCTCTCCTTTCCGCCCCCCACACACACACACACTTTCAGACACACACACATAGTGTTATGAGACCAGCTCAAAAGTAGTACGATAAACATAGGTTATCCCTCTCATAAACACCCTTTACACATGCAGAAAAAAAAATACACCCACACAAACATACACACACAAAACACAGGAATGTACACAGACACACAAACACACACACACACACACAGTTCAAAGGGCCGGCAGACTGTGAAGGGGCGTCTGAGGTCAGGGAGAAAGTATCAGTGGATTGAGAATACATACACACACTACATAGAAATATTTGTGTTTGTGTGTATGTGTGTGTGTCATGCTCCCTGACCTAAACATGTGATCCAACATCCTCCCCACAGCTCACCAAGGTCACCCTCGGACCCCTCCCTCATCCAATCACAGCGGCCCAGACATCAACATGCAGGTTACGGCGGTTCAATCCAATCCCATGCAGAGACAATCCGATTTTCCCAGCAAACTCAGAGTAGACCAGTGTGGTCTAGGACCCAGGGGCCGATATAGGGCCCCCTGCTGTAGAGTAATGATAGCCTACCACTGCCCAATAGTCCATCCACCCCATGTGAGCGTATCCCCACACAGCGATGAGCCCATTTGACTGACGGTTTTTAATAATATTTCTATATATCTCTCCCCCGACCCTCCCCCGCTCCCTTTGTCTTGAAAAATTCTCTGTGTGTTTGCCGTTATCTGTTTTTTCACCGTCATCCTTTCGGTTATTAAACATACTGTATTATATTAGAAGATGTACTATCGCATATGTCATTCAAATAAAGTACAGTAATTCAGAACGCTGCATATGCTCGTCAACAACGAGGGATCATTCTTTAATCCTGATATATTAGACATATTTGACACATAAGCTCATAGTAGAGCTCACAGTATTCCCCCAAAAAGCAGCGGACAGGGAACAGAGCTACATGACCTCCAGGAGCAGGTAGGGGCTAGGGGGCATCTTGGTCAAGGATGCCTACAGGTTAAGACTGTGGACATCGGGGATCATTAAGGTGCTGGCAGTCAAACACCCTAATGACTTGGGACTATAATGGCCGCATTCTCTCCCTCTCTCTCCTCCTAAACCCTCAGCTAGTCATACCCTTGTCAAATGGTCAGTGTAACGTTAATATGTTTTTGATTAAATATCACCACAGAGCCAGTCAGCGGGAGCAGATGGAGTGTGTCTGAGGGACCTCAGCAGGGGACCGGATTCATCTCCAGCACCGGCCCCGGAATACTAAAGAGATACGAGGTCTGGGGGACGCGGTGACGCAGCCTGGGGAGGGAGGGACCGGATTAACCACAGGTTAGTGTCGATAGCAGGCCGGGAAACATGTGAGTCTTACTGGGGTGGAGAGAGAGAGAGAGAGAGAGAGAGAGAGAGAGAGAGAGAGAGACAGGGAGCGAGAGAGAGTGAGCGACAGAGAGAGAGAGAGAGAGAGAGAGAGAGAGAGAGAGAGAGAGAGAGAGAGAGAGAGAGAGAGAGAGAGAGAGAGAGAGAGACAGGGAGAGAGAGAGAGTGAGCGACAGAGAGAGAGAGAGAGAGAGAGAGAGAGAGAGAGAGAGAGAGAGAGAGCGAGAGAGAGAGAGAGACAGGGAGAGAGAGAGAGTGAGCGACAGAGAGAGAGAGAGAGAGAGAGAGAGTGAGCGACAGAGAGAGAGAGAGAGAGAGAGAGAGAGAGAGAGAGACACAAGAAGGATGGATAAAAAGAAGGGAGTGAGTGAGGGAGTGGGTAAGTGAGTTAGTGAGAGTAAAAAGTCTACTAATATAGATATAACTACTCCAATCTGGCTCGAATTACTGATCCATAGTCATACCAATTCTACTATAAGGTAGCGACTCCAACTCCTACCATTCGAAGCTCTGCATAACCAAGAGGTGAGGCTGGTCCTGGACTCGCCTCAGACCAGCCTTCGCAAAGTCCAAACAAATTATAGCTCAAGAAAAATAAAACGCTGATGTTATTTGGCTCCAAACAGACATGGTGGCTCACTATCTGACAACAGTGACCTAGACCCAGGTAGGCATGATGAACCGACTCAGTGACCCCAGCCTGGCCATAGAGCCAGGCCGACACCAACAGAACTACCTGGCTGGGTACACTCTGCTGCCCATAGAATGAGGTGAGGACAGAGCGACATCTGCTGCTACACTGTAGCCTTTGTGAACCCCCATGGACCAGGTTCAAAATAAATCATGAATACAAAAAGAAAAATCCAATCACTCTCTGACCAGATCAAAACACAACATTTACTCTGAGAAAATACTGTTAGTGCCTCAGGAACAGCTGAATATGCCGGTGCAAACACAGCCAAAGAGAAGATCAGCAGTACACATGAAGTTGGTTCATCGCTCACATCATTTTTCTTTTATCTGTTTTCTTGTAAACCATTCCTCTATCAATTTATTTATGCTTTGCTTTGACACTGCAAGATTACTTTTCTTTTCATGCCAATTAAGCTCATTTGAATAGGAGAGAGAGCGAGAGCGAGAGCGAGAGAGAGAGAGAGAGAGAGGGATGGAGAGAGAGAGAGAGACGGAGAGAGAGAGAGAGAGAGAGAGACAGAGAGAGAGAGAGAGAGAGAGAGAGAGAGAGAGAGAGCAAGCGTGCGCGAGAGAGAGAAAGAGACCAAGAGACAGAGAGACAGACAGACCAGTCAACCATCTTGGCTCTGACATCCTCTCTCTAGGGGGCCTTGGTATTATGGAGATGGGCGCCATGTTGGTCCCAGGGGGGCACGAGGGCCGGGTCGGTGGGCCGGGGTACCGTCAACAGTCCATATGTGGCTCAGTGACAGGCCCCTGCAGTCCCCTCTCTCGGTGCACAACATTCATTACGGCACCACAGGTTATTAAAAATGCACACAACACATTAAACACACAGACGGCGTGGGATGGCTCTGCGTTGTGGTATCTGATGGGAGAAGTCTGAAGAGAAAAATGCTAATTCAACCGCTAATTGATCTGCATTATCTCTGTGGAATCTGTTGGACAATGGGGGTGTGATTTGTTAAGAGAACAGCCTCATACAGCGTCTATATAGGACGGTCTGACCTTCAGACTGACAATACATTTAACAACATTACACGACTCCTACTGCTAATTGTCTTCACATTTTGTACAATTAATCTTAAGTTAATTATTTTGCTAATTGCGAAAGAAAAAAATCGAAGATCAAATGTCAGACTAGCTATTCATCTAGTCCAATTACCATGAGTTGATATGCTAACATAATTAAATAGGAATATTAAATCCATATTATGTATGATAAAATGATCATGGCATTAATGACTTAGCTAATGCACTTACCGAATCCAGCCCCTTTTTCTAATGAAGTTATATAATACACATGTTTGCAGTTGGTGGAGAATTAAACCCAAAGCATCTTTCAATTATTTGACTGCACGCATGACTTTGCATGGTTGGCCCTGCTTGGAATCAAACCCGTCACACTGGCAGGGTCTACAGCGTGCTCTAGCATGTCCCATCCAAGTCAATGATGAGCTACTGTGGAAGCACCAGGCGTCTAAAGCACATGAATCACTCAAATTACGATCACCCCCTCTTTGGGCCCCAAGAGTGGTAAAATATAAAAACATTTACAAAAAGTCATTTAGCAGGCGCTGAGACTTGTATTCAACAATCAAGGCTAGTCTAAACAAAATGGATTCCAACAGTTAATCACTCCAACAGTCTGCCTCGGAACAGAATTAAATAACTAGATACAAAGAGGACAGAGAAATAAGAGGAGGAGGAGGAAGAGGGTGAGGAAGATTAGGAGCATGAGGAGGAAAATATTGAGGAGGAGCAAAGGACGAAGATAAAGAAGATGAGGAGGAGGAAAAAGAGGAAGAGGAGGATGAGCATGGAGAGGAGGTGTCATATGAATAGGTGTTTGTGTTCACAAACGGTGTATTGGTCGTTAGGCAAACATGTTGCATCAGTTCCCTGTGTGCCAACACACATCGATAGGGCAATGAGACTCTTATCTGCTGCCCTCGGCTGGCACGCTGCCACCACAGCACTTAAGGCTGAGCAGCAGTGCTAAAGTACACTGTGTGTGTGTGTGTGTGTGTGTGTGTGTGTGTGTGTGTGTGTGTGTGTCTGTGTGTGTGTGATTGTGTGTGTGTGTGTGTGTGTGTGTGTAAAAAACTGTCTTTTTCACTTATTCATCTTCACCTCCCCCTCATCTCCATCACATTTTAAACGCAGTAGCAGTTCGGGAAATTCTGTGCCAGATTTTAAAAAGATATACTTTTATCTAATTAAAATAGGGTCAAATGTGTTCAAGTTGTGTATCAACATATCTTAAAGATGGGTGTACAAATTCAAATATGTGAACATGTTAAAAATATCAAACTTACATTTCGTACAAAACATCTCGCCTGAATAGCCAACAGGGATGCTCAGATTACTCCATAATTTCACTATCCAATCAGGAATATAATTTAACCTTCCATTCAAGGAGCCAGGGGGGGGGGGGGGGGGGGGGGCTTCTTTGCTGTGGGTCTTTGGCTGCAACCAAACTTTACCTTGTGGAAAATTCAAACACAAAAGCCACAAAACCGAGACCAGAATGCCATCACACGCTAAACTGGGTTAATGAGCCAAACGTTAGTTAGGTGTCCGAGGAGGTTAAACCTCCCTCGGATCCGGACATTTGGTTTTCGGGTGCCTGGACGCTTTATTCACACACCAGGACTTTGAAGCTACCCTCCAAATGAACATCAGCATCAACGGAATTCAACCTGGTATTGATGTCTGAGTATGTGTGTGTGTGTGTGTGTGTGTGTGTGTGTGTGTGTGTGTGTGTGTGTGTGTGTGTGTGTGTGTGTGTGTGTGTGTGTGTGTGTCTGTGTTGGACGGAACACCGCAATGCTACGTTAGCTTCAGCGCTACATTTCGCTGATGTCCCGGTGTTTGTCCTCTACGCTGCACGCACCTTGACTCCGGAACGGCCCATTAGGTCTTACGGTGTCTCACATTATGTGTTATATTATGTGCTATCCTGGACCCAGTGGAGCAAAGCCTCCTCTATTAAAACCACCTCTTGCATTGAGAGACCTCTGAGGATCTCCGTATCAGCATGTCACACTGGTACATTATTAGCATAACCACTTTTGTGTTATTGGCTTGTTATATGTAACGGTAAATGGTTAGTCTTTACTGTTTTCCCCTTCGAACAATGTCATGATCTGCTACTAACCCTCAGCTGTAGGATGAGGGCTAGAGAAAGGGTGGAGCAGTGGCTATGGTGTTCCACTCCCTAGCGAAAGGAAATGAGTTTGACCCCAGTGTCCACAGTCTACCTGTAGGCATCCCAGAGCCGGATAACCATAGCCACTACCTGCTGCTAAAACATAGCTAAAAAAAAAAACACTCAGTAGTTTATCTGCAGAATCACTAAATAGTACATGGTTGTGCCGAGCTCAAACATTAGGATATCTGGTTGTTAGGTAGGCATTCTAATCTCAATTCAGTTTTTGAATGCTTCATTTTTCTTCACGAACAATTTCAAGTCCGGGAATATTTGCTTACCTCAAGAAGACTGTCAGGTTAAATTTGTTATATATTTGTATTTGTTCAGAAAACCCAACGAATATTCAAAGCTTGAAATTATGTTTACGGACCAGCCCCGGTATATGGAATAATGCCTCATTGGGCCCAGGCAAGAGAATTCAACTAGCAACCAGATAACCCAAAGGAGTTATGGAGAACGCAAAGCAAAACACAAAGGCACCCTGTTGTGTTTGAACCCATGACCTTAGCAACAATGGCAATTATACAAAAACACAACCGATAAAAAATTCATAAATCAGTTCCTCTCATTTCTCCACGGCATTTCACACAAGGTTCAACCAGCCCATGGGAAAGTGGAAGCACCAAAAAAACAACCAAAAAAAAAAGGAAGAAATTCCCAGTCTCTTCATCATCTCAGCCTCCATTTCGCTCCACTTCAATCGGTCCCGGCACATTTCTGCTGGGGTTTGGCAGCGACAGCTAAATAGTTTGATAAGATGTCTCGGAGACGTGAGCTCTGTGAGGGGGGTTTTGAGAGACAGGCACACCGGTTTTTTGAGCACTGAGGGAATATCAAGGAAACCGGGTTTGTTTGGGCAAGACGGTAGCTCGGCGCTGCTTTCATACAGCGTGTTTATTCATGCGTAAACAATGGGAAACACAGCGTACTATCAGGGTGTATCAGCACAGAGAGGGAGTCCCCCGGAACTGATTGTGTTGTTACTACTCTCAAACAAAAGACTAATAAAACAACAGAATATACATATAGGAAGTGAGGAAGGATGACATATGGATGATTTCAGATTATTGTTATATCACCGTTTTCTACCATTGATCTGAAGCTAATGATTAGCGATGATTCAATCATATTCTTCTACTCCTTATTAATTTATTCCCTGGCAGTAGTAATAGCACTTCGTGTTCTTCCTTTCATGGCATTATATAAAACCAGTACTGGGATCTTGGCGCTAGCCTATGGACACACCAGAGCATCGTGTGAGTTTCTGATGACAACTCATCACAGTAATGACCCCAAAGATGTCTTCTGTCAACTTCCGTCTACTGCTCGCACTCTCTGCCTCTTTCTCTCATTCTCTTTTTGTCTATCTCTCCTCCATTTTTTTATCCCTCGTTATATCACTCTCTAGTTTCTCTATAGAACTCTCTTGCCTTCTACCCATCACTGTTTCCTCATATTTTTCCTTTCCTAATATTCAAAAGGGCTTTATTGGCATGAAAAACATTAATTTACGTACACATCTCTCTATCCCTGTGTGTGTGTCCCTCTCTCTCCCTATCTTCCTCATCTATCTATCCCCCACTCTCTTTCCCTCTCTCTCTTTTCCTTCCAAATTCTCCCTCCACCTCCATCCATCCCTCTACTTCAATCTACCGTCCCTTACTCCCTTCCTCCTTCCCTCCCCCTCTGTTGCCATGTCCCTCTCCGTCTCTCAATCGCACCGTCTTGTGTTAACGACGTCTTGTGTTAACGACGTTGTCATGCTAAGACTGAGCGATGACATTCACGCCATCATCAAACCTCACGCTTTGATTCCCAAGATCCGGATAATAAAAACCCAGAGACAAGAGATCATTGTTCCCTGCGGGTAGGTGAACAAGCCGGATGAAACGTCCATCCAGGAGGAATGAAAGGCGGGACGGTAATGCGAGGCGACCGGGAGATGCAGACAGAACGGGCCCTGGGGCGCTTTAGTTTAGCAGGTAGCGACGCCTCTCCCGGTGATTTGGGCGGTCCTGTTGCTGGCAGCGATCTGTTACCCTCTGTGTGTATTAGGAGGAAGGGCCATAGAAATGAGTCACGTTGAAAGAGATTTGGGGAGGCGGTGTGGGGGTGTGAAGAGGCACAATTGATCCATAATAGATCAAACAGATTCCATGGAGAGTGGAGATATGCAGGAGTAAGATATAACCTAAGAGGAGCCAAAAATGAACAAAGAACGGACTCACAAGTGAAAAGCCGACAGCACAAAGAAAGATAGAATAGGAAAGAGAAATAAGGCAAAATAGGAGAGTGAGAGCAGGAGAGAGACACACAAAAAGGACAGAGACGGAGAGAGAGAGAAAGACAGAGGCAGAAAGAGACTGATAGAGAGAGAGAGAGAGAGAGAGAGAGAGAGAGAGAGAGAGAGAGAGAGAGAGAGAGAGAGAGAGAGTGACTACAACCTGAATTGCAAGCTGCACTGGGAAAGTCAGATTTGTGAGCATAGACACACTGGAAGCCAGTTGGACCAGAACCAACCATCCTGACATGACGTGCGCAGATGTGGTCAGAATGATTCATCTGCTCTATCTTATCTCAAGTGATTCATCATTTTCAATAAAGCCTAAAAGTATCTCACAAAAAAAAGTAAGATAGGGGGCAGGATACTAAAGTGATGAGGCTGTTTGACTCACAGATAAAATAAACCGGTTTGCTTTGAAACAACAATGTCTGCAGTCTACCTGTAGGCATCTTTTGAGCAACAAACCCTACCTGTTGCTTTAGGATCTGTTTCTGAATTCACTGTGTGTCTCTTTAGGGCTGCAACAACGAATCTATAAAATCGATAAAAATCGATTACTAAAAGCGTTGGCAACGAATTTGTTAATTGATTCGTTGAGTAGCACGATTACTACGTCACTCGTAGGCTCACTGTCTAGTCCAAGACGGATACTAATATTACTTTTAATAGTTCCGGGACGTTGGAGCAATAACCTGGTTATTTTACACTTCAGTCTGCACTGTGAATTTGAAGTAATGTTCAGTTTTTGAATAAAGATGCGGCAATTACAAATGTTTCTTTTTCTATCCGATTCATCGATTAATCGAAAAAATAATCAACCGATTAATCAATTATTAAAATAATCGTTAGTTGCAGCCCTATGTCGCTTTGTATAAAAGGGTCCAGATTTCCTAATGGACTCTGTCCCACTGGTGTGATAGAGTGTCAGCACCGAAACACAAAGATTTGACCCCAACACAACATGACATTCCAACCCGATGAATCTATTGCACAACATGCATATCCAGTATCATCGGAATGAATGAAATGCAATACGAAATGCATGACCGCAGGCCTAGAAATCGTTACTGTCAGTGTGAGACGGGTAATGTGTAACCGTGACAACCGGCCCCACCTACTGAGAGACTTGGGGCTAAGTCTATTTATTGAACTGGTGTTCCTTCCTTTTCTCTCAAGGTCTGGCAACGCTGCAGTCATTTGACAATCAACAGACGTTTGCCAGGGTAAGACAGGGTAAGACAGGGTAAGACAGGGTAAGACGCAGCATCACACATCATCCAAACAGCGAGTGCCTCAAGTTGAGTCAAGATCATTTGTTGTACTATTGAGCCACCAGCTCAATTCACCCCCAGATGCTGTATTCATCCAAAGGAATAGAAAGTGAGTTATTTCATACATCAGGTCATTAAGGAGCATGTATGAGGTCAGAGCATCTTGTTCAACTATGTCTACCGGTAGAATGACCATATTGGGGTTCAAACCCAGGCCTTTTTTGGCTGAGAGACAACACCGTAAAGTACACGACTATCCTGCACCACTTAATATTTGAATGGTACATCATCACAGTCAGAGTCCCAAAGGGCTTCACATGCCTTGCTTAGAAGACACCCCTTAACCCTAAAGTGTTAAAAAAACAACTCCATTGAAAACCCAGTGGGATAGGGAATAAAAATTAAGAAGGACGATACAGAAGGAGGGATCCCTCCTTCCAGGCATTGCTGACTGGGCAGATCTACACTGCATACAAACCGCATGACAAATACACACACCAAGAAATAAACACACGATACCACCGCTGAACGAGGACTTCAAATAAACCCAACAATACCATTGACACGTGCTGAATAATAGCGCAGCCATAGCGCCATTAGCCGTGCCTCTGTTCCTTTCCCCGCAACGGCCCCCACTGTGAAGGATACAGTCACAGCTCGGGGAACGGAGGGCGACACTATAGGACGCCCTGGCTTCTACTCTGCGGCGCTCCATCTCATCGATTAACGTTCATCTGGGAGTTAAAGCACAGGGAGAGGGAGCTGAGTAAGATAAGGCAGGGCCCACTAGCGCATCTCTCTCTCTCTCTCTCTCTCTCTCTCTCTCTCTCTCTCTCTCTCTCTCTCTCTCTCTCTCTCTCTCTCTCTCTCTCTCTCTCTCTCTCTCTCTCTCTCTCTCTCTCTCTCTCTCTCTCTCTCTCTCTCTCTCTCTCTCTCTCTCTCTCTCTCGATAGCGCCGCCGTGGGCTGATAGAGAGCACATCGACGAGAGACCCGGGCCATGAATCCACACTCGCAGGAGAAAGGGAAGAGAAGGGAGTGGGACTTTATTGTCCAACTTGGGTAAGGAATTTGTTTTTGCCCTCGCCTCAGGTGCAATTAAAAGAAGTATATTGCATGAGAATAAAAGGGTTTGTGCTCGACTGTAGCGGTTCCAAGGGTCTCATTTGATAGAGCCGTTTCAGATTTGGAGACAGAGAATTTAGCTTCACAATGAGGGGGTAACCAATATAAATTCAAATGTATTTTCACTTTTGCTTTTTTGTGCAACGTAAATGTACGATTTCAAGGCCAATAAGGCCAGTTAAATCTCGAAGGGGTGATATTATACCACTAGGTGACAGTATGATTAGCCATAAGGGGCTAGATAACCTGCTCTGGGATTCCTACTGGTAGACTGTGGACACTTGGGTTCAAACCCATGTTTCCTGTTTTAGTGACATCACAAGTGGGCATGTAGATGTATGATGGATAGATAAGCAATATTTGCTACAATCTACTTTGTAGGCTGGTAGACTGATCAATCAGGAATACATCTAGGTGGACACTCCCTCTTGTGATATCACTAAAACACACTAAATCACATTCACACCAGGTGGCATAATATCAGCCCTTTAACTATTGAGAGTGAGTTCAAACATGAGAGCAAATTAGGTAGACAGAGAGAGGACAGCGAAAGAGAGGGACAGGCAAAGAAAAGTTGTGAACCAAAGTAGGGGCAGTAGAAGATAGCTAGTCAACTGAAACAAGTGGAAAGGAATCCTTTAACCAGAACCTATTGAGACGCAGCAGGCTAGCTCTTCTTTAGCAACTGGGCGCTAATGACTTCTAGAGTGGCTGCTAGCACACCTTAACCCACAGTGGCTTTCACTAATAATGCATGAATTTGCCTCTAACTCTAATTATGAGTAAAGAAATATAGGGACAGCACCCATATTCTTAAATGTGCACATCTATATAAGACACTATTTCTTTGTGTTTTAGTTTTACTAAAAAGCCATTAAAGATAATTAACTATTACATTGTCTGACTAATGATACAAGACAGAGAGGGTGATTATTAATACAAACCACAAGGGAACAAGACCTGTCTATGTGAGGATGTGAATTGATTTTGTCGGTTCCTGGTGAGTTTCATTGCAATTTGCCTGAGGCATTAATCGGAGGAGTTTAAAGCCGTCACTGCGATCAGCCCTCCTTCTCTGTTGACATTTTTCATCCGCGGAGCCATCTCTCACCCTTTATTTAGTCTCCTGGCTTACTTTTCACACTCCATCTCTCTAACTTACCGTTCCCCGTCTCTGTCAATCTGTCTGACTCTCTCCATTTCCCTCCGAGACGGCGAGAGACTATTTCCCTCAATCTCATGCCCATTATACCTTTCCCATTCAATATATGTCCATGTTTCATTTACTCTCGCGCTCCACCCTTCCCTCACCCCTCTCTCTCACACACACACACCCCCCCCCCCCCCCCCCCCCCACCTCCAACTTTCATGGCCAGCACCTTGCTCTTACACAGCATCAATCTCTCTCCCTTACTTTCTCTTGCCCCATTCCCCAGTCCGTGTCAATCTCTCACTCTCTCTGGTTTTCGCTCTTCATCTTAACTCTCAATCTCTCCGTGTCTCTGTTCCTCCCTTCCTGCCCGCATTCCCTTCAACGAGACCCAACAGGAAGTGACAGTCCTCCCTTGATTGGACGGGATGCATCTGAACGTGACAGATGGAGTCACAACAAAGGAAGTGATGTCGGTCCCCCTGGAACCACCGTTATCCTCAGCGGGCGTCGACCCGCTTCCCTTATTTATTAAATCCTTATCATTCTTTTACATGAAGGAAGATACTCGTCTCTGTAGCCGGGTATTAACCGCATCCAGTCACCATGGCGACCGGAGTCTGCGACAAACAAGCCGCTGTTGTCATCAGACCAACTAATGATCTTAATCAATTTGATCATAGTCAGAGGGCCATGACACCTACGACCGTTAATTGTGGTAAAAGTACAATATTTTCTCTTGGCTGAAATGATGAATGAAGGAATGAACCGTGGCTTACTGTGGTGTGTAAAAAGAACAAGTGTAAAAGTGACAAAAGCGGCCGATGAATTACAGGCCGTCTGAGGTGTGGGTTTTATATTCCAGGAGGCTCTTGTAGGTGCGTTTGCCAAACAAACAAAATCACATTTTCCATTCCCTGGGTAGATTCTATCACCCCGAGGATTGTGATTTTTGGGTGTTGTTTATCTGTTTTGACTATTTTTCCCTACAGGGGTGAAATGAGACGGTCATGTTATCAAGAAACAGAGCAATCAGCTCATCATCCGAGCAACGGCGCGGTAGAGAACTCACTCAACCTTTTGTGATGCACCTTGCGGAGCAGCACAATCACACACCATGCCAATCTCAGAGTCACACATTCTGCAAGTAGACACAAACAAACGCACACACAGTCGGGATTTGAAGGGCATTGTTGACAGCCATCTTTGGTTGCGCAAACACGCGTTTGCTTAAACACACACACACACACACACACACGCACGCCTGTAGCCAAGAGCATTCTCAAGTCGTGATTCTACTATTATTAACTTTTCATGATTAGTAATTTACCAGATGCTTTTATCTCAGTACTTGTTTTAGATCCATGATTAATGTGTCGTTAAGCTGTCGGTGAGGGGGATGGGGGTAAAGATGGCTACATTAGGACAGGGGATGTTGGGGCTCAAACACAGGACCTTTCTTTAATCAAACATACAGCACTTACCCTGACCTGTCAACCAGGTGGGAGTGGGCTACATGTCTTATGTGTGGGGATGTCCCTTATTCTTTTATCTGCCTATATGTCGTATCTAAGTGGGATCCTTGGAAGGATACTGCATGGATGAAATGATGTTCTATGTTTTATGTGTCTTTTGTGTGGGTCTTTGTTATGTACTGTCATGGGCACACTGAAACAAATCCCTAGCAACTTGTACAGAGTTGCATGGTAATAAAGTATTGAATCTTTCGGGATGGAGGTACTTAATTGTGTAGCATCTACAGTAGCTGCTATCGCTGCTTTACACGGGGAATGGGTTAGCCTAGCGATTGTAATACTTGCACTTGGTTCTATGAACATCTTTACTGTACCAACAGCGATATATTGTTTCACTTCTTATGACAAATGTACTTATTGTAACAAATGCACTTATTGTAAGTCGCTTTGGATAAAAGCGTCTGCTAAATGCCCTAAATGTAAATGTAAATGGAGTCAAAGTACCTACAAATGTGATTTACAACGGTAGTATCCATTTTACTTATTCGCCATCTCATGAGTTATATGGAGTCACGGGACGGCAACTGAAGAAATTGGTTAACTTCATGGAAAAGAACATGGTGGGTGGCATGTAACAATGTAAATGCTGCGGGCGATGGCGGACTCTGGTCAATTTCCTTCAGTTTCGTTAAGCCTTTTCATCTTAAGGAGGCGGCAGGGGCTCAGGAGGTACAGCGGGTTGACTTGTAACCAGAAGGTTGCTGGTTCGATCCCCGCCTCCTCCTAGCTGAGTGTCGAGACGTCCCTGAGCGAGACACCGCACCCTAATTGCTCCTAACGAGCTGGCTGTCACCTTGTATGATTGTGTGTGTAAAAATGGTTATAAGTCTGCTAAATGCCCTCAATGTAATCACAAAAGTCATCGGCGATGTTCTAAACCCCAGTAGGTAGCTAGTGCCTCGCGTTGTCAATCACATCTCGGTACGGCCGCACAGTGATTGATCGGCAGGGACCTACCAGGACCCGGGCGGGGCCTCCGGAGCTGGACTGACCTCCTCTCGCTCTCTGTCCGTGTTGAGCTGTGGGTGCTGGTGTTATCTACCACCATGTGCAGCGTGAGGTCGCCCACGGTTCAGCCCTACCCCTGTGGGTATCTCAGTCCCGTGGACAGCCGCCTGCAAGCCGGGACAGCTGGGACACTGTCCCGGCTGTCTTCACAGCCTTCACAGCCTTTGCTACATCATGTGAATGTATTCACCAGCCAGTATTGGTTTCATTGCGGTTGTATTACATTGTGTGGATGTGTGATTGGGATACTCTTCTATCAGACTGAATCAATGCCAAATAAAGTCTAGTGGTTAGAGTTTGTCAGATAGGGTTTGAAATAGTAAAGTCGGACCAAACCTGTTGTCCAAATTTGGTGTGCAGTGAACAAGACTGCGGTTAGACCACGAGGGCTGTTGTGAGATTCACGCCTTCTATTCCATATGGTCTACAACCAATCACGATTGCCTGCACATAATTACAACTGTAATGAAAATCACACACACACACACACACACAGCATTTAAATGCAATCATGACACGCACACAAAATGTTCGGCAGACTTGGAACATCCTTTCGCAAGCGATAAAGTAAATCAACCTCGAAAAATCAATTAACATACATAATGCATCCACGCTGTGCATACGTGATGCCTTTACCTCGCGCATGACTGCCTGTGTTCAAGCACGTTTGAATGTACACATGTGCATGGATGTATGTGGGTTCACCTTAACCCACGACTATTATTTTGTTCTTTTTATAATTAATATTTGATTATGAATATAGTATATATAACATTTATTAATGTAACTTTTGATACAATTGTGTGTGTGTGTGTGTCTGTCTGTATGTGCTTTTCTGTGTCTGTGTGTCCGTGTGCGTGTGTATGTGTGTCTGTGTGTGTAAACGGGTGATTGAGTGTATGTGTTTATTGTGTGTGTGTGTGTACGTGTGTTTGTGCGTGATCCTGGGGATTAGTATGTGTCGAGGCTACATGATGATGTTTCTATTGACCTTCGATTAGACTCACTTAGCTGTTAATCCAAACACACACACCCACTAAAAACACACTTAG